>NW_020954552.1:20710183-20791390 GCF_900497805.2 Vombatus ursinus | reverse complement strand
AGAGGATATATACATATATCCTCTATGCCACATTGAATAAGAGTATATATATATATATATATATATATATATATTAGACTTTTTTTTTGACAAGGCAATTAGGGTTAAGTGACTTGCCCAGGGTCACACAGCTAGTATCAAGTGTCTGATCTCAGACCAGATTTAAACTCAGGTCCTCCTTACTCCAGAGCTGGTGCTCTATCCACTGTGCCATCTAGCTGCCCCGATATATTTTTAATATGCAAATATGACTCCACTGTACTTTTTAGCTCATCATTTCTTTGAAACAAAACATACCCTTCCATTGTCATATCCCAGTTAGGTGTCAGACTACCAAAGCTCAGTGATCTTTATTAGATCAAATTATCTACAGTTAGTTTTGCAATAATGCATGGTTTGAAAATGTAAATTTGTTCCAACACAATTGATATATTAAGGAAAATTTTTAAGATAAAGCAAATTTTGCTTTTGCTTATATGTGATTTCATCAACAAGAAACAGTAGGTAATTGCAGAAAACCGCACTCAGTGGAACTAAGCCACGTAGGAAGATGGAAAACATACACATGCACACACTTCAAATATCTGCTGGCTCCCTCAGTTCACAGTGTGTGTTATCCTACACGGTTGTGTTTTGCTATTCTTTCAAATTTGTGAAATTTTATTAATTTTCTATAAAATAACATCCCAAACATGTCTAAGCATCCTGGTTCAAAAATGCCAAACAATGGATGAAAAAGGAAAGCTTTAAGACTTTAGGAGAAACTTGAAATAATAAAATGTTTCAAATGAAATGAGAGAATATGTGATATCTCCCTGAGCAACAGGCAGAAAGGGATCCACATTATGGACCATTAGAGACAATGCTATGAAAATAAAAATAAATATCTTTGACTGGAAGTGTTCTACCCCTAACCACATTTTCCCCATAAGCTCTGTTGTTTTTATTGCATGATTTTGCATAGTACAGTGATTTTTAGGAATATATATGCTGCATGACTTTACTTGTATTAAGATCTCTACCTGAGACAAATTTAAATTTCAGTGAGTACCAGAAAACAGAAGGCAGCTAAACTGCCCAGTGGATGAAGCAATAAACTTGGAATGAGAAAGATCTGAGATCAAATCCTGACTCAGACATTTGCTAGCTGTGTGACCCTGAGTAAGTCACTTAACCTTTCTCAGCTTCAGTTTCCTCATCTGTACAATGGGCCTAATAATAAACACCCACCTCACTAGGTGGTTATGAGGACCAAAGGAGAGAGCATATATAAAGAGTTTTGCAAACCTGACAGTTCCATATGAATGCTAATTATTGTGTAAAAGGAGGCCATTGAAAATGAAGGAAAGTTAGTTAAAAATAAAAGAAGGTATTAGAGCGCACAAGGAGAACACAGGATCATTAGTTTAGAACTGGAAAGGACCTCAGAAGATTTCTAGTAAAAACACCTCATTTTACAGATGAAGAAAATGAGCCCAGGTTGAATTGACTATGGTCACACAGGCATTAATTAGAGGAGTCAGGATTTGAATCTAGGTTAAATTCAGCCTCCTTTCAATGATGATACCACACTGTCTCCAGAGGAGGATCAGTACTTGTGAGGGTTGGGTCTAAATTTACTATGGATATAGTAGGGGAGGGAAATAGGTAGCACAGGGAATAGAGCTCCAGACCAGGAGTCAGGAAAACCTGAGTTCAAATCTGGCCTCAGACATTTACTAGCTGTGTGACCCTGGGCAACTCATTTCACTCTATTTGCCTCAGTTTCCTCATTTGTAAATTTCCTCAAAGTAAAATGAACTGGAGAGGGAAATGGTAAACCACTCCAGTATCTCAACCAAGAAACCTCAAATGAGGTCACAAAAAGTCAGACACAACTGAAACTACTGAATACATGGAATATTTGAGGGGAGAAATGTAACAGCACTAGCTAGTGTCCAGTATTTGTCATTTCTGTGTTGGTTCTGAACATCCCCCATGGGGCAAGTTACCAGGCCAGGTGGTGCATGGAAGGGAGGGAGGAGGAAAACTGCACTGTCCCAATGGGAATACAGGTCCAGAGAGTGCAGTGTTATAGCCACAGGATCCTGCGGAGACGGCTAATTGGGTGGCCATGCTCTCCCAGGTAATGCTGTGAGAGTGGGGGGGGTGAAGAAGTATGTCCTCCTCTCCTTCCCATATTGGCACCGGGAGAAAAGTCCTGGCCATTCCACACTGGGAGCAACTCTACTCTCTTTACTTACCACATTCTAGCCACTGTTCATACATTTGAGGCTGTTATAGATATTACTTCCTGTGAAGTTCTAGACCTCTCCTCTGAAGTCCTTCTTTTACCATCGTTATCTGCTACTTTTTGTGTTACTTGGCTTAACAGATGTTAATGAGGTTTGCTCCCTCTGGTGCATGTAGTTTAAAGTCTACATAATAATACGTAGATATGAATAATAGATAATAATAATAATGATAGCTAAGTCAATTCTCAACTTTTGAGGGGGCAACTTTACTAGAAAACAGTACAAAAATCAAAAACACAAATGTTGATACATTGAACCTATGTGAAATAGTGGGTTAGGTTCCCGCAACCACCAAAAATTTTAATCTTTCACTAAAGATTGCTGAAAATACACTTTTCTTTATACAAATCTTTATAACAAAATATTAATTCTGATAATATGCACTTTTCCTAACACAGTAACAATGAAAGAACCCATAAAATGCAAAGGGAGAAGAGAAGCAAAAGGGTGGGTAGAACAGGGGCATTGATGTCAAAAGAACCCTAAGGTTAAAAGAAAAAGGGGGGGGAAGGGACAACCTGCCATCTCTATTCTCCCTTTTGGCTCCATGGTTGGACTGTTGAAAAGCATATGCCTGAGATGAGTCCCTGCCCCTGTCTAAGCTCAGAACTCTCAGGGGTGGTTCAGCCTTCTCCTCTGGGGACGCTGGAGGGGACAGGAGAGGAAAAGGAAGAGGCCTGACAGTCACTTGCAGCTCAAGTACCAGGGCATGATACCTCTCATTTCTTTCTCTACCGCACATAGCCAGGAATGTGCATGGTTGCCAACTAGAAAGTGAAAATGAGGTTACTAATAAATTCACCCGAATGCTTGAAGTCACAAAAGTTAAATTCAAGAATGTTAAGGACTAACTGTATGTAGTGCTTCCTATATGCCAGGCACTATGCTAAACACTTTACAATGATTATCTCATAAGATCCTCATGACAATCCTGGGTGGTAGGCGCTATTATTATCCCTGTTTTACAGATGAAGAAACTGAGGCAAACAGAGGTTAAGTCTCACCCAGCATCACATAGCTAAAGACCCTATTTGAACTCAGATCTTCCTGACTCCAGGCCCAGCACTCCACTCACTGTCCTACCTAGCTGCCCTATTTGCAAGAATGAAGACAAATATACTTTACTAGCCCTTATTAGCTACCAAGAGCCAGTCACTCCTGTTCTTTGCTCCAGAAATCCAAATCCTGTTCTTAGATACTATCTTCTTCATTTGTTGTTCACTACCTAAACCTGACTCTTGCTTCAACTGACAGTGGTGATAAAAATCCCCACCTGTGCCCCAAAGGTCAATAGTTTCTTGGTCAGAACGTTATACTCTCTAGTTAAGCTTTCTAGGTTTCTCTAGTGGTATCATTTGCCTTCTAATGAATCACCAGAAGTTGATAGTGGTCACTAGGTTTGATATATCTCAGGGGGTACCCAGTACATCCCAAATATATATACTCTCTGTTGTTTTTCAGTCTTGTCTGACTCTTTGTGATCCAATTTGGGGTTTTCTTGGCAAAGATACTAGAGTAGTTTGCATTTCCTTCTCCAGGTCATTTGACAGATGAGGAAATGGAAGTAAACAGAGTGAAGTGACTTGCCCAGGGTCACATAGCTAGTAAGTGTCTGAGACCAGATTTGAACCTGGGTCTTCTTGACTCCAGGTCTGGCACTTTATCCACTGCAGCACCTAGCTGCCCTATATACTCCCTAGTGCTCTATTATTATAATTGCACCCAAATAACTATGTTATGACAGAGGCAGTATTGCCTAGTAGATAGAGTCTTGGACTTGGAGTCACAACAGCCTGAGTTCAAATCCACACTGACACTTAGCAGCTGTGTGAGACTGAACAAGTCACTTTACCAGCCCTCGGCAACATCCAAGAATTAACCAAAATCATGGACAAGTTGCAATCTGTGTCGATGGAGGGAGTTCCCACACTGAAAGAATCACAGATCCTTTGCTTAGTAACATAATTATGTTATTATTGATAATAATAATAATAATAATAATAATAATAATGCCTGGCATTTATGTGTCACTTTAAAGTTTGAAAAGCTTTATATTACTTCATTTTATAATTGTGTTCATTTCAGGTTCTGTTTCCCCTTGGGCTTCCTTTACAACGATCTTTTCTATGCTTTTAAGTAATATTTCTTATCATAAGACATAGTACTAGCAAAGGTCATCTCTCATTTTACATATTAGGAAACTGAGGCCCAGGTCTCCTCTGAGCAAAATCCCTCATTTTACAGATGAAGAAAACTGAGGCCTTGAGAGGTAAATAATTTGCCAAACATCACACGCGAGGTAGGCAGCCGAATAGCAATTTGGACCCAAGTCTTCCGGATCCAAATTTACAAGCTTTTCCATGCTTGTAAATCTCAGCTGGAATAATGCAACTCCAATGGGCTGGCCATGGTGTTCAAATGTCAAAAGTACATTTACCTAAAAGGCTATTTTATGGAGAACTCACACAGGGCAAGCATTCACATGGTGGTCAGAAGAAGAGATGCAAGGACATTCTCAAGGTCTTTCTGAAGAACTTTGGAATCAATTGTGAGACATAGGAGACCTTGGCACAGGACCGCCCAGTGTGGCATGCCCACATCAAAGAGAGTGCTGTGCTCTATGGGCAAAGTGACATTGTGGGAGTTCAAAAGCAACATGAGATGAGCAAATTTAAAGGCAACTATATTCCAAATGTTCATGTAGACCATTTGTGCCTGACCTGTGGTAGAGCCTTCCAAGTTCATACGGATATGATCAGCCACAGTTAGACACACCGTACTTTGACACCAGCATAGGGATGTTATTTCGGTTCTCTTCCAGAACAAAGGAAAACAACCAATTCCATACTACTTTATTCTCCCTGATAAACTGGAAAATGGGGAGCTAGAGAACATTTTTGGCTTTTTTTTTCAACTGGGAAAAACAAAACTTGTTACTTTCCCTGGCAGAAACACAAATGTGGTACAATCTCTGCAGATAACTGGAATATTTTCCCCCTGTTTCCTGAAAGAGATTCTCAGGTCTCTCTCCCTCATTAACTCTCCTGATTAACTGCTATGGTAAGCCCAATATCTCTTCATTGTACCTGGTGACGCTGCCACTGGGTGATCCTGAACTGAGACCTTATCTCAGGCAAGCTTCCCCACCTTCCCAGGGTTTTCCCCACATTTTTTTCATTCTCTTGCCATTACTTGTTCAGTTGTGTTTCATCTGTACTCATAGAAACAGTGTCTGTGAGAAGGTATTCTACAGAAATGTGACTCCCAGCTCCTACTCTGTACCTCTTCCTTTCTCATAACTAATGATTTATCAGATATCAGACAATCTCTACCCATGTCTTGTATCTTTGTTGGTACAGTATCTTCTGGTTCCCATATTCTTAGAAAAGAAAACTGCCCCCAACACCATCCTCTAAGGCAGGAGTTCTGAACCTGGGGTTTATGCACTTGTATTTAGAAATAAAAATAATTTGATAACTACATTTAAATATAATGGCTTTCTTTTCTAATATTTTATGTTATGCATTTTAAGATCGGTGGCGTGGTGGATAAAGTGTTGGCTCCTCTTTCTGAGTTCCAATCTGGCCTCAGACCCTCAATAACTGGGTGACCCTGGACAAGTCACTTCATCCTGTTTGCCTCAGTTTCCTCACCTATAAAATGAGCTGGAGAAAGAAATCACAAACCACTCCAGGATCTTTGCCAAAAAAAATCAAAAACCCAAATGGAGTCATGAAGATTAGGACACAACTGAAAAACAACTAAACAACGACAATTTAAAAGTATTTCTGAGAAGATGTTCATAGGCTTTAGTAGACTACCAAAGGAGTCTATGACACACAAAGAAGGTTAAGAATCTTAGCCCTGAGGGACTTCACCAAAGATATGTTCATTTTGCTACCTCACTCTAAACCAGTTTCTTATTTGGATATAACCATCTCCCCAGTTTTATAGTAGATCAAGTTTTGAACACTACCAAGTGAATAACCTGCATATGGATCATCAAAATTTGTCTAGCCCCCAATTTTAACATAGTTGAAGACTGAGAAACAGAAAATTATCCAAACTTCAAGGCTCTTATCTCTCAATAGGAACCTTGACTTGAACTTATAAACTAATAAGCAAAGAACAAGAGCCAATAATAGGGAAGAACACTAGGAGTTTTTTGTTGTTGTTTAGTCATTTTTCAGTCATGTCTGATTCTTTATGACTGCATGTAGGGTTTTCTTGGCAAAGATTCCGGAGTGGTTTGCCATTTCCTTCTCTAGCTCATGTGACAGATGAGGAAACTGAGGCAAACAGGGTGAAGTGACTTGCCCAGGGTTTCATCTCTAGTAAGTGTCTGAGGCCAGATTTAAACTCAGGAAGATGGGTCTTCTTGACTTCAGGCCCACCACTCCATATCACCTATCTGCCCTCCTAGCTCCCTAGTTAGAAGGTAGGATCCTTGAAATAAGAGGTCATTGGTGCTGCAAGACTGAGTGGTAAGGTCTAGTCTATTCTGCTTACACAACTGTGAGCATGCTATGAGTGAAAGAAAGCATGGGACCATGTTTCCAGTTCAGGGATTTAACAAGCAATTAGATTTCCCTGTCTTCCTCTCTAGAATATCGCTCCAAAACCTGGAGATGACAACCCAGGGTCACCCAGAGTAGCACAAGGTTGGGCAAATCCTCTTTTCAAGCTGGAAAGACTTCAAGTACATGAGCCCTGCATGCCCACTCTGTGAGGGCCAGCCAGTTAGTCTTACCACCAGCTCAGCTACAGGATGATGAATTCTTTGGCCACAGAAACTCTCCCAGACCATCTATCAAATCCCAGAGGGGCTGTGATATATCAGTGAAGGTGATTGTTGCTCTTAAAGAGGACCAAAATGACATCACTATGACAGAGTCAAGTTTTAGTGTGTCCAACTATGGCTGATCAGACCAATATAAGCTCGGAATGCTCTACCACAGGTCAGGCACAAATAGTACATGTGAGCATTTGGGGTGGATCCTCTAAATCTGTGCATCTTGCCTTTCTTTTGAGCTGCTTCAGTTCTGCTTTGCTCGTAGAGCACAGCACCTTCTCTGATGAGAGCACACCATGCCAAGCAGTCCTGTGCCAGTGTCTCCCATGTCACACAATCAATCCCAAAGTTCTTAATATACTTATGTATCCCTGACTCCTATCCCTGCTTTGCATATAACAGTCAAAGCCCACGCTAATGAAAAACTGATATCTAAATATCTAGAAGTAAAAGGGGGAAAAAACTCATTAGGGTATCATGATTCACCCACAACTTTTAAGTATAGGATCCAATTAAATGCTTTGTAATGGTAAAGTACTATAGAAATATGGGTTATTATTAAAATATTCAATTTTTCAAATTTGACTTACACAAAAATTTTCAGGAGTATAGCTATTACACAAAGTGAGGCAAACATATTGCTTCAAGGTTAATGAATTAAATGTTAGCAAATAGTGGCTTTTAAGGGTAAATGCTAATTCTGAATTGCCTTAAGACAGCTGTAAAAATTGCTTTGTTAAAAGTTAAACCTTTGTTGTACAGTTATAATCTAGTTTACTCTGATGTAGTCTAGCTTACATCTAGAGATGTGTTCCCAAAAATGAGTGGATAAACAGTTTTTGTAAATTGAAGCATCATATCGCCTTATATTTTAATTACAAAAAACCTTTACCTTTATTTTTAATTAGCAACAGCTGCTAACACTTTAGTTATCAGTACATTAGTATTTACTTATTAACCACTGTTCCCAGATTTTAAAGGGTTCTAATCTTTAAAGCTTCAGAAATAGGCAACTAGTGCAAACTGCTTCATGGAAATCCTGTGGCATGTAATAGCAGGAAGAATGATAGAACCTTAATTCAAGTGTGCTAAGAGCGAGATCTGCCCTTCAGGTTTGAGACTGCCCGTGTCTAATTTAATTCAACAAATATTCTTAAAATAATGTGAAAAAGCCTTTTTGGAAAGGTTCAGGAGAATTTTGTAATGAGAATTTTGTAAGCACTCATTTATCTCTTCATGAATTTTCATTTCGTTCCCTTAGGGTTATTCCGTTTCTAACTGAAATTATAACTATGAGAGGAAATAATGAGTAAATAACCATCAAAAAACTCATTGTGTTTCTACATAGAAGTCACACTCAACGTAACAGTAAACAAATAATAGTTTCCAGACAAAGAACACTGCTTGCATTTCTTTACAAATTATTTTTTCTCCTTTTTACACCCAAAGAAGACTGAAAAAAGGCATTTCATAAACCAAGGTAAGAGTTTGGATAACAAAGCCATGAGAATTTGCTTGTGTTCTCTGAGCTTAATGAGGGCCTTTCCATTGTTCTTGTATATAATAGAAGCATGCTGATTATTTCTAGGGAAAAGTTCACTGAACTTTGTCATCATTGTCGACTTCTGTTTTAAGCTAGCTCCTCACTTCACAACATGCCCTCAGCATGCGTGTAAAATTCAATGCAAATTGGATTTGCTTTGCCAGGTCCTTTCAGATTCCACTCTCTGGGGTCACTGTGCAACCTCGACAGCAGCAATGCACTCCCATCCCGGACATGGGCAGGCTGGCATGATGCCAGCACAAAGCAAAAACTGGCAGAATTGTCAGTCCGACATAAGGCAGTGCCAGGATGGTTAATACCCACAAGCCCCCAACAAGCCTCGACTGCTATTCCCCACTGAAAAGTCAAGGTTACTCTCCAGGGCAAAGGACTGCTGGTGATATACTATCATTGTCTTCTATCCCATTTCACATGTATATCAAAGCAGCCCTGCCATGTTTTTAGTTACACAGTCCTATTTCTTTGCAGTTGGTAAAATGTTGAACTTGGAGTCTGGAAGCCCTGAATTCAAATTCTACTTCAGGCACTTATTAGCTGTGTCAAATCACTTAACCTCAACTGTAAAACAGGGATATTAATAATACCTACTTCACAGGTTTATTGTGAGGATGTAGTGATCCACATAGGTAAAGTGCCTGACAAATCTTAAGATGTTAGTTTTTTTTTTTTTTAAGCACAGGTTTGCTGATAAGAAGGATATCACATGAAAACCACACAATCCTACCTTGATGACTCATTCTGGAGTGGAGGGGACCCTGATTTCTCAAAGATCTTGAGTTCTCTATGCCCCAGGGCACATCCTCTGGCAGTTCCTGACAAGCTAACAAAGCTTCGGGGACAGGATGGGCAAGCCTCCGTGGGCCTGCTGATCAAGGACTAGCCTTGCATGAGGGATGAATTTTGGAGCCATAGCAGATTTAGAGCTGGAAAAGACCTTACCAACCATCAAATCTAACTCTTTCATTTTATAGACGAGGAAATTGAGATCCCCAGAAACTTGGAATCACAGGATCATAAACACAGAGCTGGAAAGAACCTCAAAGAACCATCTTGTCCAACCCCCTATTTTTACAGATGATGAAACTGAGGTCCAGAGAAGTTGTGTCTTTTCCAAGATCACATAGGTAGTGTCAGAGGTAAGGCTCGAACCCAGGTCCTTTGACTCAAAAGACAGCATTCTTTCTACTGTACCATGGCTTTTATAAACCTCTACATCATAGAAGGATTACGTGTCCATGGAGAGAGTACCTATATTGATAGAATCACACCTCTTTGAAGGAAGGAAGGGAAAGAGAAAGGAAAAAATATTTAAGCTGCTACTATGTGCCAGGCACTGTGCTAAGCACTTCACAAATATTACCTCATGTGATTCTCAAAACAACCCTGAGAAGTAGGTGCTATTATTACTGTTGTTTAACAGTTGAAGAAACTGAGGCAGACAGAGGTTAAGTGACTTGCCCTGGGTGAGGTTGGATTTGAACTCAGATCTTCCTGACTTACGTAGTACTCTACCACTGTGTCACCTAACTGCATCTAGGAGTTAAAAAATTGAGCCATAGGGTACCATCAAAAGAACAGAGATTCTAGAGTTGGAGGACCTGGGTTAAAATCCTACCTCTGACTCTTACTACCCTGTATGATTTTGGGCAGATCGTTTAACCTGTCTAGTCCTCCGTTTTCTCATCTGTAAAATGAGAGAGTTGGCCTGCGTGGCCTCTGAGGCTTCCTCCCGCTCTTGACCTCCTATATTATTCTTAAGTTCTATGTTGCTCTAAATTCTACGTTGCTCTAAGTTACACGTGACTGACTCATCATACAAAATTCAAAGGTGGCCTACTGAAGAGCTATCAGAGTTGGGGAAAGAAGGGTTGGAAGTTCACACTCAGACTTACTAAGAGTTTGACCCACTGTATTGAGAGTATGTTTTCTAGAGTTCTGTATAGATAGGGATGGTCCTGATTTCATCCCTGACCTCAGTGACAAAGCAGACAGCAGGTTTATGAGGCCAGCCAATCCCCACCTGAGACAAAATAAGGAGACTTCACAAAGACAAGATGAGAAGAACTGTGTATTGAGAGATGTCCAAAAACAGAGCATGCATCTCAAAGCATGTTGCTTGGTTCTCCCATTCAAATACATAGCTCTGAACTGAAGTAATAGCAATAAATGATAATAGCTGTTGTCATTACTATTTTTATTTCAGCCAAATTCTGCAGAGTGCTTTAAGGTTTACAAAGCACTTTACATGTTATCTCTCTTGATCCTCACAAGCACTCGGTGAGGTAAGAAGTATTATTATCTCTGTCTATCTATAGATGAGGAAACTGAGGCAGACAGAGGGTTAAGTGACTTGTTTAGGGTCACAAAGCAAAAGCAATCCTCTTACATTCAACTCCCTTACCAGCTGCAAAAAGGCTGGAAGAAGAAGGGCCAAGGAAACATCTCTACTTTTAAGGCAGTAATTCCCAAACTTGATCTTACAACACCACACGTAACTCACTCAAAAAGGTATTCTCAAATTTTCTCATTAAAATAAATTTTAATAAGTTTTAACTGAAAAATAAATGTGTCATGGTACATTTTGGGGAAAGAGGCCCCCAAGCAAGGAGGGAAGGAAGGGTACCAGGAATTTATGTTTAAATGGAAAAATACGATAATATTATGAAAGTTGAGAATCAATGGTTTCAATAAAAATTATATGGGTGCTGAAAACATTGGAAAAATTAAAATTTGGAGAATTTTTTTTAAAGAAAAGGCAGGACAATACTCTTTAAATGTATATAGTCAATATGGGTCATATTTCTTTGAAAACAAATGAGCTTGGAAAATTTTCATTGTACCAGACTTGTTTTCTATTGGATACTGTTGAAATAAGACGTGTCATTAATTCAGACTTGGAAATTTTCTTGTTATAATATTTTGGTTGAGTGGTAGTTGTTTTGACAGGATTTGGCCTACACACACACACACACACGCACATACACACACACACACACACACACACAAACACACACACACACAAACATTATCCTTCTACTTCACTGAGGACAGAATAGGAAATGGGTTTATTCTGCAGCACGAGAGGATGTAAACTAGGTTATAATAAAACAACATTTCAGTGAACTTTCCTTCTCTGGAAGTGTATAACAATAATTAATAATAACAACAATGTTTGAAGATTTACAAAGCACTTTAAGGATACCATCTTATTTTATTCTCAAAAAAACCCAGAAAGATAGGTGCTATTATTACACTCATTTTACTAATAAGGTTAACTGGGGCTGATAGAAATTGTGACTTGCCCAGAGATAGTAAATGTCTAGTATTTATTGAATATAATTTTGTTTACTTCTCTTGTCCTAATTTTTATAAAGAATGAATGGAATTATTCTTTAATCTTCTATTTAATCCTCTCCCCACTGTAAAAAAAAAATTAGTGAAAAATAAACTTTAGTGCCCCTAAACAGAAAAACAATCCATAAGGCAGGATTCAACCTCAGGACTTCCTGACTCTAAATTCAGCACTCTATTCACTGTACCACCTAGTTGCCTCATCTCCCCAAAGTGCTTTAACTCCTTGCCTACAGGGCAGAGTGATGACTTTTTTAACCCAGTGACTATTATTTAGTCTGTTGCATGACTGTTGAGATAGCCTGCAACAGAGGACAGAGAGCCAGGCCTAGTCAGAAAGACTTAGGTTCAAGTCTTGCTTCTGATACATCCTGAATGTGTGACTCTGGGCAAGTCACCTAAATTTTCTGGGCCCCCAGACAACTCTCTGAGACTAGAAGTTTCAGAATAGTTGCTGATCTGTATTGGTAGAAGGAGTTTTCTATTTAAGAATTCCCCATATCAATGAAATCAGTCTGATTCAAAGTAAACCCACAGCTACTTGCAACAGTCCTCATTAACTTAGGTTTTCCAAAACCTTTCATTCTGTAGGACAGAAAGTTTCCTGCCAAACAAGGGCAAATTGGTTTTCATTTTGAACCCCTATGTCTGTTTCCCCCAGATGATGATGTATGTGATGTATTCAAGTAAGCAGATAGCAGAAGTACGATTTCTTTTTCTATTGAGGGTCACTTCAGTTTATTTTTTTCTACAATGGTGGGGGGTGGGAATTAAAGCGAGGATTAAGGAAAAAATCCATTCACTTTTTATAAAAATTAAGAATAGAGAAGTAAACAAAAGTCTATTCAAGAAATACTCCTATAAATAGAAAAATTTACAAATTTTAAATGATTTGTTATGGTCAGTTAAAGAAAAGATTATTAGAAAGAGGGAGGAATCAGAGGACAGAAAGAGTAAGAGCAAAATGTAGACTAAGAAAGAGAGGAAGCCTGGCACCTGAGGGGAGGAGAATGAAGGGAAAAACTATTCTAGCCTTTTTAATTCTCACAAAAATCTCTATTACCTTAGCCCCTGATGCCCCTCCCACAACCCACGATGCCCAACTGCAAAGCCTGGACACCCAAGTCCCAGCTACCTCCCCCCCAGTCCTGGCCCCGCTAAATTATTCCACAGAGAATCTATCAGCCCAACCAAACCCCAGTTTCTTTGCTCTTTTAAATCTCAACCCAACTCATTATGACTACAGGCCTCTAGTGCTACCCCTATCCCAATACATATCTGGCAACCCTTTCCCATCAATCCCCTCCTCACACTCTCTTCCTGCCAGTCCATTGTATCTGGTAATCCCAGAAAAACCAACCCTGAGAGACCCAAAAGTTGGTCACAGCTGTTACTGTACTCCATGTGCTTCCTAAGTTGAAAAAAACTATGGGCAAGACCAGAAATTTTCAAAATGTGGTCTGATGGCCACTGGGAGTACCTGAGATCCTTTCAGGAGATGCCAGAGTTCAAAGCTGTTTTCACTATAATACTAAGGTGTTTTAATTTCTAATATGGTGAATATCACTCCATTTAACTCACATAAATAAAAGCTCTTTGGATTGGTCTTCTCTCTGAAGAACTTTGGAATCAATTGTGAGACTCAGGTGATGCTGGCACAGGCTTGCCCAGCACAGCGTGCCCTCATCAGAGAAGGTGTGTTGCTCTACGAGCAAAGCAGAATTGTGGTAGCGCAAAACTAATGTGAGATGAGCAAATTTAGAGCCATCTTGGCTCTAAGTGTTCATACAGACTATTTGTGCCCGACTTGTGGTAGACCATTCCGAGCTCACATTTGATCAGCCACAATCGGACACACTGTACGTTGACCCCAACATAGTGATGGCATTCTGGTCTTCTTTGAGAACCAAGGACAATAACCAGCCAATAATTTTTAAGAGTGTAAAGAGATGGAGACCAAAAAGTTTGAGAACTGTTGCACTAGACAATTTTTAGGATCACAGTATTTGGAACTGGAAGGAAGCTTGGAGATGCTCTAGTCTAGGGGTGGGGAACCTGAGACCTCGAGGCCACATGTGCCCCTCTAGGTCCTCGAGTGTGGCCCTTTGACCGAGTCCAAGTTTTACAGGACAACTCCTTTTATAAAGGGGATTTGTTCTGTGAAATTTGGATTCAGTCAAAGGCCCTCACTTGAGGACCTACAGGGGCACATGTGGCCTCGAGGCCTCAGGTTCCCCACCCCTGATCTAGTCCAACCCTCCCGTTTTATAGTTGAGGAAACGGAGGACCAGGGATGTGAAGTCCTTTGTCCAAAGGCAGGATTTGAACCCAGGGCCTCTGGCTTTTCAATCCAGACTTTTGTTTCTTATACTATGTTGCCACTTCTGAGTCTGCCTGACATTTTTAGAGCACAGAGAGCTACAAAGCTGATCTGGCCAGGAATCTGATTCAGCCAGTGTTACAACTAGGTTAAGAGTGTGGGTCGTCTGTTGATGACTAGTCTTATGTGTAAAAGACTGTAAAATGGTCCACCAAGTGTGTAAAAGAGAAACACGTAGAAGTTTAACTTCTGTTTTAGATATCCTGCTCCCTGCCTTAAGAGATGCTCATATGTTAAATACAAGACCTGAAAGCACAATACAGGAAAAAGAAAGTGAGTTACTGTAAAGAGGGCTAGGTATGTGAGTATTATGCAACCAGGAAGGAACCAAGAGAAAGGAGGTTACAAGTAGACAAGTAAGGATCAGGCCAGCCAAATGAGGAATGCTGAGGGAGGAAGAAAATTCATGACTAGAAGTCCAGGCAGAGTACCCCAGGTCCAGCCCAGATAAGCAGGGCTACAACAGAATGCCAAGGGACGACTACCAATCTGCAGGCAGAAACTAGCTGTACACTGCCATGACCTTGTAGGCATGGCTAGGTATGAGATGGGCAGATCTATGTTGGGAACCAGAGCAAGGCAAGGCTGATTTGGCTGTGCCCCAATGGTCAGACCAGCTGATTGCTGTGAAGGAGCTAGACTTACCTAACACTACCAGCCTTTCAATAAAGTGCTAAACAAGGCTGAGGTGGCATATCACATAACCCTGCATGTGTTGGAGTGCAAATGGGGGATGGGGGAGATGTAACAGAGAGAGAGAGAACAAGTAAAGTAAACAAGAGATGTTTTTTAAGAAAACATACTAGGCCTAGAAGCTCCCTGCCTCTGACTTTCATGTCTTGTGAGTTATATAATGAGCTACTTTATAAAAGGATTCTCCTTCTAGTAAAAACACACTTTATGATGGGCTTACAGCTCCAGTTTTCTATGTGCAAAGTCCTTTGTGCCCAAAACAAGACATCTAACATATTTTTGTACCTGTGTATCAATCAAGGTGATGGCAATATTAATTTTGTGATGTTGTGAGCTGGCAGAGACTCTTCCTCTCTTAAAATAATTTCCCCCTTTTTCCTCCTGCGACTCTCAGATCTGTCTAAGCATTTGAGAACTGCAATAGTGGTGTGTTTGCAGAACCATCCGCAACAACAACATGAGAGTCATTTCAATCGCCTTTTAGCTGTGATGACATAAATGTGCTTTTTATCCTGGCTACTTTATGACCTGATCAAGGCCTCGGCTTTCTTAGTAGCTCACCAGACCATATTTAAGAGGAACCAGATACACAGAGGTTCAACTCCTCTCAGAGCTTTGCTGCTTACAGAGACCTTTTCCTGAACCGCAATTGGATAAATAGATCGTTCCTAAAAGTCAAGTTAGCCATCAGCAGTAAAATATCAATTCACATCTCATTTCACAACAACACAATAAAATGACTGGTTTATGCTGAGTGTGAACAGCTCCACATAGGTCTCACTTGGCAATTCGGACGCTTAGTAGTCTATCAATAATCAATTGTGTCCACTCAATAACCTCTTAATAAGTCTCTTCATTCTACCAGAAGTCATCTACATAACTGCAGTTGATGGATTTGAGCATCTGGGTTTCTAAAAAAGTTAGAAAATCCAACCTTCTAGAGGCTACAGAGAAATGGTCAGGAGGTAAAAATGTCTTAAATTAAAAATCAGAGGGGGCAGCTAGGTGGTGCAGTGAATAGAGCTCTGGCCTTGGGGTCAGGAGGACCTGAGTTCAAATCCAGCCTCAGACACTTAACACTTACTAGCTGTGTGACCTTGGGCAAGTCACTTAACCCCGCTTGCTTAAGCAAAAAAAAAAAAAAATTAAAGATCAGAAACTGTGGGTAGGAGTTGATTTCACCAGCTCACTGAGTCTTCTGAAAATTTATATCTCTCAACAGACCTGCCCCTCCTTTCCCTTTCTCCCCATCTCTTCAGGTGAATGCAATATACTTTTAAAATAACACAGATACGTTCTCAGTTTTTCTTTCGGAGGAGGGTCAACTGAGAAGATAGAGGAATAGAGAGGAGGAGAAGCTAGGTGGCACGGTGGATAGAGCACCATCTTTGGGGACCTGAGTTCAAATTTGACTTCTGATGCTTACTAGCTGTGTGACTCTGGGCAAGTCACTTAACCCTGTTTGCCTCAGTTTCCTCACCTGTCAAATGAGCTGAAGAAGGAAATGCAAACCACTCCAGTATCTTTGCCAAGAAAACCCCAAACGGGGTCACAAAGAGTCAGACATGACTGAAAAATGACTGTGCAACAACGAAAGGAATTAAGTACACATAGATGCTTTTTATTTGAAAGGAAGAGAAGACATTGGGGAGAAAAGTTCAAAGAATAAAAACGATGATCAGATACAAATTGAAAAAGTTGGTAGAATTATTGTACCCACCATATTCAAAACACAGGGATTGTAGGCCAGAACTACTGAGCAGTGAGAATAAGGGGGGAACCGGCAAGGCAGCCAGATGGATGGAGGAAAAGCCAAGGTCTGGTGGCAATTGAAATGAGGCGCCATTTTGACCATCTTGTCTGAACACCCAGCTACCGACTTTGAGCCTCTGTCTGATTCAGCATCTGCCTAACTTTAAATTGTACTCCTGGCCTTTGACCTTGACACGCTCTTTAGCATCCATGCCTGCCCAGATTTCTGCCTAGCCTGGCCTGGCCAGTTTCTGACGACTGTCTAGTTTCCCTGCCTGAGTTCTTAATCCTTGCCCATTATGCCTTCTAG
The DNA here is from genome assembly GCF_900497805.2 of Vombatus ursinus. Taxonomy (NCBI): domain Eukaryota; kingdom Metazoa; phylum Chordata; class Mammalia; order Diprotodontia; family Vombatidae; genus Vombatus; species Vombatus ursinus. The sequence goes on along the minus strand of NW_020954552.1, from coordinate 20,774,254 downwards.
GATTCAATATTTTGGCCTTTGCCATCTGCCTGATCCCTCATTTTTTCCCTAATTCTAAACTGGGTTACCAACCTCCTAACTGCCTCCAATTATTAGTGTTCATATACCCTCCTACCCTCCAAGCTTGTTAAAAGTCTCTCCTACCTCTTATCCGAAAAGGGCCAGACAGAAGTAGCTAGGATCAGGATTCAATCTGATTCAATGGAGAAACTTCACGGAATAACAGAAACAGCCAGAAATGGATTTCAGGCCGAAAGGTCAGTGAGCCCAGGGAAAGATGTGGACGCTGCAGATCCAAGTGGTGAGGAGGTCTCTCTCCAGGTCCAGGCGTTTCATGGCAACAGGAATGGGGCAGCCAGAAATCAAAATATAAATAAGGAATCTGGGGCCTGGATCAGGATCTCCTTGCTAAGTGGGAAGGGATCAGAAATGAAGGCTAACTAGACAGACCAGTGTCGGCAGCTAAGGTTTAAACTCAATGTAGGAAAGACCATAGCAAGTGTAGAACAATGCAAGGGAGCTAGGCCATACCATCATCGGGACAAGGTTACGTCTATGATCTAAGAACAAGAGTTAAGCTCCCCTCCAACCATCTCTTGTGTTCTTTATTGGACATAAGTTATCACATACATACTAAGGGCCAGAAAGGCAGGACTCGCCTCACAGCTACCCAGGTGGTCAAAACAAACAATTATGGCAAAGAAGCTAAGCTGGCTAAAGCAACAAGCCAAGATGGCATAGTGGATCAAGGGGTGGATTTGAAGCCAGGAAATCCCGAGTTCAAATTTTACCATAGACAGTACCTGGCTTTGTGACCCTGGGTAAGGCATTTAACTTCTCAGCCTCAGTTTCTTTATCTGTGAAATTAGCATAATAATAGCACCTACCTCCCAAGGTTGTTGTAAGGATCAAATAGAGGATATATGGACAGCGCTTTACAAATCTTACAATATTATACGAGCACTAGCTATTATTATGAGATTGAGCTGATTCCAGACTTCTTGGTCACATCTTAACCACAAATCTCCAGAACAATCCCAGAATCCCACCCTTTTTCATGTCTGCCTGCCATTTTGTCTTTTCAAATTTGCCCTAGCCTTTCCACTACAAACTTCTGACCCTGTGTGACTGATTTGTTACCGTTTATGTTCCTACTGCAGATGTATACTTGAATCTTTCTTTCTTCCTTCCTTCCTTTCTTTTTTTCTTTCTTTCTTTTTTGTTTGCTTGCCACCGGCCACATATGGTGCACAAATTAAAAAGGTAGGAATGTAACTAGGCAGGAGGACAATAACATTGACCTCTCTCTGGACTTAGCTTTTGTGATAACTCAGATTCATTTATGTGGCAGACTCAAAGCATTTTAGGGCTCTAAGAAACACTGCCAGAGGCAGCATGGTCCAGTGGATAGAGAGCTATCCTCAGCTATGAAGGCATACATTCCATCCCACCTCTAATACATCTTGACTGTGTGACCTTACTGTTATTGTTTAGTCATTTTTAAGTTGTGTTCAACTCTCCATGGCCCCATTTGGGTTTTTCTCAGCAAAGATACTGGAGTGGTTTGCCGTTTCCTTCTCCAGCTCATTTGACAGATGAGGAAACTGAGGCAAACAGAGTGACGTGACTTGCCCAGGGTCACAGAGCTAGTAAATGTCTGAAGACAGATTTGAATTTAGGAAGATGAGTTCCTGACTTCAAGCCTGGCCCTCTGTCCATTGTCCCACTAGCTGCCCTTGTGTGACCTTAGGAAAATCATTTAACTTCTCAGTGTCCCAGGCAACTCACTAAGACTATAAATTTTGCAGAGTAAGTGCTGATCAGTATTGGTTCAGGTAGTTTCAATGGAAGTTCCATATACAACTAAAATCAGAGCTCCAGTACAAAAAAAAAAAAAGCCCATAAGGTTGTAGTGGGTCATACTCACACATCCCTGTACAGAGTGTCTTTGGAAGAGACCCCTTGAAAAGGCTTTTGTGAGCTGACTTCCCATAAAGAAATAAAACTAGGAGTTATAAGGATTTTCTGACCTTAAGGTAGACGAATACTTATGATAGATTCCCTGCCCTTACTGATCTACAACTCAGGTAGGAAAAATAGGGAGAAAGAGAGAGAGAGAGACAGGGAGAGAGAGAGAGAGAGAGAGAGAGAGAGAGAGAGAGAGAGAGAGAGAGAGAGAGAGAGAGAGAGAGAGAGAGAGAGAGGAGCCTTCACGTACTCATTAACTGGAACTGATCTGTGTTACAAACAACTTGGGGGGGGAGATGGGAAAAGAAGCTTCTTTTGGAGAGGAAATGTCTTTTATTAGTGAAGGCTATGAGAACAGATAAATCTTCCTCATGAAAACAAATGCCACTAGCAGTTGGCTTTGTTCTCCTAGCCTGCTGAGAGACCTACCTTTCTACAAGAACTATAACAAACAAACAAACAAAAAGCCTCAGGGCTTTAAGCTAAAGGAAAAATGGCAAAACTATTGCTTCTTAATATGAAAAAGAGGCAGCACCTCAACCCCAGCACACCAGCTGCAGCCAGAAGCTGGAAGCTGAAGAAAACTTCACAAAATTGTTTTTGAGCTTGGATTACTGCCTTTCAGTAACCAACGAGACCAGCCAAACATCCCGAAGCAGTGGTCATGGGAAACCAACGGAGAGCAAACTCCCATCAGACCAGAGGACCATACCCCAGCCCCTTGTCCTTGGAAGAACACTTACTAAGGTCCAGTCACTGTATTATGTGGTGTGGATACAAAGAAAGGCGAAAGAACATCCCTGCCCTGGAGGAACTTATACTCTAATAGGAGAGACAACTGCAATGAAGTTCTTATATACAAGATACTTAGAGTGTAAAATGCAAGGTGATGTCTGAGGGAAGGCAGTGGGTAGGGGCAGCCAGGGTGATTAGGAAAGGCCATTTGCAGACTATGGAATTTGAGCTGAGTCTTAAAGGAGGCTAGGGAAGCCAGGAGGTGAAGAGGAAGAATACTCCAGGCATAGGAGACAGCCAAGAAAAAGGCAAGAAGTTGAGGTGGAGTATTGTGTCCAAGGAGCACCTTTAAAAAAGCCTGTGTTGCTGGATCACAGAATGTGTGGATGGGAGCAAAGTGTAAGAAAACTAGAAGGGTGGAAAGGGGCTGGATTGTAAAGGGCTTTAAATACCAGAGAGATTATTTTGTATTTCATGCTGGAGGTAATAAGGCGCCACTGAAGTTTATCCAGTAGGCAGTGTGGATTTGGTGGATGGAGGACTGATGATGAACACTAAAACAGGCCAGTATTTGCTTTGCTTAGGATTTGTATACATGCTGACAGAAAAACAAAAGGTTCACGTTTTAATTCTTTTTTTTGCAAATGCTTATTTTACTTTGATATTTAGGCACGATTCAGAAGAACAGCTATATAACATGGTAAATGGGGAAACCAAGGAATTTCCATTTCAGTAGGTTAGTGTCATCCTTCATCCAATCTAAGGGCTCCTAGGTGGTGCACTAAATAACGCATCAGGCCGGGAGTCAGGAGGACTCATTTTCCTGAGTTCAAATCTGGCCTCAGATACTTACTACTTGTGTGACCCTGGGCAGGTCACTTCACCCCGTTTACTTCAGTTCCCTCATCTGTCAAATGAACTGGAGAAGAAAATAACAAACCATTTTAGTATCTTTGCTAAGAAAACCCCAAATGGGGTCACAAAGAGTCAGACCCAACTGAAAAACAACTGAACAGCAAATTATTTAGTCTCTGGTGCTCAACTGACACAGCATCCCCAGGGCATGGCCTGTCCAACATACATCAGAATTTCTGAAAAGCAATGAGGGCTGAAGTATTTTTCCTGGGGTGACATCAAGGTACCCTTTCCTTCAGGAAAAGAAAGAAAGGAAATAGACACTGAATGGAACAGACAGATATCAGGAGAAAGGGGTGGTGAGGAAGGGGGACCCACCTCCCAGATGCCACACAGCTACATAAATAAAGCAGAAGTTCCCTAGGATCTGAATGAGTAGCTGCAGCCCAACAGAATTCATGGATCATGGGATGCAGCGTCAATTCTCCAGTCTCAAATCCCTTACAGAACTTCAGGAGTTCAGTGATTGGGAGTAGGCGTGGGGGGGGAACCTCATTGCATTAAACACATCACAGTCTCCTGACATGTTAGATCAGATTTTCATACAACAGGTCTGTGAAGAGTCATACTTACCTCAATGTCCAAATTTTATAGGTATTACAGAAAGCCCTTTTGAGAAGCAGCCTAGCATAGTACATAGACAGTTCATCTGAGAGTCTGCAAGGCCTGGGCTCAGATTCCTCAAATACTTACTGCCTGTTTCACTATGGGCAAATTACTTGACTGTTCTGAACTCCCAGCATCTTTTGAGGACTCTAAGGTACAGACGAACGAGGAATTTCTATACCAGGAATCCTCACCACAAACCACTCAGAGATTCAAATAATAATAATGACAATAATAATAATGTTATTTGTGTACTTTTCCATTCATTTCTCTTTTCCAGGTACAACAGCAATGACCCATCTCAATTTCACTGACAATACATTCATGTATCCTATGTAACTATTATGATTTAATCCAGATTCCCCTTTGCTCCTTCTGATTGGGAAAAAATTTTCTCCACTATCCAGGCATTGATTTTAATACAACGTACCCAATTTTCCTATTTATTCTTAAACCACCAATGAAAAGTTCAAAAAATATTACTTGTGAGTCTTGAAAATCTTTTTTTTAAATACATTAAGAAAGAAAAGTACACACCTTTGAACAAGTAATTCCCAATACTGGGCAAATAACCCTAAGGAAATTAAAGACAAAAAGATCCAATATATGCCAAAACATTCATAGCAGCATTCTGTGGCAGCAAAGAATTGGAAACAAAGTGGGTGCCCATAAACTAGGGAATGGCCAAAAAAAAAAAAAACCATGGTATGTTAATGTAATGGAAAGATATGCCAAATTTGAGGGATTCCGAGAAATGTAATGAGCAGCACCAAGAGAACAATATACACAGCAACTACAGCAATGTAAATGAAATAATCACTAAGAGGAAGTTTAACTGGAAACGGAAAAACCCAATGAAGGTCCCAGGAAAGAGAAAATGAAACACATCTCTTCCCTAATGGCAGAGAGGCGGGCGACGCTCTGACAAGGTCTCTGTCTGACGTTCTGTTTGTTTTCCTTTGTCACAAGAGAGGGTTCAACCTGGTGAGGGATAGGAAATTCCTTTGATTTAAAGACAAAAGGCATCAGTAAAAAAGATTTTAAAATAAACATATAAACAAAGCACACCTTTGAGGCAAAAGGGAGAGGGGAAAGATAGAAAAACATACAAAAATCCAGAAATAGCCCCACTTTAAGCAAAATTGACATAGGGAAATTCGTATTTACCAAACAAGCAAGTCGGGGAATGATGACTCACTTTAAAAGGCAATTCCTTTAAATAGTGAGTTCCCCAACAATCTTATGATTAAATTAGTGCACAGCTTTTCAGAAATACATTTACTGCACAAAGGAGTGGCACCCTGGAAATCTGACAACACAGAAGTCAAGTAAAAGCCAACAGATCCAGAATTATGAAAACAAAGCCAGGATATCAACATCCCAAGCAGTGAGAGATTTAGCTCATATTCTGTTGCATTAGCCTATGGAATGCATATGTTGTAAAGCCTGTCAAACAGTCAGAAAAAAATTACAACTTCAAGGAGATTTAAAATAATTCACCTTTCCTAACTTCTACTTAGTCTCTGAATGTTCCTAATAAAACGTACAGTATCTTCAAATATGTTTAAGTGTTGTGGTTGCTGTTCATCCTTTGTTCTAGAAGAGGACCAATCCCAACAGATGGGTGATGTCTTGACTGAATTGGATTTACGTGAGGCAGGGCTGCGCAAAGTCATCAGCCTCACTCTCTTCTCCATAACCCTAGGCATCCAGTGGCAAGATGTAGGTCAGAATGACTGGGATTGGCCCAGAATGCAGTGGGAAACATTGGCCTTTTTAAGCTAAGGCCTTTCCCAGGTCTCAGTTTGTCTAAAGCAACACCCATTCTGTGCTGTAAGGCTAGGTAAGAATTAAGGCAAACCATGGTCTAGTTTGCTTTCAAAAAAGAATCAATCTGGAAGGGAAAGACCCTCAGAGTTTCTGGCTAGAATATTTCAATGAATTATTGCTTTAATGATGAAGCTTTATTAAGGAATCTGATTGTTGCTGAGAGCAAATATTGGTGCAATTCCTCTATCCTTTTCTGTGTACAACATTTACCTGTGTTCTCATGAAGCCACAAGAAAGAGTGCTTTTCCTTTCTGACGACCCAGGTTCAGTATCCAGAGTCTTGTTTTGAACAAAGAATGATTGTGATGGCTGCTGAAATGTCTTGCCTCTGTCACTCATTTTCAACTGCTGTAATAATGAGTAACTGCCACCAGCCTATCCCTCATCCTTACTCCTAATAAACTGTTCTTCAACTGGAGGCAAGATTTTGGCAAAATGGCGCAGGAAAACATAGCTGAACTGTAGGTTCACAGATTAAGAGGGCCATCCAGCCCAACTCCTTTATTTTACAGATGAGGATCCTGAGGCCCATCAGGGAGAGCTAAATGAGGACATGATGTGAGAGGGGAGGTGTTCTGATCCCATTGTCCTTCCTGCTCTATGGCCATCTTTATGTCATGTGGCTGCCCGCTACTCCACCACCACCACCCTGCTTTCCATCTCTAGGTCACAGAATAATAATCACATCTACACTACCAATCCTGGAAGGAGGGTAAAGAGGGACAGACAGAGAGACAGAGAGAATTTATCAAACCCTTACTATGTGCCAAACACTGTGTTAAGCTCTGGGGATAAAAATACAGGCAAGCAAGATGGTCCCTGACCTCAAGGACCTTACATTATAACAGGGGGCACCAACATATAGATGCTAGAGATGGGAGATAGGGAGGTGATCTATAGGGAGGCATGGACAAAAGACAGATAGGACGTGGAATGGAGGCCTGGGTCCTGATATGCTTGTTTGTTTATTTTTACATAATGTGGTTATAACCCATATATTCACAATATTTATTAGTCATGGCATGATTTGTGGATCACAACCCATAAATATGAAAAGCTATGCAGTGTCCATGATTTCAGAGACTGGACCACTAAAGCAGGCAGGCTTAAGTAGTAAAGACGGCTAGAACTGGCTAATATTCTCATCTCTCAAAGGAGCATGGAAGACCTTCCTCCATACCTAGGAAAACATGTATGTGAAAAAATAGCTTCCTCTGCAGTATAAGAAATGAAATCTGTGTCATAAATAGACAAATTCAAGATAATAATATAGATTAAAAAGAAAGGTCAAGGGGATGGAGGAGTAATTGTGAGAAAGGAGAGACATCTGCCTAAGACTTGTCAGAAATATTTTCTCAAAGCAGAAAATATTGGGACCAAGGACAGGGAGAGTTGTCTGAATTCTTTCCATAAGCCCTCAAATAAACATATATTCATTTAAGAATATAATTTTTCCATTTTCCATTGTTCCATGTTGCTAAAGACTTTTTGAGTATTCTGTGACTACCTATGAGTAGCATGATATTTTCTGCCAATGGGAACATTTGAAGAATCATCCAATCAACAGGAAATCCATTTATTTTGACCTTATGTGGGGCATCTTCCAAGATGCTCTAGTGTTTTACTCACAGTAATACAAAAGACTCAGATAACTTGAGATTACTTTCCATATTGGGACAATAAAAAGAAATCACCCAGATTATGACAGGTAGCTTAATGGAGAAACCCACCAAATTTATCTAAAAATAATAACAGACAAGTACTTCAAGTAGTTAATGAACTGAACACCAAAAGTAGGTCAAAGAGATCAAGTTGGACTGTATTTGGAAAATATTACAGTATGTTCAATGCTCCCAAGCTGTTCACTGCTATAATTTATGGACATCTTTTTTTTTCCCAGCTCTTGGCTATTTTCAAAAAGAAAGCGCTGCTATCAATATTTTGGTGCTGTTGGGACTTTCTATCTTTGACCTCTTAGGATATGTTTAGAAATGGGATTTCTGGATCAAAGAGTATGTCCTTTTTAGTTACCTTCTTAGCGTAATTCCAAATTGCTTTCCAAAATAGTTGTACCATTTCACAATTAGAGATTTTCCTTATACATTTTCTTTTTGGCAATTTTATTTTTCCCCCTTTAGTTATATAAGCTAAAGGTTTGTCAATGTCTGTTCAAAGAATCAGCTTTCAGTTTTATCAATTCTATAGTCATAACAATAACTTTTTTTAAAAGAATCTACTACATGCCTGCCTACTAGAATCAGCTTTCAGTTTTATCAATTCTATAGTCATAATAATAACTTTTTTTAAAAGAATCTACTACATGCCTGCCTACTAGAATTCTGAGGGAAAAGGTTGACCTGAAAGAACTTAACGATCTCAGAGGAGCAAAACCGCATGCAACTCTCAGATAACACAAGAATATATGTATACAAGTACCAAAATATGTGAAATTTAAGGGTTTCATGGAGAGGGTAGAATCTGAACTGAGCCTTGAAAGATGGTAAGGATTTTGACAGGCCAACAGAGGACATTCCAGGTAGAGGCGGAGTCAAAAAAAGAAAATATTGGTTCTGTCAGCCAATGTCAGCTATTCCTCCCAACTTCACGGACACAGTGGTGCAGTGGGCTGGAGTCAAGAAGACTTGGGTTGAAAGTATGCTTCTGATAGTTACTTCTCTGTGTTACCATATGATAGCGACTTAACACCTCAGCCAGTTTCCTCATCTGTTAAAGGGGGGGCAATATTACCTTAGTACCTACCTCACAAGGTTGTTTATAAAGCTCAGAAGGGAAAATGTATGTACAGTGTTCTGTAAATGTTAGTTATTATCATTATTTACATGACCTAAAATTTGTACAAATGTTATGTTCCATGCTTTGTGGACTCTAGTGAAGTCAACTAACTAAGTTTGAGCTCTGAGTTCTGGACTTAGCACTTAACTGACTGTACAATCAGAGACAACTCACTTAACCCTCCTTGAGTCTCAGTTTTTTCAATTATAAAAATTGAGTAAGTATTATTTACCTCACAGGATGGTTGTAAGGAGAGTGTTTTGTAAAGTATCATGAAAATTATCTACCATAATACCAGTCCAGTATTTCAGTCAAAAAAAGGAAACCAAGTTATTTTGGAATGACTTGTTCTTAATGAACCAGTTAGTGCTGGGTCTGAATGGATCTCCTTCTTCCCTAAGTGCCCAGAAACCACTGTTTTGATAGTATATTCTAGGATCAATAGATATATTTCTGAGATGTGAAGAGTAGATTTAATTTTTGTCACTTGAAATTTTATTACTCTATTGTATGTTCCCCTTGAAGGTGGGATAGAGAAGAGAAAGTTGGCTTCACACTCATCATTATGCTTTATGCTTAAGAGTAGAGGCAATGTGGCATGGTAAATGCAGACCTTGCTTTGAAGTCAGGAAGACTTGAGTTCAAATCCCACCTCTGACACTTACTGGTTGTGTGACCCTGAGCAAGTACCTGGACCTTACAGTACCTCATGCAACTAAAACTGTAAGTAGGGAAAATTTTGCCAAATTGCATTGGTAGAAACAGTTTCCTTACCAAGGAGTTCCTTATATCATTGAAATCCCAGACCCAATTCCTATCCTAGGTTTATGATTACAAACCTTTGAATAAAATAGTGGGAGCCAGTGAAGTGTGATTTGACCAGTTCAGCCCCACCCCCACTCTAGCACGCATGTGTGTTGAGGCTTAACTGACCCAGGAGGCATGGCATCTCCCTCTTCCAGCCATTTTTACACTGTGGCACAGATAGAGTTCAGTTTCCTGTGTCCCTGGCCCTCATTCCTAATTGGACGATTTGGAGAATCCCTCATTTTATTAGTCCAGAGACTGCCCCACTGTCTTACCTCATTGGTACCAGTGTAGTCCCCTATTTGTGCCATGTCAGCTCTTTGTCTAAAAACTGTATAAATTTGAGCCCTGAGTGGTTCTTGGGGAGCCTGGGAACTGAATGCCCATACTGCTGCCCAGTTGACCCATTAGCCTCTCTGTGGAGCTTCGGACAATGGGGGCCACAAACCAAGACTGCTCAGCATCTGTTCTCCCCTAATTGTCCTCCACAGATGGAAGTGCTTAGAAACAGCTCCCTCCTGTTTTGCACTGTACATATTCAACAGAAAAACATCACTTTAATAAATTTCTAGTTAAACATTAAAAACATTCATTATTAAATTCTACCCCAAAATAAAATACTTCATAATATCCAAAACTGAAGTGACTGTCATAGAGTTAGGAAGTGAGAAGACACATTTCACTGGAAGAATACATGCACACATACATATATACATATAATATGTGTGTATATATATATGTGTGTGTCTGTATGTATATATATACACATGTACATATATATATATCCATACATATCCAATAAATCCTCACACATTCAAAGATAGATGTTTTGAAGAACTATTCTCCTTGTCCAAATCCCCAATGCTATAAATATCTTTTCTTGGTGTATTTCCAGACATCTTTAGTTCAGGTGGTGAAAGAATAGTGGAAATAGAATGACAAACATTAGTAGCAGCAGCAAATAATGTACTGTTTCTTGAGAGCTTAGGCAAAGATAGTATTAGCAAAGGATTTATGAAGTTTGTATGCATTCCCTTTGCTCCTGCCAGAACTTTGTCATTCAGTCATGACTGACTCTTCATGATCCCATTTTGGGGTTTTCTTGGCAAAGATACTGGGGTGGTTTACCATTTTCTTCTCCAGCTCATTTTATAGATGAGGAAACTGAGGCAAACAAGGTTAAATGATTTGCCCAGGGTCACACAGCTAGGAAGTGTCTGAGGCCAGATTTGAACTCAGGAAATCATCTTGACTTCAGGCCCAGAACTCTATCCACCACATCACCTAGCTGTCCTACCTACCAGAACTACATGATCAATTTTTATAGAACATAAGTTCCATGAAGATAGGAACTATCTCACTTTTGTGTCTCTATCCCCAGCACCTAGCACATAGAATTCACTTAACAAATGTTTGTTGATAACTGAGTAGAGGAACTGCTTTCACAAAAGTTGATCTTTTTACTGGGGGTTAACAAGAGGGGTTAAACACCTATTTGTTTCCCTCTGTCCTATGCTTAGAGGAACACGGTCTCAAGATTTGTTTGCCTGTTCTGAAGGAAAGTAGGAGAAAAGGCAAAACTATAAAAACAAAGAAGAGAAGAGAAAGATGGAACCAGCACTAAAAGTTGAGGATGAGACTCAAAATGTTTCCTTAAATAATATGACTAAAGCAAAGCTTACTCAAGACAAATGCTAACAGGCAAGACTCATTCAAGTGGACATTGAGAATCATCTGCAAATCAAGACCCATTAAGTGTATGCTAAGGGTGTCATGAAAGATGTCTCTACTCTTAGTGGTTAATTACAAAATTCAGAGTTGGAAAGGACCTTCAGGGTCACCTAGTCCAACTTCATACCATACAGCTTATTCAACATCCCTGATCCTCCAAATCATGCACTATGTGGAAAGGGTTTGACATATTTTCTATTCACTGAGGCTTCACTGGACATTCTATAACTTTCTTTAGGCAGTTAGAAATTTTCATTAATGAAAGATGACTTCCATCCCATGCTCTACAATGTGGCTCATATCTCTAAAACTCAACAAAGTTCTGAGTTTGTATGTCATTCAGTCCTCAAAACTACAACATTTAGCCCTTTAACTACATCTGATGGCCACACCCGCTATCATATTTCTGGGTCCCAGCTGACACCCAGCATCTGATACTGCAAGAACTAGGCACAACAGGCTAAGAGCAACTTTTCATCAGAAAGAAGAAGGTCTGAGCTCCAGTCACAGACCATACAGATCTCTCCTTAATGAAAGACTAGCACTGGTAGAATTGAGAATATGGAGGAACAGGTGAAGAAAACAGTTTCTCCCTTTCTATTTCTCTGAATGGGAATGGAGGCAGTAATTGCACCATACTTGGGCTATCCTATGACTGTCCCCTATTCCTGCAATGCACTTCTTCTTTATCTCTGTCTCATAAAGTCTTTCCCTTCCATTAAGATGCAACCTGAGCATCACATTCTGCATGAAACCTTTTCTCATGTCCCCAACTGCTAATGCCTTCAATCCCAAACTGCTTTGTATTTAACTACTTTGTATGTATATCTAGGGACAGCTAGGTGGCACAGTGGATAGAGCACTGGGCCTAGACTCAGGAAGACTCATCTTCATGAGTTCAAATCCAGCCTTAGGCATTTACTAGCTATGTGACCCTGGACAAGTCACTTAACCTTGTTTGCTTCAGTTTCCTCATCTGTAAAATGAGTTGGAAAAGTAAATGGCAAACCACTCCAGTATTTTTGCTAAGAAAACCTCAGAAAGAGTCATGGAGAGTTGGATTTTACTAAACTCTTTATAAAATTTAAAATACTGCTTTTATAACTCTACATTTTCTTGTCTTCTTGCTAACACTGGCAATTCAGTTGCCTAAATATGAGTTCATTTCAAAAAAATACAAAAAACAATAAAATGTATTCAGGTAAGACCGTCAGGTAGCTCAACAGCTTACAACATACCTGGCATAAAACAAAGCAGCCTTTAAAAGATTTTATCATTATTCAGAGTGGGAAAATAAGAGAAATAAGTAATTTTAAAGGAGGGAGCGGGCTGATGGCCTCAACTGTCAGGAAGTTATTGAAACTAACCCTCTTCCCACATTGGCTGATGTTACAGCCCACATAGAAGGAAATGATCATGGCCTGTTAGATGTATCTCAGATTAACATGTTTTGGTAAGAACTCTACCAGGAAAAAAAAACCTCACCACATTTCTGGAGAATTTTACAAGAATCCCTATGTTCTGAAGATGTGCATGGTCACCAGAATCATGGATGCAAGAGTAATATACTACAATAGAAGAAGTACTAGATTTAAAGTCTAAATACTGGGGCTCTAATTCCAACTCTTGGTTTACTCCCTGTGTGACCTTAAGCAAGTATTTGTCTGAGCTGCTGTAAAATGAGGGGACTAGCACTAGATGATCTCCAAGTTCTCCTCATATTTGTAAGCTATGATCCTATGAGGACAAGGTATTAGAACTAGCAGCATTAAATTAAGATCTCTAAATTATTTTGGCTGGTTTTTTTAAAGCATAATCAACTTACAACATCTGGAGCACTTTTTTCTACACTTTGAAATTGAGCATGTAGAAATAAAACTGAGCAGTAGGCTTGGAGTCAGGAGAAATCTGATTTCAAATCCCACTCTCACCACTTGCTAGCTCTGTGACCACGGACAAATCAATCAACCACTCTAAGCTTTTGTTTTCTTGCATGTAAAATGGATGTCTTCCATTAGAGCTGCCCCAAAGTGGAGTAGGCTACCTCAAGAAAAAGTTTCCTCGTCATTGGAGGTCTTTGAGCAGAAATATAGCTGTTGTAGAAGGAATTCCTACTCAAATACATGTTGAATTAGATGGACTATGAGATCATTTCTAACTCTTCTGTGATTCTGTGAATTGTTAGTGCTGGAATTCAAGGCCAGGTCTCCTGATTCTAAGACCTTTTCCACTAACACCTCTCCTTTATTTTTAAGAGCTATTTTCTCTTGCTTTTCTTTCCAATATAAACGTTGAAAATAAAAACAAAAAAAAAATCAAAAATTTTCACTCAAGTCATCTAATAATTACCAGGATAAGATTTTAAAACTCTAGAGGAGAAAAGAGAGGCTTTAAAATAAAATGATTTAAAAGCAAGAACCATGTGACATTTTTATTCCAGAAACACTCATTTCAGCAAACATTTAAGTGGCTCCTGGGGAGAGCACTATGATAGTTACTGAGGAAGATACAAAGTTTAGTTCTTACTTTAATTAATCTATTGGAGAATGATACATAGACAAACAAGTACAATACAAAATACATGCTGCAAAAGACATAAAGGATTCCAATGAAGCACTAAATAAGGTTCATAAAGGGGAAAAGTCATTCTCAAGTAGGGAGATCATGGAAGGCTTTTCTGTCATGGAGACATTAACCCTGCTGGACACCACCCCTTGCCTAGATCTCACAAGCCACTGCCCTCCCTCCACCTCCTGAACCTTCTTGCAAAAGTCCCCTTCCTTTTGTTCTTCCCTGTGTCTTGATGCCCCTAAACATGTGCATGCCATGCACACGTGCCCGCGCACGCGCACGCGCGCACACACACACACACACACACACACACACACTTCCCATTTTTTTTTTTTTAGGCAATTGGGGTTGAGTGACTTGCCCAGGGTCACACAGCTAGTAAGTGTCAAGTGTTTGGTCTGAGGCTGGATTTGAACTCAGGTCCTCCTGACTTCAGGGCCGGTGCTTTATCCACTGCCCCACCTAGCTGCCCCAGAGATATTCAAGGTTTAGAAAAGATCAAAGATCAGAGAAAGGCAGTTAATAGTTCAATTTTACCAAAGTATAGAGTGTGAAGAAGGGTTAAGCATGACATAAGGCTAAAAGAGATTATAGAAAGCCTGTATACAAGACTAAGGAGTTTGGAAAACTATTGAAGATTTCGTTTTGCTTTATTTTTAACACAGTCCTATTGTGACCAGACCGTGCATAGAACTGATAAAATTGATAGGTATATGACAGATAGTTTGGGAGAGATAGTGAGTAAAATTAGGAAGATGAGTTAGGAGGTTATTGCCACAGCCCAAAGATAGTATGAGAGCTTGTATTAGCATGGTATCCATGGGATAAAAAGAAGGGACCAGATATAGAAGAAATTGTGGAAGTATTGACAGGACTTGGTAATTAATTGTATATGAGAGTGAAGAATGAAAGGAAACCTAACCCTCTTCCAACTTCCCATATCTACAATCAATTGCCAAATCTTATCAATTTTCTTTATCTCCCACTTCCATTGCCTTCTCTTCGCTCAATCAGACACCACCCTAGTTGAGGCTTCCTCACCTAAACAATGGACTATTGCAACAGTCCCTCAAATAGTCCCCCTTGCCTCAAGTCTCTTCCCTCTTCCATCTATCCTACATACAAGCTGCCAAAGTGATATTTCTAAAGCACAAGTCTGACCTTGTCACTTCTCTACTCTGTAAACTCCAATGGCTCCTTGTTATCTCCAGAATCAAATTCAAACATTTCCATGGCATTTAAAGTTCTTCACAACCTGGCCCCAACCTACCTTTCCAGGTTTATTTTACAGTTATCCCTTTCGTGTACTCTATGGGCTGGCCAAACTAGTTATCTTATTATTCCTCATATACAATATTCTATTTCTTGTATTAGACTGACCCCCATGTTTAGAATGTACTCTCCCAACCTCAACCTTTTAGAATCCCTAGTTTCATTCAAAATCCAATGCTGCCTCCTACATGAAACCTTTCCCTGTTCCCACCTCCACTCCAGATGCTAATGTATCACCCTCCAAAATGACTTGGTAATTATTTTCATTTTCACCTAATAGACTATAAGTTCCTCAAGACAAGAAATACTTCATTTTCTGACTCTGCATCCTCTACACTGAACATATTACCTGATGCATAGTACATACTTAATAAATCCTTGTTGACTAATAACCCCAGGGTTTCAAACATGAGAGATTAGATATTTCTGCCCCAAATAGGGAAGCCATAAGTAGAAACAGGCTTGGGAGAAAATATAAATTCAATTTTGGACATACTGAATTTGTGGTGCCCATGGGACATCAAGACAATGATATTCTGAGGGGGGGATGGAGGTATAAGTCAAATACTAGAGAAAAGATGTGACAATGATCTACTGTCTCTATTCTACATAGAGGCAATAGCTAAAGATATGAAACTGAATGAGACTGATAAGGGATTGAGCAAAGGAAAATGAAGAAATCTCTGACAACACCTTGGAAGAAATTATTTGTAAACCATGAAGCACCATATAAATGTCAGCTAACATCTACCTTAAGGGTTTGAGAAGAGGAAAAGGAACCAAAAAGATGTCAAAGAAGGATACTGAGGGAGAAGGAGAACAAGGGTGTGGTACTAAAGAGGATAAGGGAAGAGAGACAATATAGGACAGAATCATCCTTTCCAACACTCTCAAGCCTCATTGTCCTTTCTGTCTTCTCAAGAAATACAGAGCAGTCAGCAGCCTCTTGTAGTTTATTACTTTACACCTTACTTTTCAGGAACATACAGAGTTGTTAATAAAAAGGGAAAATTGCAAAAGATCTAGATTCCAATTAAATTTTCCCTTCAGTAAATGGAGCAAGAATCCCCAAGATAAATGAAGTTTGACAAGAATTTAATTGGGCATGCATTTATTAAGCTCCTAATATGTGCTGGGTACTGATAATATGATAGCAGATCAGAACCAAATTTCTCTTAACATAATTCTTTCCTTATTCCATTCATTTTAGATTGAAAATAACAAGGAACAAAGGGGGGAAATTTATCCAAGTAAACAAGGTATCTACTTTCTAGATTTATCCATGTCATTCTTTTTTTTTTTCTGATCTCAGAAGAACTTTCTACTCTTCCTCACTGCCTAATTCTGATCTTTTTTTAAATATAAAGGAAATGTGTCCATTTAACAAATGTACAATGACAATAAACTGCACATAAGTCATCATGGCAGGCACTGAGGGATATAAAAATGTATCTGAAATATACAAAGGAGGTGGAGGGATATAAAAATGTATCTGAAATGTATCTTGAAATTTATTTTCAAGGAACTTGTCCTTTATGTATATGTCTTTATGAGTTTTTTTAATGTTTTCTAGTTTTTCATTATATTGGTATAGTTGTACTGTCAAAGATTTTTGATGATTCCTGATAAAATTCTTTTTGTTTTGTTTTGTTTTGTTTTTAAATTCATTTATTTATTTTTAGTTTTCAACATTCACTTCCATAAGATTTTGAGTTCTAAATTTTCCCCCCTCCCTCCTCTCCCCAAGATGGCATGCAATCTGATATAGGCTATACATGTACAATCATATTAAATATATTTCCACATTAGTCATGTTGTGAAAGGAGAATCAGAACAAAAGGGGAAAAGCATGAGAAAGAAAAAAAAGAGAGAAAATTGTATGCTTCAATCTGCATCTAGACTCCATAGTTCATTCTCTGGATAGGGATAGCATTTTCCATCATGAATCTTTTGGAATTGTCTTTCAGGGGTAGGGAACCTGCCACATGTGGCCTCGAGGCAACATGTCTTAGATCACCATTCCTGTCTTAGATCATTGCATTGCTGAGAAGAACTAAGTCTATCAAAGTTGGTCATCACACAATGTTGCTGTTACTATGTACAATGTACTCCTGGTTCTGATCATTTCACTCAGCATCAGTTCATATAAGTCTTTCCAAGTATTTCTAAAATCCATCTGCTCATCTTTTCTTATATACAATACAATACAATATACAATACAATTTCTTATACATAATACAATGGAATACAATAACATCCCATTACATTCACATACCACAGCTTGTTCAGCCATTCCCCAATTGATGGGCTCAATTCCCTCAATTTCTAATTCTTGGTCATCACAAAAAAGGCTGCTACAAATATTTTTGTACACATGGGTCCCTTTCCCTTTTTTATGATCTCTTTGGGATACAAACCTAGTAGTGATATTGCTGGATCAAAGGGTATGCACAGTTTTATCACCCTTTGGGCACAGTTCCAAATTGTTCTCTAGAATGGTTGGATCAGTTCACAACTCCACCAACAATGCATTAGTGTTCCAACTTTCCCACATCTTCTCCAACATTTATCATTTTCTTCTTTTGTCATGTTAGCCAATCTGACAGGTGTGATGTTGTAGTACCTCTGAGTTGTTTTAATTTGCATTTCTCTAATCAATAGTGATTCAAAGCATTTTTTCTTATGTCTATTGATAGCTCTAATCGCTTCATTTGAAAACTGTTTATATCCTTTCATCATTTATCAATTGGGGAATGACTTGTATTCTTATATATTTGACTCAGTTCTCTATATATACATTAGAAATGAGGCCTTTATCAGAGACACTGGCTATGAAAATTATTTCCCAGCTTTCTGCTTCCTTTCTAATCTTGGTTGCATTGACTTTGTTTGTGCAAAAACTTTTTAATTTAATATAATCAAAATTATCCATTTTGTATTTTATAATGTTCTCTATCAAATACTTTTAAAATTCCAGATTCAGTCCATGCCTTCATGCATCACTTGCACATATGGAATTCCCTGTCATCTCAAAGGGGAATCTCTTGACAGGTTATCAGTTGAAGATTGAAAGTTTTCTAAATTTCCCACATGTTGTTTAGATATTTAATGCTTCTAATTGCTTAAGATTTATTTTAGCATACTTCAGAACCACACCCTAACATATTAGCTTCTGTTGCTTATTCTTATCCTAACAGTTGTGGCAATTTGCAACTTATAAGGCACCCAAAATACACATCAATTAGAAATATTTTTCACACAGAAAATAAAGTCTAAACCTAATTTTATGTGCTATAAAGCAAATTAATTGCTTCAAGCATTTCAATCTTAAATTAATTAGAGGGCTAATTTACAGCTTCAAGAAGATAATTTCACCTACACTCTACATAAGAGATTTCCTCTAGAAAACCAGGGTATGTCAAAAGGACACACAACCACACTGATGTGCAATATGTTAAAACATTACTTATGGGAGAGGTAGAAAGGTAAAAAAAAAATCCCATGGCAAAAAAAAAGGAAGATAGAAAAATTCCATGACAAGCTCTGGATTTGGGCATGGATTGGGGCCTGCTCTTCCTAGTGGTTTCCCCTCAAACTATCAAGTGCTGTCCTGGAGAACCTCTTCCATCAGCTAGCCCCACAGCTATGATAGGCAGCTACTCATTGGCACACCCTCCCCTCCCAACAGCTGTCAAATAACCACAGCCTATCCCTTAGCAAAACAATTAAGCCTTTTAAACTAAATATATTTTCATATTTCTTGAAGCCTTAAGAAACCTTTACATTTAACCTATCTCCAATGTGCACAAATTACCTCTATGCACAAGAAGGCATATCAAAATATTAGCCTAGTTATACATATTAAGTTACCTAATTCCCCACTTTTTTTGTCTGTTTCATCAAACTCCATCTTTTCTTTCAGTGTTTCATAACTGAATTAAGTTTCAATAAGCCTTCCCCAAACACACCATACACACACACACACACACACACACACACACACACACATATATACACATACACATTACTCTTATTAGCAATGCATTGCATCCTAAAGTTAAATCCAAGATCAATCTTGCATTTCTTAAAGTAAACTTTTAGGAAATTTATATCCATCATGTTTTTTAATTGACTTAAAAGTTACTCTGATGGGATAAATAGTTAAAATTCAGCTCTTAATACTAGATATCAAACACTAAAAAGGTCCTATGTAAATATTTGAATTAGATGGTTGACTATGGCTCAGTAGTTGTTGGTTTTTGTTTTTTGGTTTTTTTTAAGGGCCTCAACTCAACAGACAGAAAGAAATTTTTTTTTCCTGTTTCATTCACCAAGACTTTGAATATACTGCTAAGAGAGAGAAAAGGCCCCTTAGGCCAGAAGCCTACTGCTGGAAGACTTACATAAAGAGGCACTTCACGGGAGCTCAACTCCATTATTATTTCAGCATCTGCAACAAAAACAAGTCAAAGAAGTTACTGAACAAGGTACCACATAACAGGTCAGCAAAGTCTCTTTCAGTTTATTCTCTTCAAATGTTACAGTTGATTAAAAAAAAAAAACAACTACATACATTAAATAGGCAATCGGCAGAAACACAAATGAGATTTTTTAAATGCATTGAGAATTTAATGCATTTCTCATTAAATGCATTTTATTTGCATTTATATGCAAATATAAATTTATTAATTATTATATATAATTTATTATTTATTAATTTATTGATTATTAGGATTTATTAATAAATTATTAATTTATAATATATTATATATAATTTATTAATTATTAGAATTTATTAAGAAATGCTGTAAATGAGAATGCAATATGCCCTCTAGGATGCCCTTAATGTTTCTTCACAAGAGCTTTTTATAAAAGAATCCCACTTCCTTAAGCCACTGATGTCTTCCATGAACTATCACATAAATTTGAAAGATTTAAGTTTAGTTCATTTGTTTTCCTGGGAGGTGGGGAGGAAATCTGGTCTTATTATTTCATTGGTCTGGGAAAAGCCAATAAGGAAACTCCCCCTATCAACCACTGAAGATCAGCCCCTAATCTGCAGGAGACCAAAAAGACTCTAAGCTCCTTGAGGGCAGGGACTTTTTTCATTTTTGTCTTTGTATGCCCACTGCCTGACACTGATCGTCAATTATAGCAACATGTTGGTGCCCCTACAAGAGGTTACAGCTTGCAGAAGCTTGGCAGAAAGAACAAGGAGAGCCCACCAGTTCCTGGGGTTGAGCTTAACCATGGCTTCAGCCTGGAGGAGGAGCATCAGGCATGATGGTGCCTGAGGAGATCTCAGAGACAGTGCAGCCACCAAGGGCTCTTACTCCCCTCACACAGAAACAATGACCACCCTTAGCTCAGAATCTAAATACAGGACTCCCAAAGCTCTCAATAAAGAGTGAAGAAGACAGGAATGTGAGCAGCATGTGAAAAAATGACTTAAATCTCTACCTTGCAGGAAAACTTCTGCTCCCTAACTATATTACCCCAGCTTTCCTTTAGGATTCCAATGTGTGCATTGCTGAGGAAAAAGGTTGTTGTTATGCAGTCATTCAGTTGTGTCTAACTCTTCTTGATCTCACGGACCATAGCACTCCAGTACTGTACACTGGGTTTTTCTTAGCAAAGATACTGGAATGGTTTGCCATTTCCTTCTCCAGTGAATGAAAAAGATACCCAGATGCTATTTCTAATCCTCTGATTAAGGGCACATATTCTGGTGCTTTCCCTCCACCTGTAGAAGAAAAGACAATATACGTTGGGGATATGAGAACACTATTCTCTATTCACTGTTTCCTGAAAAGAACTACTTCTTTTGGAGAGAGGAAACTAAGGCACAAACAAAAAATAAAGTAAGTGACTTGCTCAGGGTCACACAGCTACTAGGTGTTTGAAGTGGTTTCTTAACTCATTTCTTCTGTCTCCAAATCCAGGGCCTTCTCCACTACACCAAGCTCCCTTTCTCATTACAAAACAATAATGACTTTCTTTTTTTCCCTATCACTGAAAAACTGAATTAAACCCTAATTTACCCATATACATAAGTTGTTTGTCCCTGGAGGAGTTGTGGAGAAAATTTAAAGAGAAAAAAAAAAAATATGATAGATACTCTAAACCCACCTGGCTTCTCCAATTGTATTTTTTTCTTTTTTTTTTTCTAAATGAATTCCCCTTTCTCAGCAAAGGGCAACAAGTTCTGTATTTACCTGGAGAACTGAATCACTAATCCAAGCAACTTTTACTTAAAGCTTAAGCATAAAAGAGAATTTTATATTTGCTAAACAAGTTACAACTGGCTGCTCCTCATGCATTATCTCGGTGCCCTAAATACCTGGCAGAGAGGCCCCATTAGACTTCACTTTATTTTCTAATGATATATTTTCCACTGAGATGCTATGAAACATGTTTTTTTTAACATAGCAGGTCATACTGAAAATACTTAAGATACTGAAGAAAGGCTTCGTGCTGACATATTGTTTTGTTTTGTTCTGTTTTAAAAACAACACTAGTTTAATTTACATTTTCCTAAACAGTTTCAGGAGAAAACAAGAGTTAATGTCTTTACAAAGGTTGGCTGGCTAGTCCTGGGGAAAACTTTCTGGTACAAAACTTTGGGTTTAGTCATATTTCTGGTTTTGTGTTGTTTTTGTTTTTTTTAAATTTCATTCCCACAACCAAATTCTTTCAAAAAGAATACCAGGGTACAAAGCACAACAATATACAATGTTGTTGGTTTATAGTACCAATCATATTGAACATTCATTTCTTTGGTTGTTACAACACACAAAATGAAATATTAGAACATGCTTGGCACTGAGAACAAAAAGTAGGGATATAAAATAACAACTAGAAAGTAAGAAGGAAGGAAGGAAATAAGCATTAATTATGTACTTTCTATGTCCAGGCACTGTGCTAAGCACTTTAAAAATATTACCTCACTTGATCCTCACACCTCTGAGAGATAGGTGCTATTTTTATTCCCATTTTACAGTTGAGGAAACTGAGGCAGACAGAGCTGAAGTGACTTGACCAGGGTCATACCACTAGTAAGTGTCGCAGGACACATTTGAACTCAGGTCTTCTGATTTCAGGCCCAGGGCTCTATCCACTGCACCACCTAGCTGTCTCCAATGAAATCTGACATACACTGGCCAGAACAAACCATTTCTCTGTCTTTTGAAAGACAAGGTTTCTTACATTTCAAGATCCAAATGAAATGCAACAGATGATGTTTAAGAAGGAAAAAAAATATGCTGTCAAGGTTGTGGATCCTTGTGTGTACTAATTGTTCTTTCTGCTTAACAACATGGTCCTATGAAAAGCAGCAAATTTGAGGTTTAAAAACAAAACAAAACAAACCCTGAATGCACATGCCAGAGCTGCTGCTTACTAGCTTTTTGACCCTGAACAAGTAAGTTCACCCCTTAGCCATCTCAGGTTCCTCATACAATGACGAGGTTAGACTAGGCGATCCTTGACGTTTCTTCTCAGTAATTTAGGAAATAATGTTATCCTGATCAAGTCATATTTCACACACTGAGAAAGAGATTATCTTCTCCAGGTTCAATAACAATCTAGGATAAGCATGATAATAAGGATTTTGGATTTCTTTCACTTATACTATCTAAAGAAAAAGAGCAGCACCCCCCCCAAAAAAATAGGTAGAATGATGAAATGTTTGCTTAAAAATAAAAATGAGGCTTTCCTAAACAAAGTTGAATGAAAAAAGACAAAAGATTTTTGACAAATTAAGAAGCTGTTGGGAAAACCAACAGTTTGCAGAACTGTTTTTCGGCCTAGAGCTATTGAACTATTCAGGTATACACAGCTTAAGGTAAAATGAAGAGCTGAACTATCCAATGAGCTGAGGCTATGAGGAGATGCTTCAAGATTAGAAAAAAAAAACAATAAAATTAACTATACAATAAAACCTCATTAATTCAAATTGGGCATAAGGGATTAGTGCATGGTCTAAACTAGAGGTCATAAATTTTAACAGAAACTCCATGCTTTGTTCATAGAATCACAAACTGCTGACAAAACGTTCTGCCAAACCCAACAAATAAATAAGTCAGATGTAATTATCAGTACTATTTATAAGGGAATGATGTGCCAAAAAATTAAGGTCTTGAAATAGGTTGGTTAAATATGCCCCCACTGCAATCTGATACATTACTGCCAATCCTTCATCAGAGTTAGTATGAAAATCAGTCAACAAATACTTTCTGAGTTAATACTATGTACATACACATATAAAAAGTTCAGCATCAATGTAAGAGACACTTCACAAAGCTATAGGATAGGGACTCAATATGTAATTTCATTCCTATAGGGAATTCCTAGATAAGAAAACTTCCTCTACCAATAATAGTTGACATTTACATAGTGCTTTAGAGTTTACAAAGTGCTGGGCCAACCTTTATCTCATCTTATTATGATTAATTAGCAAGTGGTATAAAAGAGGGAAGGACACTCAAAGCACTTGGGAATAGTTTGAACAAAGACAAATTATGGTATGAGGTTTGAGAATGGTAAATTCAGGGTTCGATGTGTCAACTTTGATGAAAGTGTGGGAGCTGTAAAGAAGTAGGGTGAGATAAGGTCATCGCCAGATAAGAGGAGGCCTTGAATGCTGGTCTAAAGAGTATATTATCTATAATCAACAAATGGAAACCAATATTGTGTGGTTTCCCAACAGACAGGGGAAGAAAAAGAATCCCAGGATAGAGGAGGTCATCAACATGAAAATGTGGAAAGAAATAATAAAGGATTAGTTCTAAGAAATAGCCATTAGGGTAGTGACTAGGAAGGGTCATTGGTGATTTTTTAGAAAGTACTTTCAATACAACTGAGGGGGTACAGGCCAGATTTCAAGGGGTTAAGGAAAGAATGGTGGTAAAGGAGTAGAGGCCATTAGTATAGGCCACACCTTCAAGAAAGTTGGCAATGAAGGAGAAACATAAGACTGTAGCTGAGAAAGGAGTTAGACAGGACAGTAGAGTCAAACAAAGGGCATTGTCATTTTTTTCCCTTAAGTTAAAAGAGCCCTGTGTATGTTTGGAGGAAAAAGAAAAGTTAAATATGTCAGAGAGAACATAATTTTGTTTCAGAGAGGCCTTTAAAAATACAGGTAAGGCCATTTTGATGATGCTTATAATAGGGCAGATATATTCTGACCTGGAGGAAGAAACAAGGTCAGTGGGTCTTGAAACCTATCTTCCTGGTTTATGATTCTATGATTTTAACCCCACTTCATGGGAATGCTAAGCACATTAATTATGTTTTCTGAAGGACTCTGGATAGCTACATTCATTATTCTAAAAATTCTAATTCCTACCATTTCTTTTTAAGATATTCAAATCAACAAATATTTGTTAAGCATCTGCCACATAAAGGACATCTTTATATGAATTGTATGTTCCTTTTTTATTGATATGTTGTCTCCTGTCATGAGTATGTAACCTCTTTGAGGGCAGGGATAGTTTTTGTATTTTTGCCTTTCTTTGTATCTGACTTCCTCTGTGCCTGGTATGTGGTGATTAAAAATGCTCTTCTTGAGAGAGGCTGGGTAGACAAAAACGATACAAGCTCTGTTGTCCAAGAATTTATAATCCAGTAATAGCAATGGTGTCATGGAAAAAAGTCAAGAGACCTAAGTTGGAATCCCAGATTTACCACTTACTATCTGGATGATAGTGGGCAAGTTCTTTCACCTCTTATTCCCAACCACCTCATCTCTAAAACTAGAATCATACCTTCACTACCTATCTGTCAGGGTTATTTTAAGGCAGGTATTCTCAACTGGATCCATATACTTTTTTAAATAATATTTTGATAACTATATTTCAATAGAATTGGTTTCCTTAGAAATCCTACTGTTTTATTTTACACAATTGAAAACACTATTCTGAGGAGAGACCCATGGCCTTCCCCAGATTGTCAAAAGGGTCCATGTTACAAAGAAAGGCTAAGAATTCCTGTTTTAAGGAAAGCATTTGGTAACCCTATATGAATGGTGGGGTTATTGTTACCATGGGAGGATAAGGCATGTATACAACAAACTACAACTTAGTACATGATAAGTGTATAAGAAAGATTCATAGGAGAGATTCAGGCAGGGAAACATGACTTCCAATTGGGAAATTAGGGCAAATTATATGAAGGTAGGGGAATCTGAGTTGGGTTTAGTAGGATGAAAAGAATTTCAAGACACCAAGATGTGGAGAGAGTTCATTCCACAGAGAAGGTACAGCCTACACAAACATACAAAGATGGAAGAGATCAGAATAAGGTCATACATTTTGACTGGAAAATAGAGTGCATGAAAGGGAGAGATGAGAAGTAACACTGGAAAGGTAGATTGGAAATAGATAGTTTAGGGCTTTGAATGCCAGGCTAAGTTTAATACTTTATTCTCTAACCACTGGAGAGTTACTAACTGGCTTTGAGTAGAAGGATATGATTAAACCTGTGCATTAGGAAAATTAATATGACATTGGTATGAAGGATGAATGGGTAAGAAAAGAGATTAGAAGAAGGGAGGCAAGTCAGGAGACTATTAGGATAGTCCAGGCAAGAGGTGAGGAAGCTAAACATTATGACAGACTTGGGTGATATGTTAGCTGGTTTTGCTGAAAGTTTTTTTCTTCCCTTTTTCATCCTTTGTTATAAAGGATTATTCTCTGGATGGGCCTAGGGAGAAGGATAAATTAGGAATTGAAGATGATATAACAACAAAAAAAATCAGTAAAATATTTAACCAAAAATGGAGATGATAATAGGAGGGTTCTTTATAAATCTTAATGCATACTATACATATGAGTTATCATTACTAGTATGATTATTACAATGAAGCAAGGGTAGAAAGGTGAGGCCAGATACCAAAGATATTAAAGAAATAAAATTCGCAAGACTTGGCAACTAACCAAACACAGTGGTTGAGAGAAAGAAGAGATAGAAGAGACATAATTGGACAACAGCTTTTATGAAAACGCTCTTGGAGGTTTTAGTGGACCACAAAATCTATATAATTCAACCATGTGACATGGCAGCCCACAAACGAAAATAGTTTTAATCTGAACTATGTCCAAATTAAGGGAGGTGAGAGTCCCATTATGCTCTGTCCTGGTCAAATCGGATCTGTTATGTTGTTTTCATTATCACATTTTAGGAAAGACGTTAACTAACTAGAGTACTTTCAAAGTAGAACCACCAGAATGGTGAAAGAACTGGAAAACATATCATATGAGGATCTATTGAAGGAAATGGGAAAATTTAGTCTGAAAAAGAAAAAAATATCTAGGGGGAAAAGGGAGTTGAACATGACTGCTGTCTTTAAAGGTCTTCATGGCTGACATGTGGAAGAAATACTTGATCTTCTTAGCCCCTAAGGGTGAACTAGGAATAGAAAGGCAAAATTTAGCTTCATGCACTAACTATCTAACAGTGACCACTATCAAAAGCGGAAAGACTGCTGCAAAAGATAGTGAGCTCCTTATTACTGGAAGTCTTAGTGCAGAAGCTGGACCACAGATGCAAAATATTACTTATCGTAGATATAGAGGGGATTCATTTTCAGGCAGAGAGTAGATAAATGGCTTCTGTGATCTTTACTGATTTAGATTCTCTGATTCTATGAAATAAGGCTCTGAGGTTTCAATATATTTTACCTACCAGATAATGGAATCCACTCTCTTTTTTAAGAGGAAAATTGTAGTAACGACATAAGCAATCAATTTTTCATAATACCCAGTAGCAATTATTTTTAAATAATATGTTTCATTTACAGATTTGAAATAGTTCTCTTTTCTTATTTTAAAATTATCACCTTTGGTGGGGGGGAATCTCTGAATCCACATAAATTTAGTTGGGATGAATAATTCTAATTAACTACATATAAATTCCTCATTGACAGTTAACTAAGAGAAACCAAGAGAATAATGTTAGTCTGTATTTCCAAGCAATCTTAAGATGGGTCTGTGGTTGTACTAGTCAAGTTAAATTCTTTCCAAAATATCATTAGTCAGATATTACTTTGGCATTTCCCTTCTTCACAGTATTTACTTATACTCAGGTCTTCATGAAAACTAAAAAGTCCTCTTATCAATTCATGTTTTAATGGCTTTCTCCTACAGACTCACTTCCTAAAGCAACACAAAACTCACTATTTTGACGTGTTCATACACACTATTATGAAAGAACTAAATTTTACCCTTTGAAGAACCTAAGGCAACAAATGCCAAATTAAAGCATATCTTTACATGCCACAACTACTTTCTACCTGTTCTAGAAAAGAAATTCAACCTGTAGAATGACATTAGCAGCAACAGGATAGGCAGGTGTATATGTGCTAAATATGTGATCAGTTTTTAATTAGAAGTTAATCACATAAATATTGCATCCCCAACTTTTTTTGCCTCCTCAAAAATTTTTTTTGCCTTTTTTTTTTTGATGAGGCAATTGGGGCTAAGTGACTTGTCCAGGGTCACACAGATAGTGAATACCAAGTGTTTAAGGCTGGATTTGAACTCAGGTCCTCCTGACTCCAAGGCTGGAGCTCTATCCACCACAGCACCTAGCTGCCTCACCCTCCTCAAAATTTTTTTTAAAAAATTACCTATCCTCTTCCCAATTTCCTCAGAGCCCTAACTTTCTGGTAGGTAGTAGCTAGCTAATCTGATAAAGTATTTTGGATTAAATGTGATGATAATGAGTAGGAATGGATTTAAAGTATGTACATTAAAACAAGGACTTTGTGGAGACAGTCTTAACCTGAAGGAGTGAATCTAATTATAGGAATTTTAGGTGCTATAGTAGAGAGAGGTAAGACACTCTGGGACATTTAGGCCTATTAGCCTAATCACTCCAGGTTTGTTGTTGCTGTTATTTGTCCTTTGTTTTCATTTTCAAAGAAGACCAATGACATCATGGGGTGATGTCTTAACTCATGGATGAATTGGATTTAAGTGAGGCAGAGTTCCACGAAGTCATCAGCCTTACTCTCTCTTCTAGAGTCAATGAAGACCAGTAGCAAGACAAAAGTCAGCACAACTGGTGATGACCCAGGATGTAGTAGATGACCTCGGCATCTTCAATGTCTGGCCAACTCTAAACTAACTGTTCCACACGCAACAACCAGACCTGTGTGTGTACATTTATGTGCACAGAGGTATGTGTATGTCACATATTTGTTTGGGTATGTAGCTTATAACTTTATATTAAGAAGATTCATGGCCAAGCATGTTGTCTTTTAAAATGAAATTGGGTATAATACTTATCATTACAGTACCAAACACAGCATAGTAGATAAAAGTGCTAGCCTCAAATCTGGTAAGATTTGGCTTCATTGTCTTGCCTCTGACACATCCTGGCTATGGGATCTTGGATGTGTTACTACATCTCAGTGCTCCAGACAGATCTCTAGGACTATAAATTGTACAGTAAGTACAACCTACATTGGTATCCTTAGCAGAAGCTCCTCATACAAATTACATCACAGGCCTGATTTAAAAAACAAAAAAACTTGATGATGATGATGATGATCTCATCATACTCATCTATTATTCTTTCATATTCAGTGTTATGCAAACTATTATATAAGTGGGTAAAATAACACCTTTTGATAATTAAAGTATTGAGATATAAACTCATTTTCTGTAGACTTACTATAGAAAATAAAGCTTCTCTGAGATGTCAATAAAAGAGAGAACAATGAGGATAACATTCTCTTACCTTGTTCCCATATGATTTTCATTTTATCTGCAAGGTCTTTGTATTTTGAAAGCTTTTTATTATACATAACTAGGAGGCCATCAATATCTGGTAAAGCAACATATGTTTAAAACATTGTTCTCAATTCTAATGAATCATTGATATATCTGGGCAATTATGGATTAACAGTTTTGTCTGAGATAATGCTCCAGGTCTGGTATCATTTATCTGTTGAATTTTTCAAAAGTATTTTGAAATCTCTCTGGTCACCAAGTTCTATCTCCCTAGATATTCCGCAAGTGCTAAATTTATCTTTCAGTGATGTGTTGCACATTTCCTACCATTTCCTTGTGTAAACTGCACTGATCAATAAGTCTGAATTGCTTATGAAAAATCCATCTATAATTTTTGATGGCAAGGACCTCATTTTGAATTGCCATAATGAACCCCTCTGTCTACAAACAAACCAGGATGGCTCAGACATTTGATTGACACTTCTTTATCAACACATTGTTGGTTGTGTTGATGTAGATGTTACCCATAAAGGGCCTTTTGATTCTTCTCTAAGTTCTTAACCATTTCAAAGGCTGCATCCAAAGGTAACCACTTAGAGTAACATTCAACAAATCCAGGAGCATTTATTTACCCATTGAGAGCCATTGTCCATTTGTACCAAAAGCATTTCTGTAAGTTTTTAGCTTTCCATGTGTTTTCATGACATGAAAAGATCATAGAATCACAGATTTAAAGCTGGAAAGGATATTAGAAATACAACTTATCCAACTCCACAATTTTACAGATGAAGAAAGAGAAACTCAGAGAAGTTAAGTTACTTGCCCAAGATCCCACAGCTAGCATCACAAACATTGGCAGATGTTTGAACGCATGTCTTCTGACCACCTTCCTCTTTTTTGACAAGGAAGTATGCCTTAGGGTGATGTGTTTTGTCAATATTATGTGGATTTTTGTTAGGATACTTTCCACATCTGACATGATCCATTTTATTAAAAGTGTTACATTAAACTGGTTTTGATTTGGTGTTGATTGACTCATACATGTTCTTCCCTTTGAATTTTGTTTTTAGGATGCCAGTAAGTCTCTTAACATAACAAATCTCTAAGTTTCTTCTTCATAGCTATATGCTTGGTGAGTCTTGCCTCGAAGAGACTAAGATACTTGTATGTATTGCTGTCATCATCCATTGGTTTAATTTAACTACTCAATTCAAGTCTTTAATCTAACTTTTCTTGGCTTAAATTAAGAATTCTATACTTACTGAGTCTAAATGACATCTTTATGTAATTGGAGACAAATTCCATGCAATGAAGAAACAGTTTATTGTGTTTGTGATAGAGTCATTTTACTTGATGTTATCATCAAGTGATAAATACATTGGTAATCACTTCTGGTCAAGGCAGCAAAGCGATGGAAACAGAACTGCCCAGTCCACATATATACCAGCAAAGACCAAAAAAAAAAAAAGCACCAGACTAAATAAATATTAAAAATACAAAAAGCAAAAAGAAACTATAGTTATGTAACTTCATCCAGCTCAGATCCACACAAGGAGATACACAGAAACCTGCAAACACTAAGAAAGGGGTTTAGCCGAAGAGACCAGGTTGAGGACACTGCTCAGAGATTTTCCATCCTGAAGGGCACTAGTATCTGTACCATGGACCACAGCTCTGCTACAGACTCCCAACAAGCAAACTCCCAAGGTGGTTAGTCACCTGGAGTGCTCTGATTCTCACCCTAACAAGAGCAAGAGTATCAGCTCTCCAGGTATCCACAGTGAAAGGCAGGGTGGAGGAGAGACCTGAACACTCCAGTGAGGAAGATCCAGAGCAGTCAAATATTGGTATAGTATGCTGTAAGGGCTCTAAAAGTTTAAAGTACACCCACCCCTGACAGCCTTGAAGAACTCAGCACTCTGTACTTGGTGGCCATATGTGAGCCTTGGACCTGCCAGTAATATGTGTAGATACCAGTGGAAATTAGAGCCTGGATCTCATATAATTAAGATTAGGACTAAACAGAGTCCTACTATCTGAACCAAGAGTGCAGGACCATTAGATGCTTGGAACAAAGAAGCCCCAATTCTATAATAAGCCAAAAAATATGAATAAACAGACAATAATGATAAAAAAAACTTTGTGGATTGAGGAATATTCAGGACACAAACCTAGAGGAAGAGAAATTCTACTGTTATTATTGGTAGACACTGAGCTAAAGGTATAGTTGGCCATATGGGCTACTAGAACTTGGGGGGGGGGGCAGCTAGGTGGCACAGTGGATAGAGCAGCAGCCCTGAAGTCAGGAAGACCTGAGTTCAAATCCGGCCTCAGAGAAACACTTGACACTTACTAGCTGTGTGACCCTGGGCAAATCACTTAACCCCAATTGCCTAAAAAAAAAAAAACAAAAAAAAAAGAATTTTTGGAAGAAATGAAGCAAGAGATGTTAAAAAAGAGATTTTAAAAGAGATTTTAATGTAGATTAAGTGAGAACTCTATAGGATAGAATTAGAAATAGAATAAATTGATTAGTATAGATGGTGCAAAACCTTACCTAAGGGGAAAACTCCTCTCAAACCAGAAATCAATGAGTTCAGAGACAATAAGAAAGACTAAAAAAAAAACCTCAGAAAATATTAGCCCCTCTCATCAAAAATAATTGACTTAGAAAAAAGATCAAGGAGAGATGATCTAAAAATAAGACAACCTGAAAACAACAGCCAAAAAAAACCCCCAGATATCATGTTTCAAGAAATCATAAATAACTTCACACTGTATACCAAGATAAGGTCAAAATAGACAAATGACTTGAACATAAATGCTGATTTCATAAGTAAATTAGGGAAGCATGGAAAAATGTACCCATCAGATCTATGAATAACAAAAGAGATTATGACCAAGCAAAAGATAGAGAAAACCATAGGAAGTAAAATGGATAGTTTTGATTATGTGAAATTAAGAAGTTTTTGCACAAACAAAACTAACAGCCAAAATTAGATGGAAAATAGGAAATGGAGGGAAATTTTTACAGCAGGTTTCTCTGATAAAGGCCTCCTTTCTCAAATATATAGGGAACTGACCAAATTCATAAAAATAAGAGCCATTCCCCAGTTAATAAATGGTCAAAGGATATGAACAGGTAGTTTTCAGAAGGAGAAATCAAAGCTATCAACAATCACATGAAAAAAATGCTCTAAATCACTACTAATTAGAGAAATACATATTGCTTTTCCCACTTAATAATATTTTTTTCAATTACATGCAAAGATAGTTTTCAACATTCACTTTTATAAGATTTTGAGTTCCAAATTTTTTTCTCCTTCTCTCCCTTCCCTCCTTGCTCCCAAATATGGCAAGCAATCTGATTTAGGCTATACATGTACAATCATATTAAATATATTTCCACATTAGTCATGTTGTGAAAGAAGAATCAGAACAAAAGGGACAAACCACAAGAAAGGAAAAAGAGAGAGAGAATAGTATGCTTTGATCTGCACTCAGATTCTATAGTTCTTTCTCTGAATTTGGACAGCATTTTCCATCATGGGTCTCTTGGGATTGTCTTAGATCATTACATTGCTGAGATTAGCTAAGTCTATCAAAGTTAGTCATCACACAATGTTGCTGTTACTATGTACAATGTTCTCCTGGTTCTGATTGTTTCACTCAGCATCACTTCATGTAAGTCTTTCCAGGTTTTTCTGAAATCCACCTGCTCATTATTTCTTACAGCACAGTAGTATTCCATTACATTCACATACCACAACTTGTTCAGCCAATCCCTAATTGATAGGCATCCCCTCAATTTCCAATTCTTGGCCACCACAAAAACAGCTGCTGTAAATATTTTTGTAGACGTGGGTCCTTTTCCCTTTTTTATGATCTCTTTGGGATATAGACCTAGTAGTGGTATTGCTGGAGCAAGGAGTTTTATAGCCCTTTGGGCATAGTTTCAAATTGCTCTCCAGAATGATTGGATCAGTTCACAATTCCACCAACAATGCATTGGTGTTCTAATTTTCCCACATCTTCTCCAACATTTACCATTTTCCTTTTTTGTCATAGTAGCTAATCTGATAGGTGTGAAGTGGTACCTCAGAGTTGTTTTAATTTGCATTTCTCTAATCAATAGTGATTTAGAGAAGTGCTTCTTAAACTGTGGGTCCCAACGTCGCAACAGTAAAAGGTTTCTGAACGCACAGCAACCAAAAAGTTAATTAAAAATCAAATGTGTAATGAATCCAGGGTGTTTCTGGTAGCACTTGCCCATGTTGCATTGCACAACATCACTGCAACCTTGGTTCTGAACACAAAGCACGAGCACTTTGCATTGCACATACCTTCAGGCCATGCAACACCAATGAATGTTGCCAAAACTCCAAAAGGGGTCATAAGTGGAAAAAGTTTAAGAAGCCCTGATTTAGAGCATTTTTTCATATGACTATAGATAGTTTTAATTTCTTCTTCTGAAAACTGTTTGTTCATATCTTTGACCATTTATCAATTGAGAAATGCATATTAAAACAATTCTTAGATACCATCTGACACCTAACAGATTGGCCAACATGACAGAAAAGAAAATGACAAATGCTGGAGAGAATTCGGAATAATTGGGACACTGATGTACTGTTGATGGAGTTGTTAACTAGTTCAATCATTCTGGAGAACGATATGGAACTATGCCCAAAGGGCTATAAAACTGTGCATGCTCTTTGACCCAGCAATATCACAATTAGGTCTGCATTCCAAAAAGATCAAAGAAAAAGGAAATGTACCTACATGTTTAAAAATATTTATAGCAGCTCTTTTTGTGGTAACAAAGAATTAGAAAAGATGCCCATCAATTGGGAAATGGCTGAACAAACTGTCCCATATTACTGTGATGGAATTCATGCTATAAAAAGTGATGATCAGGATGGTTTCAGAAATACCTGGGGAGACTTATTGCAAATGATGCAAAGTGAAGTAAGCAGAATCAAGGAAACATTGTACACAGTAATAGCAATATTGTAAGGAAGATCAACTGTGACAGACTTAGCTACTCTGATCAACACAATGATACAAGACAATTCCAAAGGACCCTGATGAAAAATGCTATCCAGCTTCAGAGAGAGAACTACCAGGGATGAACTCAGAATGCAGATTGAAACTTTTTTTAACTTTGTTTTTCTTTTTTGTTCTTGTCTGTGTTTTCTTTTGCAACAGGGCTAATATAGAAATATGTTTTGCATGGTTTCATATGTACAATCGATATCAAATTGCTTACCTTCTCAAAGTGGCGGAGGAACAGAAAAGAGGAAGATAATTTGGAACTTAAATTTTTTGAAACGAATGTTAAAAATTTTTGCATGTAATTGGGAAATATTGAATGAAATAAATAAGAATTTTTTTTAAAAAGAAATCATAAATGAAAACTGCCTAGACCTACTGGAATCAGAAGGAAAGTAGAAATAGAAAGTAGAGGGAAAGTATAAATAGACAGATTATACTAGTCACCTCCTGAAAGAAATCCCAAAATAAAAACTCCTAAGAACACTGCAGCCAAAATTGAGAGCTTCTAGATCAAATAAAAAATATTGAATAGCCATAAATAAAGAGTTCAAATACCAAGTAATCGGTCAGGATCACATAAGAATTGGCAATTAATGCCATGAAGGAGAGGCAGGCTTGGAATTCAACATTCCAAAAGGCAAAAGATAAAAGCTTATTAAACAAGAATAATTTGCTTGGAAAAACTGAGTATATTGGACCTTTGGTGAAAATAGAGGATTTCTAAGCATTACGAGGTGGGGGAGCTCTCAAAGACAAACCCAGGAGTTTAGGGAACACTAAAGAAGCAACTCTAAGATGAAGAAGCGATTGCATTCTAAAAGGAAGAGAAGAAACAACTGCCCCCTCAAAACTCTAATATCTTCAAAGGTGATAAAAGGAATTAAAAAAGATAGTCTGAGGGCCTAGGGATGGTTTTGTTATGTTTTGATGATCTCAAGAGGAGAAAGAAAAGGGAGGAACAAAAGGAATATGCAAAGAAAGAAAGAAAGAAAGCAGGAAGGGGGTGGAACTTCCTATTTCACATAATAAATATGTGAAAGGGGATTCATACAAATAACTTGGTCACAAAGAAAAATTATGAAAAGAAGCCTTCCATGACTTCTTTGTAGAGTCAGGTGGTAGATGGGCATGGAACATTTCATAATAGCATCAGATTTTTTTTTTTTGATACAATGATAGGTTTTGCCAAATGTTTTGTTCTTTTCTTCCTCTTTCTAAAAATTCTTTGATGGCTGGCTCTCTGGAAGAGGGATAAGAAAAGGATAAAGGGGGGCAGCTGGGTGGTACAGTAGATAAGCTCCAACCTTGGAGTAAGGAGGACCTGAGTTCAAATCAGACACATGACACTTACTAGTTGTGTGACCCTGGGCAAGTCCCTTAACCCGAATTGCCCAACAAAAAAAAAAAAAAAAAAAAAAGCCAAAGAAAGAAAAGGAATACTTTGAATACATAAAATTGGAAAGCTTTTGCACAAATATATTCCAAAGGGGCAGCTAAGTGGCACAGTGGATAGAGCACTGATCCTGGAATCAGGAGGACCTGAGTTCAAAATTGTACATTTTATTTCTTGTAATTTCTAACTCTCACTAGGTTGTGAAATGACCAAAGAATGTATAAAATATCTTTGAGTCTATCTACCAAGACAAACTACCAAGAAAAACTATATGAATACAACTAAAAACACTATTCATAGAAATAAAGGCAGACCTAAATAATTGCGTAAATATTAGCTGTTGATAACCAGGACATGACAAATTAATAAAAACATACTATTACCTAAAATAGTTTACTTATTTAGTGACACACCAATCAACTACAAATGAATTACTTTATAGAGCTAGAAAAAAAATAACAAAATTCATCTGGAGAAACAAAAATTTACAAATCTCAAGAGAAATAATGAAAAAAAAAGTGGCAAGAAAAAAACAATACCAGGGCCAGGTCTCAAATTATGCTTCAAAGTAGTAATTATTTTAAAAATTGTTACTGGTTAAAAAAATAGAAAAGTTGATCAGTGGAACAAATTAATACAAGATAGAGTGAGGATAAATAGCATTTGATAATATCCAGGACCCCAACTACTGGGGTAAGGATTCACTATTCAACAAAAACTGCTGGGACAATTGGGAAGCTATCTGGCAAATATTAGGTTTAGGCCAACATCTTACACCATATATCTCAATAAACTAAAAATGGACACATAACGTGGTAGAAAAGGTCACATCATAAAAAAAATTACAAGATCAAGAAAGAAGATACCTCTCACAACTATGGAGAAGAGAATACTTCATAACCTAGTGAAAGCCAGAAATTACAAGAAATAAAATGTACAATTTTGAAAACATAAAATTGAAAAGCTTTTGCACAAATACATTCCAAAGGGGCAGCTAAGTGGCACAGTGGATAGAGCAGTGGCCCTGGAGTGAGGAGGACCTGAGTTCAAATCTGGTC
Organism: Vombatus ursinus; assembly: GCF_900497805.2. Lineage (NCBI taxonomy): Eukaryota > Metazoa > Chordata > Mammalia > Diprotodontia > Vombatidae > Vombatus > Vombatus ursinus. Next base: position 20,737,787 of record NW_020954552.1, on the reverse strand, counting down.
TCAGACACATGATACTCACTAGCTGTGTGACCCTGGGCAAGTCACTTAACCCCAACTGCCTCGCCCAAAACACATACACACACACACACACACACACACACACACACACACACACACACACACACAAATACATTCCTAACAGTTGAAATTAGAAGGGAACCAATTAATTTGGAAAAAATATTTGCAGCAAGTTTTCCTAATAAGGTCTGGTATCCAAGATATATAGGGAATTGTTCTAAATAAATATGTAAGAACAGGAGGCAATCCCCAATAGATAGATGTGTTGAAGCAAATGAACAGGCAGTTCTCAAAAGAAGAAAGACAAGCTATCAAAAACCATACGAAAAAAAGCGCTCCATTTGTAACAATTGTAACAACTCTAGGGTTCCACTTCATTCCCACGAGATTGGCAAAGATGACAAAAATGGAGAATGACAATTATTGGGAGGGTTATAGGAAAAGCCAGACACACTAATGCACTATTGGTAGAGCTCTGCATTAGTTTAGCCATTCTGGAAAACAATTTGGAAGTATGAGATCAAAAAGATAAAACCCATGTGTACAAACACTTTTGTAAGAAAAAGAACTAGAAAATAAGGTAGTACCTATCAATTTGGGAATGACTGAACAAATTATACTATAACTATAATAATATATATTTTAGTATATATAATATTTTAGCATACTATATTGCAATATAATATTACATGCTATAAGAAATGAAGGGATAGATTCAAAGAAACATGAGAAGATTTATATGAAGTTATCAGAGCCAAAAATGAAGCAAGTTTCCTACCTCCTGTCAGAGGCACAATGGACTTGAAATGTAAAATTATATAGATTTTCAGACATGACTAACATGTGGATTTGTTTGCTTGAATATCTTTATTTGGCACAAGAGAAGATTTATTAACTTAATAAGTGATATTAGTTTTTATCAAGCACAGAATAACAAAAAGTAAATATTAACTTAAAAAATACGACTCTCAACAACTGGGAAGATATGTCCCCACCAATGACCCCCAAAGATGAAATTCCCCATAATTTGGAAGACATATTTAGTTTTATTTAGGAGAAATGGTAATAGGTTTAAGGCTAGGCAGAACCATAAGGAATTTAAACCCACTCCGAAAGTTGCCACATTCAATATAAATTACTCTTGATATTACTGTGTTAGTAGAAGCTTAAAAAAAAAAAGGCTTTCCATGTAGACATCAACTATCTAGTGTTCTTATTATTATTTGGGAATATTTTACATATTTGTAATAAATGAATTAGCCATGAGTATAGAACTGTGCAAAAGGATTTGAGGTAGTCTAAATGTCATGACACATTCAGGAAGGTTGTCCACTAATTACCAAAGCAATAATAAATTGTTCTATATATCCCTGGAACTTTCCGGCAAATCTTTCTTATTCTTGTAAATGTTTATAGCTTACAAGTTGTGAAAGCAAAGTACATAAATGTGAATGTAAGGTACATAAACACATAATTGGCCTATATGTGGGAAGTCATCAGTATTCCCATCTTTTGATAGTCTATACATGATGCCTTCTGCTAAAAAAGGTGAGATCATGCTTGAGTCTGCCAGGAAGTTAGTATGGTGCTTTACTAGTCATTCTTGTACCACTGTTAAGCATTTGAACCAATGGATCTTTTCTGGTTTTACTACTTTCCATTTTTGCAAGGAAACTAAAGTTTATAACTGCCTTGACATAAACCACTGTTATGTTATATTAAAATATTATATATACCCTTTGACCCAGCAATATCACTATTTGGTCTATTTCCAAAGATGATTAGGGAAAAAGGAAACATATCTATATGTTCTAAAATGTTTATAGTAGCCCTTTGTGGTGGCAAAGAACTGGAAATTGAGGGGATGCCCATCAATTGGGGAATAGCTGAACAAGTTGTGGTGTATGATTGTGATGGAATACTACCCTGCTATTAAAAATGATGAGCTTGGGGCAGCTAAGTGGTGCAGCGGATAGAGCACCAGCCCTAAAGTCAGGAGAACCTGAGTTTTCAAATCCGACCTCAGATCAAACACTTGACACTTAACTAGCTGTGTGACCTTGGGCAAGTTACTTAACCCCAATTGCCTAAAAAAAAGGATGAGCTCAATGATTTTAGAAGAACATGGAACAACTTCAACGAAATAATGAAAAGCAATGTGAGCAGAACCAAGAGAATGTTGTATATAGCAACAACAATATTGTTTTAAGAACGACTTTGAGCGAATATGTCATTTTGTCTATTATAAATACCCAAATTAAGTATAAAGGACATATGAAGAAAGATGCTATCTGCATCCAGAGAAAGAACCGATAAATAGAAATATGTATAGAATAATTTTGCATACATATACCTATTTGAGTTTAGTGGTAACCATCTCTAAGAGGATGGAGGAGGGAGAAAAAAAGGGAAAAAAGAAATTAAATGATAATTTTGTTGTATATTTGAAAGGAATAGCAAGTAGCGCATAGCAGATTTGCAGTTTCATGTATAATCATCTTTTTTATTGTACTATGTTATGGAAATGCTTATTTTATTCCATAAATTAAAATTTTTTAAATAAAAAAAGTACACAAGTGGTTTTATATTCAATCTAGCTTGCATTTTCTTTAATTTAGACTTCTTGCAACCATACAGGCAACCGGCTATCCTCAGGAGTTTTCTCTCTTCTCTAATTTATGAACTTCTCAAGCCTCTGTAGTAAAGTTTTTGAAAGATGTTAAACTGGTTATTTAATTCTTTGTGCAGCTTTGACTCCCTGCAAAATCTGGAGCCATTTTTTTTGTTTTATGGAACCCTCTGGGGAAACCTACAGATGCCTTTTCGGAATAATGTTTTTAAATGAATAAAATAAAATGCACAGGATTTATAAGGCAAACCAATTACACATACACACACACACACACATATTGTAATAGTAGACCCTAAATCTACTAGTAAGAGGAGATGAAGTTGGATCGCATTTGGTAAGCTACACAAAGAGGTGCCAGACCAATCTTCCTAAAACATTCTTTTCTTTGTGTCATTACCCTCCTCAAAAATCTTCACTGGCTCCCCAGTGCCAAACTTCTCCTGTGGGCATTCAATACTCAACACAAAATTGCCTACCCTAACTCCTACTGAAGGACACAAACCCTTCAGTCCAGTGGGGCTGGTCTCCACACTCTCTCCTACTCATGTGATGCTTACATATAGTCCTACTGCTACAACTTTGATCATGACACTGCTCTTCCTATTGTCTCTCCTCCTCCAAATCCTGCCCGTATCAGGTCCTGCCTCCTCCGAGTATTCCTCCTCACGCTGACCAATCTCTTCTCTCTTGAAGCATTCCTTCAACATTGTCTTGACCTCATAACCTAGTACTCTGCCATCTGCTGTCTTGTATTTTTCTGCATTTCATTGTCTTGTCTCCCCAGGTAGATATAAACTTTATGGCAGATTTTTTTCATATATTATTTTTGTATCATCCAAGACCATAAGCACTCAGTCAACAAGTATTTATTAAGCACCTACTACATGCCAGGCCTGGAGATACAAATACAAAGAGTGAAATAATCCCTTCTTTAAATGAGCTTACATTCTAATGGGGGGTGTGTGACAAGTACATCTATAAGTACATCTATATATATATGTACATCTATATAATACAAATGCAAAGTGAATAAATAAATACAAATATATGCAAAGTCATTAAATAAGGAAGTTAATGCATGAACTGAGTTATGGGAGCAGGTTTAGGCAACATCGTTTTTTATCGGGAAAGGGGGGGGCGGTAAGGTGAATATTGTAAACACCTTGTACGCTATTGGTTTGTGAGTCAATAGTATTTCCTGAGTGACTGGTCTTTGTTTAATGCTACACTTGCTTCTTAAAGGGTTTTGAAGTACAAAGAAAATAGTTATCCCTTCCACATTGTGGAGGTTAGGGGCGTGGTGCTGCCATGATCTGAAAAATCCATGTAAAATTGTTTGGGCCTCCCTTCATACCAGAGAAGAAGTCTGAAATTTTTCTTTTTTGTTTATGGGGTGTTTACAATATCTTGTAAAAATTGGGTTGATATTATACAATACTATACATATATTTTATGTATTTCTGAGTTTCTAAACTTTTTCTGGGTCATCTGCTGGCCTTCATATGTCATCTGCAGCTTCCATTAAAACTCCTAAAAAATTCCCATTTAATTTCTTATACCAACCCACGATCTATTAAAACTGCAATGGGGAAAGTCACAATATGGAAGGGATAACATAGAAGAAATTGCCCCTGCCCTTAGGATCATAGTAGCATTAAGTATGGAGCTGATAGAGACCTCAGAAGCCATGTAGGCCAACCCTCTTATTTTACAGATGGGGAAACAAAGGCCAAGAAAGATAGCATGACTAATGCAGGGTCACACAAGTAGCAGCTGGATTTCAATCCACATCCTCTGACTCCAAAGGCAATGTCACAATATCTAAGTCCTGAAATCTAGGAAGGGGTTATTCACACTCTCCCTTCCTTGGCAAATGCTGGAAACGCCAGGTGCTGGCCTTGCTTCTGGAACCGGAACTTGGAACCATACCCAGCAGCTCAGAAGAGATGGATACATCCAAAAAATTAACTTTTAAAAACAAAAATACATGCCCCCATGCTCACCCTCTGGCCGCGACAGGAAAACTACTGAGCAGCAGCACCAAAAAAAGAAGCCACATGAACCATTTGGCAAGGAAGCGCCTCTTGTGGTCATGGTCTCCAGAACGATTCCCCCTCTAAAGCTGAGGGCTCCAGGCAGAATTTGGCCAAGAGTATGAGGTGCCTTGTTTTGTTGTCTAAGGATCATGATTTTTTTTAAAGGAAAATAATTTGAGGTTTTTGAAAGTCAAAAAGAAATATAACACTCCAGAAGAGGAAGAGGACTAGACTGGAGTTAAGAAACCCAAGCTGGATCGCTGGTGGCCTGTCAACAGACTAGTCTCTTCTTTCTAAGCCTGAATTTTTCAGCTTGTAAATACTGGGGTGGGGGGTAGGGAAGAGACTATTTTCCACTGCCTACACACAAGCCCGTTGTGAGTGTTAATGAATTAATGCTCATAAAACTCTGTGAGGTCAAGTGAAAACACAATGCAACTTTGTCCTGCACCATTTTAGACCTACTTATAAATCCCATTGAAATTCTAAGGAATCAAAGGTTTTACAGCCTAGGCCCAAGGGAGTTAAGATCTCTCCCTATTAATTTATCTCATACCTGCAGACAAGTGATATACATCTGTAACTGGAAACCTGTTAATTCAATAATTCAACAATCATAAGCAAGTAGGTGATGCAGTGAATAGGTTGTTAGACTTGGAGGCAGGAAGACCTGAGTTCAAATCCTGCCTCAAACACTTACTAGCTGTGTGACTCTGGGCAAGTCACTTAACTTCTGTTTGCTTCAGTTTCCTCATCTGTGAAATAGGGATAATAATGGCATATACCTCCCAGGGCTGTAGAGAGGATCAAATGAAATGACATATGTAAAGTGTTTGGCAAACCTTTAAGTGCTATACAAATGCTAGCTGTCTTGATCATCATCACCATTAATTATGTACCTACTATGTGCACATCACTGTATGGGAACTAGAAAAGAAAAAAAGTTGAGATAAGATGGAGTTTTTGATTTCATAGAGTTTATTATTAATAACAATTAACAGCAATTAATAATAATAGCTGACATTTATATAGTACTTTAAGGTTTTTAAAGCATTTTTCACATATTATTTCACTGGATCCTCATAGTCCTATGGTGTAGGTACTATAGGTCCCTTTTTATGATGAGGAAAATGAGCCTCAGAGAGGTTGCGTGACTTGTCCTTATTCACACTGTTGCTTAAGTGTTTAAAGCATGATTAAAAGCAAGGCTCTGTGCAGTTTCTAAAATTCCTCCCTGGGATAACCAGAAAAGGCTTCAAGGAGGAGATGGTCTTTGGGCTGGGCTTTAAAATATAGTGTTTCAAAATGCAGAAGGGGCAGAGGGCAGGCCAAACTTAGGAAATAATATGAGCAAAGATGCAAAGAAAGCCTGAGATTAGTACAGGGTGATAGTGAATAATAGGATCATATGATCATAAATATAAAATCTTTTATATTTGGAGTGGTACACTGGTCTCAGTCTGGAAGAACTGAATTTAAATCTGCGCCAGACACTTTCTAGGTGTGTGACTTTGGGCAAATTACTTAATTTCTATTTGCCTCAATTTCTTCATCTGTAAAATGGGGATCAGAATAGCACCTACCTCCCAGGGTTATTGCGAGGATCAAATGAGATCCTACATGTAAAAGTGCTTTGCAAACCATAAAGTATTATATAATGCTAGCTAGCTACTGATGGTGATGATGATGTCCAAATACCTCAATTTACAGATAAGGAAACTGAGGCTCAGAGGGATGGTGACTTTCTAGGTCCTGTCATTCCAATCTGATTCACAGTCTTTCTACTACAGAACAACTCACCTTAGTCTTATAGATTACAAAGTGCTTCCTTCCCAACCACCTACCCTCGAATCAGGTAACAATAGCACCATTATCTCCATTTGGCAGATAAGTCAGAATGGTAACATAGCTGTTAAGTGGTAAAATTGGGATTTGGCTAGAACAGAAAGTAAGGCTGAAAAAAGTATCATTTCAGTTTATAAGAAGCCTTGAATGACACACTCAGGAGTTCAGACTTTATTAAGTATTCAATTCAACTCAGAAAAACCTTTATTTAGTACTTGCCATGTATAAGGAGGGGGTAGCTAGCTATTATTATTGTTAGGGCACCTACGTGGCTCCATGGATAGAATGCCAAGCCTGGAGTCAGGAAGAGTCATCTTCCTCAGACACTTACTAGCTGTGTGATCCAGGGCAAGTCACTTTGCCCTGTTTGCCTCAGTTTCTTCATCTGTAAAAAATGAGCTGGAGAAAGAAATGACAAACCACTCTAGTATCTCTGCCAAGAAAACTCCAAATGGGGTCACAAAGAGGTGGACATGACTGAAAAATGACTGAACAACCAATATGCAAGGAGCCAGGCTCGGGACTGAATTATAAAGAAAAGCACAATTAGTCCCTGGCATTAAGGAGCTTATATTCCATTGGAAAGTCAAAAACTACATATGTGCTGAATGAAAGAAAGAAATGTCCCAACAAGCACGGATGATAGATTCTCTTCCCCTTTACCTTGTTACAAAAATGTTTATCTTCCCCAGCAACCGAGTAAAAGTTAGCCCTAAAGTCCAAGTTTAATAATGTATACTTGAAACTTAGTTATTTGCATTTTCCCCAGCATTTCACAATTATTATGAGCCATAAAATAACATTTTTCCTCATGTTCCTAAGATAGTATAAAATATATTTTAATCTTTTCAAAAATGCTCATTTTTTTTTCTCTTAGCTGGTCAATAAACATGTTTACTTGTTTCAGCGGAAGGAAGGGATTATATATGCATGCCGAGATCAGAAGAGACAAGGGAAGCACTGGAAACATTGCATGAGATTAGTTATATGAGTTGGTTCTGCAGGCCCTGCTTAGGCAAATCTCTCTGTTGTTGCCCAGGCTGGTAACATAGTAGATAGAGAGCCCTAGGGAATAAACATGGAGTTCTGTCTAAGTGAGGGCCATAGAATTGAGCCCATTGTAAGAAGGAATCATGAAAAGAGCTTTGTTGAGGATATTTTTTCTCTGTTTTTTAATGCTCTTCAAGCTTCACTGAAATGGTCACAATTAACATTTAAGTGAATAGGCTAGTGTACAGATTCCTTTCACAATCCAAATAAAGAGTTTCCCGTGCCCAATTTGTTTTTACCTCAATATTCAAGCTTCTTTTTACTTTGTCTAAATCCTGCCACTACTGGTGGGTGCCAAAGACAAGATGAACTCACAATCTAGAACTGAAATCTTTCACCTAACAAAGCAATGGCGGGTTCCGATTACCAGGACCATCAGGGTGTACACAGACAGTCTTTTCACTCCAGATAAATTATGTGGTGGTTGGAAAGCTGGGAAGACACAGGGTTTGGCAGCAAGGAGCAGAATTAGTCATGTCATGAAACTAAAACACAGAAGTTATTATGAAACAAAATAATTTCCAATGATTTTAATAAGCTAATATTCACAATGGCCCCATGAAGTAGGTAGACCAGAGTGATTGGCCCCTTTGTGAACAGATGCCTGAGACACAGAGACATTCACTGACTTGAGTTTAAATCCAATTTAAATCCAATTCACTTGCAAGTTATGGCATCACCTCCCTGAAGCCATGGTTCTCTTTGAGAATGAAGGACAAACGACAACAACCTAGGTCACTGACTTCTAATCCCCCGCTTTAAGGACAAGTGTTAAATTCCTTATTCCCAGTTCTGTACTTACCCAAATCACATCAGTCCAAACTGGCTTCTCTCATCTCCAATCTTACCACTCCTACACAACCATACTAATCTTCCTAACACACAATTTTGATCATGCTCTCCTTGTCCTGACGTACTTCATTCAGATGCTTCCAGTGACTGTCTGCTACCTAAAGTCCTTATTCTGCTACTGTAGAGCCAAACAAATCTCATTTCCCACTCTTCTCACAAAATCTCCACTGCAGCCAGACTGAACTACTCATGCTCCCCCAAAGACACTGGGCAGTATCCAGGCCTCAACATTTCTGCATTCACTTTACACAGGCTATCCCACCCTTACCTGAGTTTTATCCCAAGTCAAGTGCTACTTGCTCTATAATTCTGCCCTGGCCACTTCAGGCCACACTGCTAGTTCCTCCTCTGATCACCTTATTTCCTGAATCATTTCTTTGGCACAACACTAACATTATGAAGGAGCACATGCAATCAGAGCATATAGATCTGGATACCACATGCTGAATTTGCAATCTGAGGTCCTGGTTTCAAATCAAGCTCTGCTACTTACTACCTGAATGACCTTGGATAAATTATTTAACCTCTCCAGGCCTCAGTTTACCAACAGTGAGATAAGAGGGTTAGACTATCAGAGGTTCTCAAACTTATCTGGCCTACCACCCTCTTTTCAAAAAAGAAAAAATTACTCAATGCCTCCCTGGAAATCTTACAAACGAAGAAAGAAGTCTCAGATTAAGTATACAATTGCACCCGTGGCCACTACTGCCCCCCATCCCCAATCATTCCAGTGTCCCCCAAAGGGCAGTATCGTCCATTTTAGGAGCCACTAGATGATACTGAAGGGCCCTCCCAGCTCAAAATCTATTAACTTATTGTACCTAAATGAATAAAACAACTAGCTAACTTCATTCAAATATACATAGATGATATTAGATTTCAAAATGACAAAATTTTCCTGTCTGTGTTTTCAAAAATATTTTTTATAATGTCATACCTGAGATTTTTCAGATTATTAAAGCATAATTCCTTCTGGAGAAATTCGTAATCATCATTCAAATCACAAGCTCCAGAAAAGCTCACCGGAAGATCATTTATAAAGGCATGATGCATAAAGATAAATGCAATAAAGTCAGAGCTACTCCCATCACATTCCTAAGGCAATTAGACAGTGTAGAGACTGCAAACAGTGATCTAAGCAGCACCTGTCAAAGTCACCAACCATAAGCATCTTGAGATGTGTATTACATTCTAAACTTTGTTCCTCCCAGCCCCAAGTACCTAAGAGGGAAGGGAATAAACATTTATTAAACACCTACTATGTGCCAGGCACTGTGCTAAAAACACTTCACAAGAATTATCTCATCTTATCCTCATAACAACTTTTTTTTGGAGGGGGGGTTACTGTTATTATCCCTGTTTTACAGATAAGGAAACTGAAGCAGACAGAAGTGAAGTGACTTGCCCAGGGTAAGTGTCTGAAGCGGGATTTGAACTCACATTTTCCCAACTCCAGACCTGGCTTTCTATCTACTTGCTGCTTCTTATGAGGTACTCTTAAGCACCCTATATCTTGTGAACTCTTAAGAAGTCTTTATGGGAATGAACTACTGCTTTCCACCACATTTACTCACTTAGTAAAAAGTCTATAAAGTCTCCCTCTTGACTTTTGAGATCCTCTATAATCTGTTTTCAACCTCTCCAATATTTCCCCAAAATCCCAGAATAAAAGTTCTGCTTTAGTCATATCCCACAACATGTCCTGCATGTTCCCATGAGCCTCTGCACATCCCCTTCTTTCCCCTCTACAGCATTCTCCCCCAACATCCTTCTACCAAACCAATCCCAGCTGTCCTTCAAAGCCAAACTCAAGTCTCGCATCTTCTAGAAGACTTGTCCAAGTATTCTATCCCAGGTTGGTTATTCCCTTCTGTGAACAGTGACATGACTGTCACTACCACATAGTTTTACAGTTTGTTTTTCTCTAAAAAACATCACCCAACCCCATTCTCCACCTACTCCCTCCAATCCATCATTAAGCATAGATCAAATGAGGTTATTCCTGTGCTCAAAAGTCTTCAATGTTCCCTATTGCTTAGTGAATAAAATTCAAACTCCTTAGCGTAATAATTAGGGAGCTCTATAAACTGCCATTATCTTTCCTTATTAGCCTCCACATAATTTTTACCTTAATATGAAGCATATTATCCCTTCTCCCCACTCTGTGCCTTTGCCCCGTCCATCCTCTATGTCTGGAATGTCTTCCCCTAATTCTGTCATTGGAAATACCACCTACCCTTTATTAAGGATTAAATGCTCCCTTCTGCCTAATCCTTTAAGCTGAGAATGTTTCTCTCTTCACACCTCCCACATGACTTTCTTTGTCCATCTATTATGCACCAAGAGCTCCATTAATAATCACAATCACTTATGTACACGTGTTATCTTCTCCTAGATTGTAAAGTCCAGTTAAGGAAGGGCTAAATGTTATTTATCTTTAATTCTCCTCTGGAGACTAGCACAGAATTGCCCTGAAGTCAAGATTAATCACTTAAATGTTTGTTGAACTGAAGCCATCTAGGGAACTGTTTGGCAGCTAGGCGGCACAGTGGATAGAGTGCCAGGCCTGGAGTCAAGAAGAATGATCTTCCTAAGTTCAAATCTGGCTTCCTAGCTGTGTGACCCTGGACAAGTCACTTAACCCTGTTTGCCTCAGTTTCCTCATCTGTAAAATGAGCTGGAGAAGGAAATGGCAAACCACTCCAGTATCTTTGCCAAGAAAACCCTAAGTGGAATAAGGAAGAGTTGGACACGACAGAAAAACAACAAAAATCAAGGAATGACTTATAATTGCTAGAACAGGGGTTCTTAACTGGCATCCACAGGTCTCCAAGGAATCCATGTATAGATTTCAGGAGTTCTGTGAACTTGGATGGGGGTAAATTATATCTTTATTTTACTAACTTCTACATGAAATGTGGCATTTCCTGCTACTAAGAATTAAAAAAAAAAACATTCTTCTGAGGAGTGGTCCATAGGCTTCCCCAGATTGCCAAAGGGGTTTATGACATTAAAAAAAAGGTTAAGAAACCATATCCCAGAATCAAAGTTGTTTGCTGCATAGTAAACTTTTCGGTCTGTTCAGCAAATAGACACATTCGTGTTCATCATAATTCTAGGAAATATGCATAAGCACAACCATGTGCACATGTCCAAACGATGTGCCTGATGGCTTCTAGCAATACTGCTTTTCACATGTAAGAATGTTTTCCTTTACTCCAGTCTTCAGACAGCAACAAATTTATAGCAATATTTCCTGGGAATGAAACATTTCCATTGATCTCTTTTGCTCCCTCCTACAAAGGAACTTGTTAACATCAACATTAAATGCAAGTGTTCTAAATAAATAACTCTGTACCTTTTTTGGTTATTTAAAGTCTGTTCTAAGATAACAAGAGTTTATTTTTGGGGGGAGGGGAGGAATTCACAATTCTGAATTCTACATACTTAAGTCAGATACAACGACAAATTCAAGAGAAAGGCTAAAGAAACCATTATTAGATCAGCTTGAGAAAGTCAAGTTCTGAGCCAAGCTGATAGTAGCAACCAATTTATCAAGTATTAATGAAATAAAAACTTATTTGAAGGAAAGAACAGTATTGATGATCCTGTCTGATGCCTCTATTTGGCTAAGCATGTTGGAAAAATGTTTTGAGAAATCCCTGTTGATGTCCCTGAGAGACCTTCCCCACATCCAAAAGTTAAATGATATGATATCTATTGAGGTGCCAAGTTCAATAAAGATAAGGTTAGTGTCTCATCTAAACTTTGTATTTACTGGGTGATGAACAGAAGATACTTAATCTAGTTGGGCTGAATTTCACTGAACCGTGGATAGGGTGGGGAGGGGGATTATGCTATAGGAGCAGTACAAACTTCCTGATACTTCATCTGGCTCCACTCTCAGGAAACCAGGAAGGGAAACAGGAAATACAGAAAGCTGTTGTTGGGGGCAAATGGGGAATATTTTTTTAGCTGTCTAAGGCATTGCAAAAAAAAATAAATAAATAAACTTTTCTCCCTAAAGGTGGAGCCTTCGCATTCAATTTTGATAGTGCTTCCAAGCATCCCAAAGAGATCAAAATGCTTTACAAAGAGTCAGTCAATGGGCATTCATTAAGGCCCTACTGTGAGCTAAGTGCTTCAGAATTAAAAACATACTTTTTCTCTATTACCACATCCAGAGGAAGAAGGAGGAGGGTAAATATTAGAATATCTGTGTTTTATAGTTTTCAGAGACTCGGTCTGAGAGTGAAAAACATGATTGATCCTAGCAAGAGGAAAATTCAAGATTCCTAATTTTCCTTTCATTGTTCTGAGTTATGAGAGGGTATTGGCTTTCCTAAGGAATTGAAAGTAGAATTTTATATGTTCAAAGTGCTTTGTTATCTGTAACCAACTATTCTTCCTGATATATAACCCTTAGGAAGCAATAGTTACTTCTATAACTCTTATGTTATGAGAGGAATTGACAAATGTGAATCCAGTTCTTATAAGAATGAGCAATATGCCTGACTGATGCCAACCCACAAGGAGACTGGGTGAGATTACTTCTGGAAAGGTATGGCTGAGGAGCCTTCTGCTACTTCAGAGCACACACCACTTTGAAATATAAAAGCAGTAGTAGTAGCAACAGTAGCAGCAGCAGCAGCTGGCATTTTATATAGCACTTTAAGGCTTATGAAGCATTTTACTTACATCACCTCACTTTTCCCCTCATAATAATCTTTTGAGGGAAGTAAACACATATTATTCCCACTTTACAGATAGGGAAACTGAAGCTCAGAGAAGTACGCCCATGATCACACAGCCCCAGAGTGCTGGAGATGGAACTCGAACTCAAATCTTTCCTGACTCCAAGTTCAACATTATTTTCATTATAACAGGTTGCTACCCATGAATACTTGACTCAGAGCATGGAATACTGCTAGTGTTAAAGTAATCATCATAGAAATTTGGGATTAAATTAGAGGAAAGTAAGCCAGTTTTTATACCAAAAAGCTGCTATGCATAATATGCATTTTTCATGCATAAATAATTTCTTTTTCTCTCTATACTCTCTCACTTAGTGACCTCATCAGCTCCCATGAGTTTAATTATCATCTCTATTAAGATGATTCAAAGAGACAGAGATATAGATGTAGATACATGGATATCTTGAGTATAGATATGGCTATGGACATAGAGACAGATCAGATGAGAAGACAGACAGAAAGAGAGAGAGAGAGAGAGATCACATCTCCAACCCTAGTCTCTCTCCTGCACTCCAGTCTCACATTACCAATTATCTATTGGATATTTCATGGCACAGCTAGGTGGCATGGAGAAAGTGCCTCACCTAGAGTCACAAAGATCTGAGTTCAAGGAGTCAGGAAGGTCTGAGTTCAAATCTGCTCTCAGATTCTTTTATCAGCTGTGTGACCCTGGGCAAGTCATTTAACCCTATTTGCCTCAGTTTCCTCATCTGTAAAATGAGCTGGAGAGGAAATGGCAAGTCACTCCAGTATCTTTTCCAAGAAAACCCCAAAAGAGGTCACTAAGAGTCAGACACAGCTGATAATAAAAAACAACAACCAATTGGATATCTCGTATTCCACAGACATCTCAAATTCAACATCTCTAAAACCAAACTCCCTATCATTCCCCAAAACCCATCTTTCTATTAAACTTCACAATTTAGGTCAAGGGCACCACCATCCTTCCAGTCTGCCAGGTTCATCACCTTAGTTTCTGACTTTCCCTTTTCCTACAATATTTTTGTATCTTCCCAGCACCTCCCAGTGCTTTGTGCATAGGAAGAAGACAAATCAATGGCTGGGGCAAGAATGGTAACATGAATGCAAGGGACAAGAGTTAGCCCAGGATTTGGTGTTTAAAAGTTTTATCTATAAAGCTGGATGCATATTGAATTTGTCGATAATACCAAACCAGGAGAGGAAGCAGGATAAGAATTAAAGGTCACCTTGGCAAGTTTGAGAAGTGATTAGAGACAAACAGAATGAATGTCGGTAAGGTGACGCACGGAGCAGGACACTTACAGTGAGAGGAAGCAAACGCTATGGAAGGACAAAGGGGTAGTGGTGGAAAACGATCTGAATGAGGAGCAGAACAATGAAGATTTGGGAGTATGTTCTGGAAGGAATGAATGGGAGTACAAAATACACAATCAGGAGGTCAGAGTATTGGATGCTAGATTGTCTTCTGAGCTCTGTGACTGTAAACAGGAGATTCAAACGACTGAAAGTCTGGCAAATAAGGCCTACAAGAGAAACTTAAAGAAATTAGTATTATTCAGCATGAAGAAACTGAGGGACAGGGACAACTTAAAATCAGATTTTTAAACATGTAAGTGACCCAAGGAAAGGACAAGACTAAGCATATTTAAAGGGGGGAAATAAGGGATTTAAATGCAATATAAAGAAAAATTTCCTAAAAGTGAAGGACAATTACATTGAGATGCTTTGAGGCCGGCCAATGGCATTATTACCAAATTACCCCCCAACCAAAGGGAAAAGAGTAGAATTAAGAGTGAGATTCTAATACCTTTGGGGTGCCTTGGGTAGAATGGTACTTCCAGATACTGGAAGAAAATGGATGAATTTGAAAATAGATGGATGTCTCTTCTAAGTCTATGCTGAAATTTAAGTTTAAACTCTAGACCCTCCAACAAAATTCAGCAAGGCGATTTTTCTCTAGCCCGTTGCATTCAGAAACGTCCTCAGCAAGCTCCCTTGAATAGCGGTGAGAGAGAGAAAGGCACAGTTTTTTGGGTTGCGTTTTGGTTTTTTGGTTTTTTGTTTTTTTTTTGGTGGGGAAGCAATCAGGGTGAAGTGACTTGCCCAAAGTCACACAGCTAGTAAGTTATCTGAGGCTAGATTTGAACTTCGGACCTTCTGACCTCAGAGCCAGTGTTCTATCCACTTCGCCACCCAGCTGCCCCTGTGAGGCACATGTCTTGATAATCTTCCACAATGTCCTGGCAATTGCTCCATCTATAGTCCAGAACTTTTAGACCCAAACCTAACTCAAAGAATGGAAAAATTTCTCAACTTCTTTCATGAAAACTATGGCGCATATTTTTATATTCACTGTTCCTATTTCTTGTATAAAGAAAATTGAGGTATGTACTTCCCAGGGCAGCTAGGTGGCACAGTGGATGAGTGCCAGGCCTGAAGTCAGGAAGACCTGACTTCAAATCTGATCTCAGATGCTTACTAGTTGTGTGACCCTGGGCAAGTCACTTCACCCTGTTTGGCTCAGTTTCTTCATCTATAAAATGAACTGGAGAAAGAAATGGCAAAACACTCTAGTATCTTTGCCAAGAAAATCCCAAATAGGTCACAAAGAGTCAGACATGACTGAAAAATGACTGAACAACAAAAAAATTTCCCAGGACATAAATCCAACAATGTCACACCTCTGTCAGATCCTTTGGTGACTCCCTATTTCTTCTAGGACAAAATGCAAAGTCATTTAAAGCCATTTAAAGCCCTTCACCATATGGCGCAAGCCTATCTCTTTAGGATTTCCTCCCATAATTCCCCTGCACACATTCTACATTCAAGTCACACTAGCTTACCTTCCCAAATTCATCATTCCACCTCTTTTCTCCATACCTTTTCCCAGGCTGACCCAGACATCTGGAACACACTCCCCCCTGCCCTTTACAATCTCAGACATGCTTCAACTCTCAGCTCCTCTGGCACGGGCTACAAGAATCCTTTTCAGATACAACACCTTCCAATTCTTACAACCTCTCTCCTTCCTCAAATAATCACCTATATCCTTATGTGATTACATGTTTTATCCCCCCTCCCACACCAGTCAAATGTAAACTCCTTAAGAAGCCCGCTGTTCATTTTAATTCCCCATGTCTAACATAATTAGATGTTGCACATAGTAGGCACTTAATACATGTTTTTTGGATTGGAGTGGAATACCCCATGAGTGCTGCAAAGGAATGTTGAAGAGCTCCCTTTTTCATAGGAACATCCAAGGAAGACAAGATAAACTCACAAATACCCATCATGAGTTTAGACATGAAGTCACAAACACAGACTCCAATGACACATGTTATTTCTTATAGTTAAAACTGAAGCCTGTAATATTGCTTCTCATCAGTGCTTCAAGGGTCTTCTTTGTTTGGGTCCTCCCTTTGGTTGAGTATCAGAGTTTCACTCTGCTTTAGCTTATAGTCTTTTAAACTATTGCCAAAAATAAAAATGATCACCTGGCAGCCAACTTTCTATTAACAACCTCTCAGAGTTGAGTTAGGCTGGTCCTTAAACTAAAAGATGCTGTTGTTGTTGTTGATGATGATTCTTTGTTATCCAAGAGGACCGAAGATATTTAAACAAAAGACATGTGCGTTGTCAGCCTAGGGCTTCAAGCCTTTCATTTGAACCATAAGAAATAATGAAAGAGATGGATTCAGAGATACCCTGGAACACTTGCACAAACTGATACAAAACAAACAGAACCAAGAGAACTTTTAAGGCAATGACTACAATAAAGAAAAGCCACTTTGAAGATTTAAAAAATCTGATCAACATAGTAACCAACGATCCCAAAATACAAATGATAAATCATGCATGTTTGTCACATGAGTAAGAGTGATGATAAACTAGAGGTGCACAATGAGACTTGTTTTCAGACATGGCTAATGTGTGGACTTCTCTTGATAGACTATGCTTATTTATTACAAGTTGTTGTTTAGTCATTTTTCAGTTGTGTCTGACTCTTTGTGACCCCACTCAGGGTTTTCTTGGCAGAGATACTGGAGGGGCTTGCCATTACCTTCCCCAGCTCATTTTACAGTTGAGGAAACTGAGGCAAATGGGGTTAAGTGACTTGCCCAGGGTCACATGACTAGTAAGGTATCTGAGGCTGGATTTGAACTCAGAAAAGTGAGTCTTCCTGACTTCAGGCCCAGTACTCTATCCACTGTGCCATCTAGGCACCCATTTGTTACAAGAGAGCTTTTATTTCAAGGGGAAAGTATAGGGAGGGGATTGTGATAACCCTCCTGCTAAAAAATGAAGAAAAGAAAGAAAAGAGCATCAACATAACTTTTTTTTAAATGGATAGTGGAAAACAGGAGTTCAAAAGGAGACAGAGACAAGTAGGATAGCTTTGGAACTACCATACTGAATTTATTATATACTTAAAAAGATGTACCTAATTGAGATTTGTGGTTTCACATATAATTCTTTTTTTCCGTCCTTGCTATATGAAAATGAATATGGTTGTTGCCACTTGTTACTTAAAAATAATAATAATAATAAAGAAAGATGGTGGGAGGAGCAGAACAGCTCTAAAAAAGAAGAAGCCTTTCCATACAGCTTGGTAGGACCTCACAAAACTTGAACTTTCCTGACCCAGTCATCAAGAAGCCTGGGGCTCCTCAACACCACAGGAGGAGGACTTCACTTACTTTTCTTATGATCTAATTCCTCTGCCAACAAACTGCTGATTTCTCTGAATAGCTACTATTCCAAGTTTCTGTCATTTCCATACAAGTTAGGGGCAAAATCTATTTCCTCCGAGGAGCTGGTAAGCAAGATTAGTAGCCAAGAGTGGTCAGTGTTTGAAGGGAATTAATCCGTTCTGGTTTTTAAAGGAAAGAAAGTGAAGCTTGTGTTTACAAATCTTTTAAATTTGCATAGACCCACCAGTTTCCAGGAACAATACACAAAAACTCCATTAATGTTACACTTAAGTCGCTTCAAAGGGCTATTTTCTGGTCAATAAACTATCTCATTAATGCCTTTTCTCAAGTGGTTCAGATTCTGAACCAAAACTACAGACAAAACAATCTTATTTTTGAGAATATGAAAACAAAATTAGCAGTGCCATAACTGGTTATTTTAATGGAAGGAGCAAGCTTCACAAAATGTTGTCAGGAGCAAGGGCAGATGGGTACAAAATATGCCTTAAAATTAACTTAGAAATTCATCTGGTTGTGGAGCAAAAGCTAGGGGCCCCAAGGACCCAGGAGCAAGTAGAAGACCCATAAGAAAACTACTGCCAGTAAAGGGAACAAACTAAGCAAATTGGTAGCTTCCCATTTTAATGAATTATTCTTTCTCCCTCAGTTCTAAGCTCAGCTGCTGAAGGCACACTCTCTAAATTTCTGGGGGCAAAACTTATGTCCCCTTGCCCATCTATTTCCTGTTCTAATAAGGAATTTCAAGTAGGAATCTGAGTCTTGCTTCATTTTTTCTTAAAGATAACATCAAATAGAGGACAGCAAGCTGGCCCCAAAGCTAGGAAGACCTGGGTTCAAGTACCATCTCTGATACATGCTGGCTGTGCAACCCTAAGCAATTCACTTACCCTCTCAATGTGACAAACAATTCAAATCATAAGTTTCAGAGATGGCACTGACCTACATTAGAAGATGGAGTTTCCTCACCTGGGAGTTCCCTATAATGATGAAATCACAGATCCATTCTCCATCCCCATCCCTCATCTTTTCTTATACAACGGTTGTCTTTACACTGACTTCTTTTCCCAGTAAATGTGAATTTGTTTCACTTTTACCACTCATAAGTTACTAACACCCAAAGTGCCAAATAACAAATTAGCTTATTAATAGCTATGTGCTGTTATCATAAATTATATGTAATAAATGATCAAAATGAACACAAGACAAAGTCAATAAGACCTTCCTAAGGTGACTTGGCACAGTTCTCCCTCACTTAAATCCAATTCACCTACAGGTTACCTCCTTGATGTCAGGGTCCTCTTTGAGAATGAAAGACAAATAACAACAACAACAACAACCATTATTTCTAGCAAACTGTTTTCCTCCTGTTTCTAATTTTGATGATTCCTCCCATTCAGGGGGCACTTAAGGTTTTCAAAGTGTTTTTCTCACAACCACCTGACCAGACAAGCGAGGAAGCATCCTGGTGATGAGTCTGTGTATTTCTATAGCACTCGGACCTTCCCAAAGGGTTTCATGTCTATTGTCCCATTTGATCCTCCCAACCTTTTCAAGCAGACAGAGCAGGTATTATTTTCTCCATTTTACAGATAAGGAAACTAGGACATGGATCATTCAGGTGACTTGCTCTGTCTCACAGAAAGTCTTGCAAATTCACTTGACATTTACTTAGTGGGTCTGCAGCCCCAATCTTAAATTTATTTTCAGCCTAAATATACAACCACCTTGACTTACAGATAAAAAAGAAGTTGTCTATTTGCAAAGCCTAGGCTAACCATCAGAGCCTTCTATTAATCCTGTCTTCCCTCAATATCATTTCCAGTTTCTCCTTTTCTTCTAAGGCCAAGCCTCACTAATTCAGACCGCACTTCTGCATTAGATTAAGCTTTATTTTTGTACCACTACCCATAAAGATAGAGCTTGCTAAGCAAGCCAATAGCTTCTGCAAAACAAGGGAAGGCATGGGGGTGGGGTGGGGAGACGAAGAGAAGAGGGAATGTTTAAACTACTTAATAAAGCCTGTTTTTACCTACTTAAGGTTTTTAGCTAGTTGTTTATATGATTATACAATATTACTACTTACAAAGGAATCTTCTCCATTCCAAAAAGCAGGAATTTAATTAGTTTTAGTTTCCATGCATACAGAAGGGTATAAGAGGAAAGTTATAGGTGCCTTCTGAATTCCTAATCTGTGAGATGAGAAACATTTAAGTGACTACTATGTGCCAGGCAGCTAAGTGGCACATTGGATAGGAGCACTGGGCTTTGAATCAGGAAGACTCCTCCTCTTCCTGAGTTCAAATCTAGACTCAGACACTTACTAGCTGTGTGATCCTAGGCAAGTCATTTAACCTCATTTGCCTCAGTTTCTTTATCTGTAAAATGAGCTGGAGAAAGAAATGGCAAACTGCTTCCGTATCTTTGCCAAGAAAACCTCTAATAGGATCACAGAGTTGGACACAACTAATCGACTTAAAAACAAATGTGGCCAGGCATTGTGTTAGGTAATAGGGAAAAAAGAAAGGCTAAAGACAGTCCCTGCTCTCAAGGAGCTCACAGTCTAATCTGGGAGAACATGTGAAGAACTATGCACAAAGAAGATACAGATAGGATGAATTGGAGAGATTCACAGAAAGATGTCACCGTATTAAGGGGGAATCAGGAAAGCCTTTTTATAGATAGTGGGATTTTAGTTAGGACTTAAAAGAAGACAGGACTCAAAGGTCACATAATGAAACTTTTTTCTTCCTAAAAGCATTCTATTGTATATGTTGAATATTGCACCAATTCCAAGAAATGTTATTACATAGCTAGGATCATAAGATCTAGAACTGGAAGGTACCTTAAAGTCCATCTAGTACCACCCCCTCACTACCAGAAGATGCCGAGGCCCAGAGAATTGAAGCCATTAGCCCAAAGTCACACAGCTATTAAGTAGCTGAGACAAGATTTGAAGCCTGGTCTTCCAATTCCAAATCAAGTACTTTTCCCACTACCCTAAGAGGTCTTATCATTCAGAGAATGAGATCCTTATTTGCAGCAATATAGGAAAGATGAAGCCATCTGGGTAGGATTGCATTGTTACATCCAATCATATTATACTGATTGCTACCCTCTCCCCCCAGTTTGAAAAATTACAGCTGAAAATTAGATTTCACCTGGAGTTCTGTAGCTAATAACCTATTTTGCTGGAAAGACTACTCTCTCAGTAAGGAATTTCATATATGCATGCACCAGTAAAGCAAAGCCAGACAAAAAGACCAGTTTTCTAAGTAGGTAGAATAGGATAGGCTCTGATATAATCTGACAAGCAGTGGGAAGTCTGGCCTGCTGAAAAACATCTCTCCCAAAGCTTATCTTGGTGCTGCAAACTGAATCTTCTGATGATTTGTTTCTGTGTCTTAAAAGAATTTTTCCTCTATTTTTCAAAATTCAGGATTCCATATTCAATCAACAACAATGAACATTTACTAAATGTTTACTCTGCAAATATTCTATGAAATGATTTAAAAGGAAGGTTTTTTTTTTCTCAAATGGGGGGGTAGGAGAGAAGCTTTCAAGACCCAAAGAAATGGATCTCTGACAGTAGTGACTACTTCTGTCATTCAATTCCATGGGTAAGAAGAGCAAAGCAAACAATGGTGACAGAATCAGAAGAAAAAAAAAAACAACTAGTTTTTAACTGATCAGATTGCTTTCTGAATCAAGATTTTTCTCTCTGAAACTGTTTAACAGATTATTTTTTGGATAAATAATATTATTAGGATCAAAAAAGCCAGAATCTTGCAGGGAACTTTAGAATAGAGGATCTGAAGCATGCCAGGCCACATGCAACCAACAACATTCCCAAATGCTGCCCAAACCAAAGCGTAATTAAGAAATATTTAACAAAATAAATAAAAATACAAAACAACATAGATAATATTATACCTTAAAACTAAGTCAATAAGCCCACGGGGTTTATGGACCTACTGATTAGTGGTCCCAGTCTCCATCTGAATTAGACATCACTGCGTCAGAACAAGGGTTCAGACCTGGGGTCCCCAAGAAGGTGGCAAGTATTCTCCATCTTCAATGAAAATGACTTGTCAATGACTTCATTGAACTTAATTGTTTCAGCTGTGTCTGACTCTTTTAGGTTTTCTTGGCAAAGATACTGGAGCAGTTTGCCATTTCCTTCTCCACATCATTTTACAGAAGAGGAAACTGAGTCAAACAGTTAAGTGACTTGCTCAGGGTCACCCAGTTATTGTCTGAGGTCAGATTTGAACTCAGGAAGATGAGTTTTCCTGAGTCCAGGCCCAGCACTCTAGCCACTGCACCACCTAATTATTCCTCTGTACTACTCCATAGTTATGTGCTATATTTCACATAGCAAACCTCTAAAAGTTTATAGGAGGAAAAATACTAGGGAAAAAGGTTTAAAATCAAACAACGAAAATGTTTGTTAAGCACCATAAAAATATCTCAAAGTGTTTTCTAAGTACTAAATAACACTTCAATCACTCAATGGATCTATGATCTTGTTGATGTAAACACCCTCTGCAAGAGGACAAATCCCAGCGGATCCCTCCAGTACTTCATCTGTGGTGGCTCTCATCCATTCTCCACAATAAGCCTACACGATGAGCTGGGGGCATTCCACTAGATCTCTTAACATTATATGGGCATTCATGGTGCACACACACACACACACATTGTCCCTGTTATTCCCGTGTTATTCCTTCATGATCAGCCACCTCTTTTTCTTGTTATATGTGCCTGTGATGACCTCACTATTGCCCTCCAAGTCACCTACAACTAATTCTTCAGACACTGTGGCATTTCATGACTTCAGACATATGGCATCACCAGGAGAATACTGTTATTTTAATGATGAATCTTGGTCCTAAAAAACACATGATGAAATCCATTTCCTTCCTCTCAGTATAGAGGCAGGGGACTATAGGTACTATCAGATGTGGTCTTTATGTCAGTTTTGAAAAACTGTTTTTCTTTGTCACAAAGAAGGGTTCAGCAGGATGGGATGTACTGAAAAAAGAATGTGATCCCAAAAAAAGGCATCCATTCTTTTTTTAAGATAGATCTTTGTTTCAGGAAAATGCTTGGAGTCATTAAAAGCCCTTTACATCTTCCTACTTGTAAACCAGCCTGATTTCTTCTTTCTAATCAATTCTGGGCCCAGTTTAATGTCTATTTGCAGTGTCTTTCCACCATATATGTACTGATAGACCAACTAGCTCTTTGCACTATCCAACAACTTATCTTACTCTAGATAATTGATAACCTTTATCCTTTTGGTTTTTCCTGCTTGGAAAGTCAGGCCAAAGTTTTTTAAGCAACTCTAGATTAACACCATATCTCATCCACAAACATGATCACCTGGAGAACTTTAAAATCTCAAGTCTAGAGAATCCCTCTTCCGTGACATTCTGCACTGAAGAGTCTCCGTGAAAATGGCAAACATCTTTGGTGAGCATATTCCTCCCTGCTTTAGGCCTTGTTTGATATTTATAATCAGAGGGTTAAATAAAGTTTTCTCTATTATTGCACCTGTCAAAGTCTTATATGGTTTTAACTTATGTATGGGAGACACATTATTAGAGGGAGAACCTTCAAGGTGGCACTTTGTTTTCTCAAATAAAATGCTTTTTGATAGTCAACAAACAATAAACACAGTAGTTTATTGTACTTTCTATAGCCTTCAAGCAATTGCATGATTGTCATAGAATACTGTTTGTGAAAGTCTGCCTATTCCCTTCTCATCAAGGAGACTCTCTGCACATGTAGAGTATTTCTATCAAGATTTTATGGACATGGTTAAAAAAAGGCATGTAAGTCAGCAGCTATTAATGTTTTCTCCATCATTGTTCCACGTAGTGATAAAGTCTGTGATTTTTTCCCCAAGCATTTTGAATCTTCCCCTATCTCAGATATCTTCGCAGCTGATCCCTCAACATACTCAAAACTGTATCACCATCAGTGAAGACCGACTTTGTACTTCATTTAGTCCAGTAACTTTTCTCCTATTTATTTTTCTTAGCACCTTTTTTATTTACTCATGAAGAACATCAGAGATGGGGAATATTAGCAGTCCAAATTTGGTGGCTCTGCTGTCAATGATGATGAAAAAAGTTGGTTATGGAAATAGTAACAGACCTCTTTCATTTTCCATCTGTTTGTTGTCCACCATCCAATTTCATTCTTAAGTGTTCTCGGGATTATAAATTAATTGAGTCTCTAGCCAAACTATCTATAAACTATTTTTCCCTCCATTGCTTCTCATTGTTTTATACTATACTACTGCTCATAATATTTTACCATCATCTTCCATAAGATTTTACAAACAAGTTAATACACTCATGTTGACTTTGGCTGCCATATCTTTCAAGGTTTGGGCGGCTGAGTATCTGAGCTCTCCATCATAGTGATTTTTTTTATTCTGGTTAAACTTGCTTAGGATATGGTCATAGTTGGTGTCTATGTCTGTTCTTGTATCCATTTGCTAAAACAAGTTTGTTAAAATAAGCTGAGTTTTCTCAATTGCATACCATGAATTCTTCTCATTTTTATTATCCCTTTAAGTCTAGGAATGAATTCTGTCATTGTTCTTCTAGTTCAATGCTCTAGCTGTACACATGATTCAGAAATAACTCTCACATTGCAAATTTCAGGTGTAGTCTGTATGCTAAAATATAATCAACTTCATTTTATGACATTATTTGTTGCTCATTATGTATAGTAGTTCTAACCCTTTTCTCAAAGAAACTATGATACATTGGAGTGAAGTTTCTATGTATTCTTAAGCCTTTTTTGTTTCTCACTCCAGGTCATATTTTATAATATACTTTCTGCCATCCATCTCATGCTCATTGTTGCATTTAAGTCACCAGATATTTAAATAACACTAAATGTGTACTTAATTTAGAGGTTCTTATCAAGTTATTCATAGAATTTCTATTCCTCTTCATCCTCTGCAACAGATGTTGGCTCATATGCTGTAATTATCGTCATGGTGATATTTTTGCAAATATTAATCCTAAGCGCTGTAACACAAGATAACCAGATGTCCCATGAAGTGATGTCTCTAAGAAGACATACAATAAAACCGAGCCATTTATTGGCCTCTCCTTGAGCCACCCTTCCAGTTAGCTACAGCTTTCCTTTGTCTTCTAATTTTGTTGATAAGACTTTTGCAGACTTTTGTGGTGTCATACAAACATTAAATAAAAGTGATGAAGCCCTCAAAAAAATTTTCTGTTCTGAACTAAACAAGCAGAAAATATGCCCAGTTTTGAACCCAAGAAACCCCTACAGTTCACTGAACTAATCATAAATACCTACCCAAGTAATCTTTTAATTTTCACACAAAGATTTTAATACCCATATCTAATAAAAGAGTCACTAAATAATGATTAGAAGCTATTATACCACCACATTCTGCTGGTTCCTTAACCATGATAACAATGGCTGTTTTTCATACTCCTTTGTATTAAAAACAATTGGCACACCACCTTGCACAAATTGTTGCTGTTTAGTCATTTCAGACTCTTTGTAACCCCATTTGGGGTTTTCTTGCCAAAGAAACTGGAGTAGTTTGCCATTTCCTTCTCCAGTTCACTTTACAGATAAGGAAACTGAGGCAAACAGGATTAAGTGACTTGCCCAGGGTCACAAAGCTAATAAGTGTCTGAAGCTGGATTTGAACTCAGGAAGAGGAGTCTTTCTGACTCCTGGGCCCAGTGCTCTAGTCACTGCACCACCTAGCTGCCCTTGCACATAGTAGGTGATGAATACATATCTGAATGGACAAATAGATATGCAAATTTGCTATGAGCCCTAGTTAGTTAACAAACTCAGAACACTTGAAGCACCATTGATAAATCCACTAAGAAAAGAAGAGCAAGGGTCTCAAAAATTATATCACACTTTTTCTGACCTCAATGAACTGATTATGAACTAATCAATCTTTTCATAGAAACTAAAATGTTTATTCAAATTCCAATCAACAACTAAAAACACAGTGGTTACTAGGATTTTGAGGAGGTGGGGGGAGGTTAGGGAGAGAAAATTACATTTTAAGAAGAATATTTGCAAGGTTAGATGAAGAAGTGTGTAAGGGCAGGAAATCAACAACATATTTGGAATTCTAAGGGAACAAATTAACAGCTAGAAGAAAACATGCACCTGGCAGGAAAAAATCCTTCAAGGAAATTATTGAGACATGATACATTTCCTGTCACAGCAACAAGAGCTAGTTCGTAAAACTAGTATCCCCTAAATTGTGAGTAGCTTTAAATATCCTAAGCTAGATGTTAGATTTTAAGACACAGCAGAATATTTTAAAACACCTCATTGCACTATTCAAATTATACCACATCCAGCAACAAATGCAGTGCCATCCAGCATGGTTTCATTGCCTCCGATATTTGTAAAACATGATAAGCAAGATTATGTACAGGTGGATCCCACCTCAACTCCTTCATTGGGTCTACAAAAAAAAAGTGGTACGTGAAAAATTAAACATGCACAGTTCCCATGAAACTCCATAGGAACAAAAGGATGAATAATTGAATGATGCCCCAATGGGGTTTCCCAGACCTTATGGCATTTTGTTTATACTGCAATAACAGGGTTAGAATGAAGTGATTTTTGCTGGGGAAACCTCATATGAGATATGTCTCTACTACAATCCATCTTCCCCATTTTACTTTTAGTTCAAAGTGGCATGTCTTTAACTTAACCATCTTTGCATTCCCAATAACTTTCATAGTACTTTGGACATAGTGCATGGTCAATATATATCTGAATAAACATATTTATACACTTACAATATATGTGTGTAGATGTGTGTATATATACACACACACGTGTGTGTGTGTGTGTGTGTATGTATTTGCCACAAACCTGGTTAGTCCAGAAGAACTAAGAGAAGAACTAAGTGTCACTGAGAAATCTACTGACAAATGAACAGCAGGAGTCCTTCAAACTCATGGATCACACACCTAGTGCCTGATAGAGCGCTACAAAGTTGTATGTCCTTCCCTTCTGAGATAAAACCAGGTTAAGATTTCCATTGACAAGTGAAGCAGAAAATGAAAGCTATAATCAACCACTGCCAGGATTATCAGAAAAATTGCTTCAATTTCCAATTGGTAGTGAAGACAACCATAGCATAGTTCATTTGACTTCACTTTCATCCTTACAAAGTCAGGACATGCAGTTATTATGAGTCAACTGGCAACTGGAATAAAAATCTTTTCTATTTGAAAATATCCAGGTTCCAGGAGGCCATGATAATATTACAAATATTTGTAACCTGATTTTACAAAGTGAGCTGTAATTTTTCATACCAAACACAGGAAAGAAATATAAATCAAGAGTAAACAGAGTACATGTGATTTACTTAAATCAAGTAAAACTGTTTGCCTTTGTTTGAGGCAAGGATTCATATAGGTCACCTCCAACCACATGTGTGAACTGAAACTAAATATGTTATCCCAATATTGTCCCTACTGTTTCTGAAACTCAGTTGTGTACAATGTTGCAAAAATTAATAGAATATTTTCACTAAGTACATATATTTACATAAAAAGCACCTTGGGCCAAAACCAAACAAAATGGAGACATAATGAGAGGTTAAAAAACACACGTTGAATTTAATTTAACAATAGCAACAACTTACAGTCCACTGATCCTAAATATACAAATATGAAGGAAGTA
>NW_020954552.1:20666706-20710173 GCF_900497805.2 Vombatus ursinus | reverse complement strand
ACAACTTACAGTCCACTGATCCTAAATATACAAATATGAAGGAAGTACTTCGATTTACTGAGGCCGAATGCAGCATAGAGTACTCCAGCCATTAAGCCATAGGGACTTAAAGCAAAGTTACTGTAAGTTATCCGAATAGGATAATTTCCTGAAGGCATCCACCACCATTACAATCTAATAGCATTATATACCATACTCCTCCTTCTCACATATACACACTCTACCTTTTGATAAAAGAAAACTGACAAATCAGATGTAATAAAAATTCCTAAACTGATTTTTAAACAACCTCAGAAATGGAATCATTATTTTAGCTTAAAATTTGACATTTATCAAAGATGTTACATTACAGGCAATATTCTCATCTCAGTACATAAGTAGCTGGGAGTATTAGCTTTCCTCTGCTAAAATTAAATTAATACTAATTTTCCATGATCTTGAAATGCAATTATAAATAATTACTGGATTATTATCAGCTTCTTCTACTTTAATGCTCATGAAATATGTAGAGAACAATAAAATTAACTGCCTAGACATGATAATCTTCAGTTACCTGGAATCCAATCCAATCCAATCCAACAAGCACTTAACTACCTTTATTCAAAGAACTGAGGCTACAAAGACAAAATATTCAATAGTCTCTGACCTCAAGGAGTCTATATTCTACTGGTAAAGTAACTGATAAAATCACCTTCTCCTTATAAAGATGAAACACTTAAGTACCATCAATTACGCCAACTTCCTTAACAATTTGTATATCAACCAATCATTTATTGTGTGCCTGCTGTGGTGGCCATGTCACAGGTCAAGTTTTCATGGGATATGTAAAAGAAATATAAAAAACAGTCCCTACAAATTGAAAAAGATCAATTACCTCTACCAGTAAATCTCTGACGGTCATATAAAGAAAAACACTTAGAACTTCAAAGGGCAAGGTTTTTTTTTTAATTCATGTAAAAAATAGACAAAAAACTATTGTCTACCCCCCAACAATATCTTGTACTCCTTTGCTGGCAAGGACACTTTAAGGAGTTAATATCACCAAAAGATGATTAGCTGGCAAGTAGAATGCCAGGTTTTCTTTCAACAGATGAAAGACCAAAAAAACATTCAGTATTTGTTCCATAAACTCAAAAGGTAAAAAACTTCCTGATAAACTGAAATCCAGGTTATATCCAGAAAACATTTCAAAAACACAATTTTCCCTTGATTGTTCAAAGTGACATTTCCCCTGTGTAAGGGTTGAGGAAAATGAGACTTAAGCACTTTAGGTCTGCTCATTTATATTCATTTAATATTTTCAGCATCACCTGGAACACGCTTAGTTCATCTACAGAGACCTCTGAAATGTTTAAATCTTTTTACTTTCCTTTTTCCTCTCATTTCCACTAAAGGGGACTAAAAAATTCTCCCCAAAAACTGTCCTAAGAAACCAATTTATATCTGTAGGACTTTCTTTGAGGTCATCTCCAAATTTGAATTAGCAAGTTGGGTTCCCAGAAGGGTAACCTTGAGCTACCTTGAGTTCTAGGGATAACCCTGAGTAGGCTATTCTGACACCATAGGTCTCAAGTCCTCACTGTATACTTCCCTTAACAATCAGTCAGTAGACTCAATTAACTTTTAGAAATAGCAGGGAGAATGATAGTTACAAAGTGTCAGAAAAAAAAAACCAAACAAACAAATCCCAAAACCTTAAGGTACATTGTCCTATAAACACACAGAATCTGAGGTTAGGGAGGAAGAGTGGGCATGAATTTAAAAGTATGGTAATGAGGTGTATATGTACAAAAGACCGTATTTTTTCAGAGTCCCCATGAAATTCATTGTGGGTTGGAGCACTTGCATTGGTGATATTCTCTATATACTACACCATATCAGTTCTCATAAGCACTACTTCCTTGTTGCTGCTATTTCAAAACTAGTAAATTAATTAATAAGAATACATTTCCTACCTTCTCTCCATATATGATGAATGACTGGGGAAAAAGTGACTCAGTTGGACAGTAGGAGGATAATAGTTTTAAATGATACTTAGATGCGTATTTTTTAAAACTTACTGGTAATATCTTATTTTTTCAAATAATAAAGGCTTATAAATACACTTCCATAAAACTGAAGAATCCAGATCCTGAGGAAGTCCCCATAATTCTCCCCCAAAAAACTATATTTACACTTTAACCCAGAACTCCATGAACTTTCCCAGATCCAGTTTCCTGACCTTTCTGTTATGCTATGGCAAATTCCCTAAAAGGCATTCACTCAAAGAATAGTATAGAACTAAATGTCACAATATCTCTAAGGAGTTCTATGGATTTTCCTTTTCACATCTGGTAGGATGCTAACTATGTGCCCTTCTAGACCTAGAAGAGAGAAAAGCATTCTTCTCACCCAGCCCCCACTCCCAATTTTCTCCGGAGCAGCACACTTCCTCCTGGATATCCTCCACTGTTCCTTGCAACCATGCTCTGAGATAGAGAAAGGGAGGATTTTTTTTATTTTGAAAAAAAAAATTACTTATGAGAAAAGGACCACCAAGTCAACTAACCAGCATTTATCAAACACCTACTATGATTTGGACATTGTAGAAAATACAGAGTTTATAATCTAGTTGAGAAGATTTACAAAGCAAGAAAAAGGGATCAAATGAGTAGTTTGAATTATAAGTGATCTACTAATTCAAAAGAGAGAAAGTATCTTGCAGTTGGGATTATCAGGAAAAACTATCATGGAAGAGGTGTGATTTGAGTTGAGTCTTAAAAACAGGATTTGGATGGGGGAGGGTAGGTAGAATCCTAGACAGGGAAAACAGTGAACATGAAATCATAGAAGCAGGAAAGCACAAAGCATATTTAGCAAACAGTGAACAGACCAGTTTGGTTAGAACAAAGGGTGCGTGTAGAATGGTGTATGTAGAAGACTGGGTAATGAACACTAACTACCCTTGTGGCAGAACTAGTACTATAAGGCAGGAACAACTGGAGCTGTCCATTTACGGTATGTTTTAGAAAGAGAAGTGCCAAACGGTTGGAGGGTAAGGGTAGAGACTTGAAAATTCATTTAGGAAGCCTGTTTTTTTAAAAAGTGCAAGAATTGTCTTAGAGGTTCAAAGAAAACAAATGAAAACCACAACCACTGAGTATACTACATTCTAAAATGCTAAGGCCTGAGGTAGGAAGGGCTCGTACACGAGGAAGAACTGGGGAATACCTGAGTTGATAGCCCTCATGATCCTAATAACAAGACAGACACTATACACAAATATAATGTAAAATCAAAAGATAAAAAATTGCCCCCAAGGGACTTTGTCAGCATCATCCATCCCAAACCATCTAACCAAATGAAAGGTTCCTTTTGTTCCCTGTTTACACTCAATCCTTTCTGAAGCTTCCTTGCCTACATATAAAATGTTCTTGCTGCAAATACAGGAGCACTTAACCTTGGGTCCATGAATTTTATTTTATTATATATTTTGATAATTATATTTTAGTGTAATTGATTTCCTTCATAAGCCTATATATTTTATTTTATGCATTTAATATTATTCTGAGAAAGGCTCTGTAGGCTTTACTACACTGGCAGAAGAGTCTAACACACACACACACTAAAGAATCCTTTTCTAAATTAAAAAAAACCACTAGTTACCATTTTTCTATTCTCTAAATGTCTCTAAGCCTGGGAATCTCTCAATAGTTTGTAAGAAAAGGTAATCATGCAATGAACATATGCGGGATTCAAAGACTTTCATTTCTATGAAATCTCTTAGGATCAAATACATAGAAGTAATTCACCAACATTATTTTGAGCTCATGGCTGGTACTCAAGGGAAAACAAGTTAATAGTATCAATTTATTTGAATATCCAAACACCTGCTATTGATTTTATATTGACTATATATAGCCTCTATATCATAGCAATCTTGACCAATTCAGCTTGCTGGCAGTATGAAGGCAGAGAGTAACAGCTGAAATTGGAGGAGATAGAACCTGACCAGAAGAGATGCCCACAAATGTTACTCTCTCCCTATTTCTGAAACACAGCATTTTCACTTCCCTCTGAAATCAGGAAAATCTGAAGCTCTGAAATGAAGAGGGGACACAAAGAATTTGCTGCTTCAAAAAAAACCCCATGTTTTCAAAAGATAGAATTTGTCTTAGAAACCAGGCAAAGCACTGTTTACATATAGTATCTGTCGATTTGTTCTTAGAAGGCTGGCTCAGGACAACTTACTA
Organism: Vombatus ursinus; assembly: GCF_900497805.2. Classification (NCBI taxonomy): domain Eukaryota; kingdom Metazoa; phylum Chordata; class Mammalia; order Diprotodontia; family Vombatidae; genus Vombatus; species Vombatus ursinus. The sequence goes on along the minus strand of NW_020954552.1, from coordinate 20,705,941 downwards.
GAGCAAAGGGAAAGATCATTGGCAGTCTATTTCCATGCCAGTCTGTACTAAAGACAATAATAATTCACATTTCCATAGTGCTTCAAAGTTTACAAAATACCTTCCTTAAGACAACCTGATGAGGTAAGTAGTATAATTATCGCCATTTTACATTCAGGGAAACTGAAAGCTTAAGAGCATTGCCCATGATCGCAAAGCTAGTGTGTCTCAGAGCTATCACTTAATCCGAGGGTCAAACTCTCCTCCAAACATGTCACAGTAATAATAACATCCACTGAGGCATTCTATCTCTAGTATATTATCATCAAGAACTAATACTTATGGTTTATTCTAGTTTCTTATACTTAAGAGGGAACGTTAGAAAACCAGAGGTTATACTTCCATGATTGATCTGCACTGGTAGAGGGAGTTTACTGAAAGGAGTTCCCTAAACAGATCTGAACCCACCTTTCAACCCCCTCTGCCCACAACACATACATACACACAAAGGTGGAAGAGAGGAGAGGCATCGTGGCATTATGGATAGACCCAGACTTGATTTCAGGAAGGCCTAGTTGTCAAGCTCTGCTTCTAACACATACAGTCTGAGTGACCCTCTGCAAATCACTTAATCTCTCAGTGCTTCTATGCAGCTCTCTAAGTGTCAGGTGCTGGACAGCAATTGTAGAGGGGATCTCCTCACTGAAAGTTGTCCACATCAATTAGATCAGAGTTTCAGACGGAAAAGGAGGGTGGGACGAAGAACGTGGTGGTAATAGTGTGGAAAGAGTTCTGGCACCAAAGGACCTTGTTTCAAATCTTGCCTCTTATACCGACTATGCATGTGACCCCAGGAATGTAATTTAACTTTACTGGGCCTCGGATGTCTCCTAGGTAAAATGATGAAGTTGGACTGGATGGCCAATAAGATCCCTTTCAGTTCTAGATCTATGATCCTATGAATATGAATATTCCTGTAAAAGTAAATACTTATAAAAATATCATTTGCTTATGACAAAAATAACCAAAAACCACGTAGCCACCAAGCTTTAACAAGTTTTGTAGACACCAAATATTAACTCTAATTCATTCATTCCAAAGAATTTTTACATATTCCCTTTATAACAAAGAGATATTAAATATTATCTTGGATATCCAGAAGCAAAAACAAGAAAAAAAAAAGAAAGAAAGAATTGTCAGAGACACACTAATATATGTGCATGCACACACACAAACAATTTTTATTGTAGTAGCCAAATCCCTAAATGGTTTCACCGGCTTCTTCGGGTCTCAGTCAAAATCCCACCTTCTGCAAGAAGGCTTTCCCAGGTCCCTTTAATGTTAACACCTTCTCTCTACAACTCTCTCCAATTTGCCATATAAATGTGTGTTGTTTGCACATTGTTGTTTGCACATTTTTGTTTGCATGTTGTCTCCCCATTAGACTGTGAACTTCTTGAGAGCAGGGACTATTATTACCTTTCTTTATAATCCAATCGGCACAGTGCCTAGGCACCTAGTAAGTGCTCAGAATGCTTGCTGACATTATTTGTTGAGAAGTGTGACGTGTATATTGTAAATCACACTAAAAATAATAATGATACTGGAAAATCCAGAAGTAAAGAGATGCTTCTTAAATCAACTAGAGCATTGGAATTAAAGCACAGAAAAGGAAAAGATTCTGTTTTTGAGGGGTAAACAATATTTACAGCAGCAGAACAGTCCTGATTTAGATATTTAAGTATACCCTGTTTCTATTGCTGGATGAGAACACACGAGCCAAAGGCTCTGAAGATTCAGCAAGAGGACAGAAGACAGCCAATTACTATAAAAGAACATATTCTCTAACACGGGATCCAGTGTACCCAACTTATATGAGAAAAACATCTTAAAAATCCAGCTTTATCTAAGTAAGGACTCTCAAATTGGGTCCTCAAAAGAAGTACAATTTTTACAGCACAAGTCAAATATGGCAAAATTCCCTGAACTTGGTGCTTTTCAAATGCAACACTGTTTTTAATTTGGTATTCTCAACTGGAGCTGCCCAGCTAGACTCATCCCTTTCATAAGAAATTTGACTTGAAATCACACACACACACACACACACACACACACACACACATGTTTTCTGAAGCTTTTTCTGCTATGCTGAAAGCAACATAAATACAACTGTAATTAGACAGTCCTTACATAAACAAGGAGATCAGTCATATCTGATCAGTGAAATAAAGCATCACAATAAAAATGACCATAAGCCTAGAAGTTTTTGAGTAAATAGAGTTCAATGTGTTGTCATTGCTAACAGTGCCATGGTAGTGGAGGCTCCTTCAAAATTCCCAGCATAAATCTATTTCCAGGGTTTCATTACTTGAACATAAACATTTGGCATGGATTAAAGTTGTAGCATAAGTACTAAGAGAGTAACATTGTCACTATCTCCTTTAAAAACAAAAAAATCTACCAGGTTTAGAAGGGTGCAAAGAGAGATGGGCTGACAGTCCAAAGGAAGACCTGGGTTGAAATCCTACCTCCAACAGTTACAGGTAGTAACTGTTGGGAAAGTCACTTAAATATTCTGAGGTAGGTTTTCTTTTTCTTTTTTTTTCTTTTTCCAGTTCCTTCATCTATAAAATAAGGAAGTTCAACTAGATGACCTTGGAGGTCCATTCCAGGTCTAAATCTATGGTCTGATTATCAAGGTTCATGAATTCTAAATGACATATTTGTACACAGGATTTTTCAAAAAACCACAAGCATCTAACCCTCTTCATTTGAGCAGATTACATTCCTCCACTCTTTTCTTACCTGGTCACAGATAACAGATTCTTTCGAGATCATATAAAAGTACTGCTCAGTTCTGGCCACACAAAGTTATGTCTTACAAGATGGCTTAGTAGATAAGCACTGCACCTGGAGTCAGGAAGACCTGAGTTCAAATATGACCTCAGATACTTACTAGCTATGTGACCCTGAGCAAGTCACTTAACCCTGTTTGCCTCAGTTTCCTCATCTGGAAAATTAGCTGGAGAAGGAAATGGCAAACCACACCAGTATCTTTGCCAGAGAAAACCCCAAATGGGGTCACCAAGAATTGGACTCCACTGAAACAACTCATTAACAACACTAAAACTCAGGAACAATGGGCAAGAATACAAGTAAAAAGCCTGTTAAAAGTTTCACATTTTACTTGGTTAAGAGGTTCAGGTACCCATCAGCATTTCCTTCTTTTTCTCTATCATTATCTAAACTGTTTAAAGCACCAAGACTCAGAGGATAAGTCAAAGAAAATACCTGTTATATAATCTATCCTAGGATGGATAGTGTAAAGTCAAAGAAAATACCTGTTATATAATCTATCCTAGGATGGATAGTGTATAGTTTTTATGAGAAAGAAAAATGACCCCAAAACATGACAGAACTCCTTAGAAATTCCAGGCTGTGTTCCTGGTTCTGTCATTAGCTCACTTATTTCAGAAACTCACTTAATAGCACTATGCCTCAGTTTCCTTATCCACCAGATCAAAGACACAATGCCAGTTTAAAGCTTTCCTTGATAGAAGTCACTAAATAAATGAGCTCCATAATAATCACTTATGAATCCTACTGTTTAACATTAACTGAAATGTTGAATTGGTTTAAACAATCCTTTGCTTTCACAGGTGTTAGGATTTTCTCTTCTCCTCACTTCTGGGAATGAATTTTGCCAGAGGTCAGGGAGAATGTAAACCTGTGTGCGTTCATAACACATATGTACACATAACTTCAAAACCCAAGCTTGTCTTTTAGCTGGTAACATTTTTCCTGGAACTGTCCCTAGTGGCTCAAGCCACTGAATCTAGCAAGAATTAGCCTTTCACTTTCTTTGTGTTCGCTGTGAATTCTACATTTCACTTACCAAATGCACTCAAAGTGACTCTCCTGAAATGAATGCTCAGTATTGGAGGACCGTCTTAATCTAAAGCTGGAATACAACCTGGGTACCTAGGAGAACAAGATAAAAGGGCATAAGCAAACATGGGCCTGCTCAGACAGCCACCTTCCCTCATCTCTCCTCATCCAGAAATCCATTCTTTTCCAGTGTTTTTCACCTATTCAAGATTTTCCCCCAGTTGAAGATCTTTGAAGACCTGACTCTCTTAGGAGCAGGGACCAAAACACAGCAAGAGGGAGAACAGCAAAGACGCTGAGACTGCGACTCTTCCCTCCGCCCCACCCCACTTGGAGCCGGTAGCTGGGTGGACTAGGGAGCCAGACGGATTCTCGGCACGGAAATTGAATTGTTGGCTGCAAAGTTTAGCGCCCGGTTTCCAGGGCGCCCCCGGACCACTATTAGACCTACTGACAGGTACTTGACAGCTGAGGGCTCCTTCTACTCCCCCTCTAACCTCAGCACAGGAACTCCGGCTCCCAGGAGTTACAGAGGGGAGGGGGCTCCAGGGGAAAAGAGGGATACCCAAAGCTTCCTCCTTTCCCAAAGGACAAGGGGAGCTAGGAGGCTCACCAGGTGTGTGGCTTCCCTACCACGCGAAAGAGGGCTTGATCGGGCAGTTATCCACCCCAGCAGCCCCATCCCATCCCATCCCCCATCGAAGAGCGAGCTGCAAGGCGAGAGACTGCAGGAGCAGTCGCCGGCTCCCAGCGGAGCAGAGCAGCCTGCCCACCCCTGCGCCCGCTCCCGCTCTGCAGCTGCTGCAGCCCAGTACACTTGTTGCTCTCCAGGGGAATCGGATCGGGATAGGGGGCTGGAGGAAAAGCCAGAAAGGAGAGCGAGCCAATTTCCCAGTGCCTTAAATTTGCTCCTCGCCCCCTTTCCTTCTCCCACTCCATCACCCTCCAGGAAACAACCGAGCCAATGGCTCCACGGCTGGAAATGCAGGTGAAGAAACTTTTTCTAGCTCAGGAAAGGAACGGAGTAACTCTCGCAGCCCCCTCCAGGAACCAGAAGAGAGAGATGCTGCCCGAAAAGACAGCACTTTACCTGTGAAAGGTCGGGGTCCCGCTCGCTCGGTCCCTTTGTCCCTCCCTAAGCCCGCTGGGAGGGCGCCGGGGCCGGAGGCTGGGACGCGCTGGGGCCGCCCGGAGCAAAAAGGCTCTGCCGGGAGCTGACAGCGCCCGGCGGCGGCAGGGGCATCAGAGGGAGGAGCCGAGAGCCCCGCAGCCCAAGCAGGCAGCGCCCGAGCCGCGCCGCCAGCTGCGCACGAAACTGGTGCCGCCCCCTGCCCCGCTCCCCCCGCACTCCCCGCTCCCCCGGGCCCGGGATCCCCGGGAGACTCTCCCCACCTCCAGGACCGCGGCTCGCCAGCCGCGGCATCACATGGCCCGGCCTGGCCCGCCCTCGCTGGCTCGCTCCCTCCCGGCACCGGCTCCAAAATGAAACCTGAACATGCCCCCAACGGAGGGAGCTGCGGAGCCACTGTTCCAGCGGCGACCGCTGGGGGAGGGCGGACGCCTGAGGCCAAGCTGCCAGGCCTGCTGCTGAGGGGAGGAGAAGCCCCCAGCAGCTGGGGGCAGGGAAGAGTTCAGCTGCAGCCCGTGAGACCCGAACCCTCCCCCATCTCCCCGCAGGCAGCCAGAACAAAAAGACTGGCGCATCTCCTTCCTAGTGAAAGTTATTTCAGGTCTTGGGAAGTTTGGCGTGGGGGGTGGCAAGAAGCCAGGAACCTTTCTGGCGTCGCGTGGCGCAAAGCCAAAGCACCTTCGCTCTTTCGACCCACACCTTTGACATCACTCTCCCTCCAAAATAAAGGTCATAGGGTCAGAAGGAGCTGGACAGGACCTTAGACACCATCTAATCCAATTTTACAGATGAGGAAACAGATGCAGAAAGACTGGTAACTTGTCCAAGGTCATACAGGTAGCAGTGACAGAGCTAGGACTGGCATCCAAGTTGTGTGACTCCTACTTCAGCGTTCTTTCCGCTGTAAATCCTAGTAGAATATTTGCCAGTTTAGATGTAATCTTACACAAACAAAAAGTTGTGTTTGGTTCCATTTAAACCAAATTCTACACCATTTAAGAGAGGTGTTAACATTTTAATCCGCAGATTACCCTCTTAGGCTATGTAGATAATATATTCCCTCCTGGTTTAGGTTTTCTCCCCTGTGTAATCTGTGAGTCTTTTTCTTTCCCTTCTGCACAGAAGTGGCTGTATTAAGACAGTCATCAATACTTAACTTCTATGAAAACTTTAAAACCTTGTTCTAGCTAACAGGTAGAGTGAATGAGATGAGAGCTAATCCCAGGCTCAAAGTGTCAACCACATGCCAAACTGCAGGAATCTCTCTTTAAATCGGGTCTTTTCCATGACAAAAGAACAGAGGCAATAATCCCACTATTTCCGGCAAAGGGCCCTGCTTTACCTTAGCCTGTGGTTACCTCAGTTCTCTTTTGTTTTATTAGCAGAGACCTGGCCTCTGTGTGATGCCTGTTCCCAGAACTGGGCCATGGGTGTGGCAACCACCAGAGCGGCCGGCAGGTAGACAGAGAGAGGCGCAGATAATGCTACTCCTATCACCACCTGCCTCATCATTTTTATTAACCCCCACTAACTTTTTTAGCCCATCCCATAGATATGGGGAGGGTGTGGGAGGACTGCCAGCCACCAGGTGTTGTAAAGAGACAGGAAATGAAAGGGGGGGAAGGAAAAAACTGTAACAACTCAGTTGTACATACCCCATCAAGATTTGTAAAAGTACTAACCTCACAGCCCTATGAGGCAGATAATGCAAGTGTTACATTTTACAGATGAGCCACCTGAGACTCAGACATGTGACTTTGAAGGATCAGAACCACAATTCAAACTCAAGTCTCCAGATCCAAAGGCCTTTTCAGGTGTCCTTACTCAGCACTGCCTCTCTAATTGTGACCAGTACCCAGAGCCAACCCTAAGATAAAAGTAGTTTTCATGAAGCCCCAGACATAGGCCTCCTTATTACTTTGAACCCTTATGCTCTGATCCTGCCCAACTCTAGGTGACTAAAGCAGTACTTCAGAGACAATAATACTCTATTTCAATATGTAGCCCCAGGCATCCTCTTTAGCATAAACTTTCAAGGGCTACAATAAAGCTCTTCAGTACAAGGACTTTTTTAAACAAAAATTTAGTTCCAATTCCCAAAAGACAGCTAGGATCAGGTCAGCCTACAGAAATAAAAAGGTCTTCATCTTTTTTCACCATTCGCAGATAACAAATGTTTGTTGAGTTGAATAACTTATCAAAGCACAAAGCCACCTTTTTGGGGGTTTTTTCTCTCTCACTGTATCTGTGAAGTTGGTAGATAAAGAACAGGAAAGGAGAGAAAGAGGGTTCTGAGGGAAAGTCCTACTTAAGTGACTCACTGAGCAATATTATCTTGTACATAATAACATTCAATATACGTGTGTTAAATTGAAATGAATTCTGAGAGGAGGGAAGGGGGCAAAATCACCTAAAAATGAGAAACTGCTATACCCCAGAAAATTAGTGATTTACCTTCTCCCAACCTTCATACTATTCTAAACTTGTGTTGAACTTGATTGTTATTTGTATAAGAACTTGGCTTCCACTGCTCCCCATCTCCAGATCCAAAGTGTACTTTGGGGGCCCTTCAAAGAAACCAAGGGAAAATACAGAGCCAGAAGCTTGAAGAAAGATAATATTGTTGCAATAATTACCCTCCATTGGCTTCAAAACTTCAGATGAAGGCTATTACTAATAACAGTGAGTTTATGCGAGGCTTGAGTGGTAGATTTTTGTTTCATATTCAAACCAAGATTGTTCATTCACAGCAGAGGAACATCTGAAGGTTAATCAGAAGAAAGTCAAGTAATTCAGTTGAGGGAAATTCCTTCTTGATAATAAACAAACCCTAGCACCACTTTGGAAAGCCCTGTATATCTACAGCTGCCCAGATCTTACCTATGATCCTTCAAAGCCTAGCTTCCCTCCGTGACTCATTTATAAACCTTCACCAACCATTCCAGGTCAGTTTGCTGTCTCCTAAGAACTTCCACTGAAGTGTTGGCTATGCCTTCAATTTACCAACTGAAGAGACACAGTCAAGTATTGTTTTCTTAAAAGCATAAATCTTGTTAACTTAAAACAAGATTATCAGTTCTTCAACGGTAGAAACTGGGTCTTTACAGTTTTCTTACCTATTACTGTTTTTTGTTTTTTTGGCTAGGCAACGGGGTTAAGGGACACAGCTAGTAAGTGTTATGTGTTTGAGGTCGGATTTGAACTCAGGTCCTCCTGAATCCAGGGTACTCTATCCACTGAGTCATCTAGCTGCCCCCTTACCTACTATTATTTAGAACAGGCTTTCTCTAAGGCTTTGCTGAAGCAAATGATCACAGCTTGTAGGAAGGAGGTTTTATATGTGCACCCAATTGTTTCATCTCACTGATTCCTGCCCTTCTCTTCTTATTTCTCTTCATCAAAAATGAGCAATTGTAAATCTTACTTTTGAACCTATGAATTCACAAGTTTCAGAATGAAAAATTACTGGGAGAACTTTCAGGGCACACTCAAATATTCTAATACTGAATACAGAAAAGAAAAATAAAAGTATGACTATAACGATATTGAGGCTTATAAAATATGTTTCAGCTGCTCCCCACATATTCTGCCTTCCAGCAACACTGGCCTCTTTGCTATTCCTCCAACAAGACACTAATAGTATCAAAAGCAAGATTTGCATTGGCCATTTCTTCTACACTCACCTGTCTCTGGAGACAAATTTTACCAAAGGTCAGAGACATCAGATCAGAGACATTTCTTGGCAGGGAACCTCAGATTCCTGACTTATTCCAACCAACTGACCATCTTCGTTGTAACACCAAAATAGAATTTAATTGAATTTGTTGAAACACGTAACATGTAAATTTGGGTAAGCATTACAGCTGTGCTTTGAGAGAATGCTTAAGTGAAATTACAAAAGTAGTCCCTTTTCTTCAGTTCTTTAACCTGTAGGCTAAATATTTGAAACCTTTACTTACGAAAGCCATTGCAAACATGGCTGTGGCATCTCTGAAAACTAGTAGGAAAGGTTCAATTATATAATAAAATAGTAATAATAATAACAAAAATAACCGCTCACACTGAGACAATATTTGAAGGTTTACAAAGGACTTTGCTCACAACAATACTGGAAGGCATTGTACCCAAACTCCAAGTTACACAATGATCATCACATGTGAATTACTTTTATCTTAAGAAAATAAAACACTTCAAAAGGTAGTAGTGGTTCCAGGTTTATAAATACTAAAGTTTCTCCAATTCCAATTTGTGGTAAACCTCCCTTAAATTTACTTGAGCAGCTCTATGATGAAAAGAATTCACAACGTAGGAATAAGCATCATGGTTTTCTGTGACTAAATTAGCTTCAAAATGAAATTTACTAGAAAAGAATCTAAGACTAATGAAAGTCCCTTGTAACTAATGTATTGTCTCTCTGGGGCTTTCTCAGAATCCTCAGTTTACTTCCTGAGGGGAGGGACCAAAGAAGTTTCCCTAAAGCTTGAAGTGATCTCAGAGGTCATTAAGTCCAAGTCCTTTATTTTACACATGGGGAAAGTGAGTCCAGAGTGGTTGTGACTTGTCTAAAATCGCACAAGAAGTAAGCATCAGAGACAGGATTTTCACCCAATTCAATGGACTTTCCACAGTGGACAAGGTTTACTCTTTTGAAAATATGTGCTTTGGGTTCCAGTTAGAGAGCATCTACAAACTGGTGCCCAATTAAAAAAAAATCACCTTTCATTATCCATATCTCCAGTCAAGAGATCTCAGACCTTGAGATCGGAAACTATTGAAGTTTTTCATCTCTGAATACTCAACATCTAACAGAACATCTTGCATCTCATAGGTATTTAGTTAGTACTCATTTAATTTAATTATGTTAAATTGTCATTCTTCCATTGTCCATCCCCACCCCAACCCAAGCCCCTCCAACACACAGGCTTTTTGAGTGCCAACTTTTGTTGGGATTCATTTCATCCCATGCACCAAAACTTCAGCCAACTCTACTGTAAGGCTAACCAGTTGCTACAGGTTTATTTATTTTCTAAACTTCCCCATACCAAAATTTCTAGCAAACCAACTTTGCTTGCCAATACCACCCTGCCCTTTGGGGAAAACAGATCTTTATGACTACCACTTGTTAGCAAGCCAATATCCTAACCTTGATCCACCCAAAGAACTGCAGTTAGGGAGGTTTTCCCCCAAAAGATCAAGAATACCATTCATCCTAGGATATGTTTACCTATCTGCTTAGTCAATTACTCAACTCCTTTCCAAAATGGCTACAGGTGCCCCCTGACTGTAGCCAACTACCTGGCATTTAAGCTAGCTCAAAGGCCCCATTTTTGATCCCTAGGGCACAACTCTTGTGAGGCGGGCCAGCTGGATGGCACACAAAAACAAATTTGAGTCTTTCATTATTCAATTTTCCTTTCCAAAACAGCTACCCAGAGTGTTCTGACATTGGGTACCATGCATCCATATCCAACATGCCACCAATTCACTGAACAACTGTTAAATAGTCACAGCTCCTTAGCTAGGAGCTAAATTCTTCCCCACCCTCTCAAGACAAGTTCTCACAGTCAGATTAGAAAGGCCCGGAAAAGCAGAGTTTTTGATGGAGATACTGACAAAATTTTAATTAGGGTGGTGTGGAGCTGTCACTGATAATACCCACATGGAAGAGTGTTGAGGGAGGTGAATTACAGACTGTAATTATATTCAGGGCTTCCAATGAAATGACAAATGGTGAGAATGAAGCTTCAGTGTTCTGTACATGATGTCACTGGGAAGTCTTCAAAAGCACGTATGCTCTTGTGCACTTGTGCGTAGAGGGACATTGTTTCTTTTTGCAAGGGGTGGAGCGTACCTGGCAAGGGTGAAGAGGGGAGGAATGGAGGAAGAAGACAGACAAAAACCCATAATAAAAATGTATATGAAAAATATTTTCATTATAGCTTTTTTTTTTTTTTAATATACTATGCTAACTGTTTTGCTTGCTCACCAAACAAAAGAAATCAAAGCCCTGGGCTTCTTTGAGATTCTTGTATTCAAAGGGCATAAGATTTTAAAATAATGATAATAATTGCTTACTTCTAGATAAAGCTTTATCATTCACAATGCTTTCCTAAAGGCAATTATGTGAAGTAGATAATGCAATTATTATCATTCCCATTTTAGCGATGAGGAAACTGAGGATCAAAGTGGTAAAGTGATTTGTCAGAGATTGTATGACTAGTGAGTGGCTGTGAGATTGCAGTAAATGGCAATTCTATCACATGACACTGTTATAATCAATACATGCCAGAATTTCTGAATCTAATGCCAAGAACCTCAGTATTTTTAAGTGCTAGATGTTATGTATAGTTGGATCTATTTTTTTCATTGATGATCTCACATTGTTCCCCAAAAACTACAAATTTAACAGAGGTTGTATTAGAGCAGTGGTTCTCAAACTTTTTGGTTTCAGGATCCCTTTATACTCTTAACAATGATTGAGGACCCCAAAGAGTTTTTGTTTATGTAGGTTATATCTACTAATACTATATTAGCAATTAAAAGTAGATGATATCTTAAAATATTTATTTATTTACTTTAAAATAACAATAATAAATCATGTTATAATAACATAATAATGAATTATACATATAATGTACAATTATATAATAATAGAATAGTAACAATAATAAAGGGCAGCTAGGTATGAAGAGGATAGAATTTGGGGCCTGGAGTCAGGAGGACTTGAGTTCAAGCACGGTCTCAGATACTTACTAGCTGTGTGACCCTGGGCAAGTCACTTCCCTATTTGCCTCAGGTTCCTCAGCTGCAAAATGAGCTGTAGAAGGAAATGGCAAACCACTCCAGTCTCTCTGCCAAGAAAACCCCAAATGGGGTCATGAAGAGTTGGACATGACTATTTGACTAATAATAATAACAATATCCACAACAATAACATGTTGATATAACACATTTTGTGAAAAAGAACTACATTTTCAAAAATTAAAAAATTAACGAGTGACATTGTTTTACATAGTTTTGAAAATCTTTTTAATGTCTGATTTGATAGAAGACAGCTGAATTCTCTGTTTCTGCAGTCAATCTGTTTTGATTGTTTTTTTGGTAGAAGAATATGAAAATTATCTGGCCTCACACATATACAATATATAGATGGAAAAGGAAGGAGGGAAGATTATTTTAATAGGTAAATAATGCCTTAGTACTATTAGGACAATGGTTTTGATCTCTCAGACCCCCTGAAAGGATCTTAGAGAACTGGAGAGGTCCTCAGACCTCACTTTGGAAATCAATGGAATTGAGTACATCCCATGGGCCATGCCCTGAGCTGCCCTGATACTTTGATCAAGCCAGATAAGGCTCACTGCTGAAGGACTTGAGTGCTTTGAGATGAGAGAGAGCAATCCCCTTATAGGTACCTTGGTGATGGTGGCAAGGAGTCTCTGCATTAAGGTCAATCACTTAGCCAAGAAGAGTTAGCCACACAGTAGCCTATAAAAGGGTAAACCCACTCATCAGACCATAAAAGAGGAAATTTTCCTCTCTTGCTCTCTCTTCCTTCTTGTCTCTGAAATGTGTGGCAAGCAGTTCCTTCTTCCTGGATTTTCCATGATTCCTGGTTAAGAGGTGAGCACCTTTCTCCACACTCCAGCAGAAATTGCAAACTGTTCTGCTTATGTGTGACATCCTGCACATGATTTGACCTAAACAAGGTTGATCCTGGGCCCCTGGTTTCCTCTTCAGCTTGTTTTTTTCTTTCTCTGAGGATAGGTGACCACACAGCAACATTGAGGTGGATATTTCTAGCCTTATAGGTAATGTTACCTATATGTTACAAGTTCAAGAAGTTGGGAATTTAAGGACCAGCAAAGATGGTGGAGTAGATGAAACGGATTAGTTTGGCTCTCCCACAGTCATTCTAAAAAAGATTTAAGAAGAAGAGCAGACTGAATAGTGGTTAAAAAAAATCTAAGAAGAAACCACAATGGGATATTTGTCTAGCCCAAGATCACAAAGACAAGTGACCAGGACAGGAACTGTGGAATAGGCTTACAGCTCTGTTGTTCTCAATCAATAATCAATTAATAAATATTTCTTAAGCACCTACTATGTGCCAGGCACAAAAGTTCTGACACTAAAGTGGGATCTCAGTTTTAACCCCTTGAGATAAGACCAGGGATTGGCTAAGGGTCACTCTAAACCTGCAGAGACTTCAAACTAGATGACAGGGACTGAGGCTAACAACATTGGCGCACTTCCCTAGGGCAAGACTGCAGTTGTGTTGCCTAGACCCAAACAAACTCTTCTAGACTTTTCAGTCTAGGAGAGCAGCAATTAAACTCATTATGGCCTACTGAAAGTTTTTAGCTCCCTGAACTAAGCCACCCCTGTGAACCTTGAAGAGTACATCACTCAGGCCTAAGAGAATGTAGCAGCAGAACCTGAGATAATACAAAGATCATAAAAGGTCCCTACATTCCCTCCAAAAGTACACAGAGCCTGGCCCTAATGCAAAATTGCAATTTGCAAAGTAAGGCTGGAAGAATGAGTAAACAAAAACAGAATCCCACCATAAATAGCTCTTATAGTGCTGGTAATATCCAAATCACAAACACAAGAGAATAACCCCAAAACATATACAAACGAAGCCTCAAAGGAAAACACAACTTAGTCATAAAGGTCAACTACAATTCCTAGAAGAAATAAAGCAAGAGATTTTTCTTTAAAGAGGTAAAATAATATCAAAATGAAATTAGGACAATAGAGTAAAGAACTGGAAAGGAAAAGAGAGTTTGGGAGTAAAGTATTAGACAAAATTATTAGACAAATTAGAATAATTAGACAAAGAGATATAATACTTTACTCATCTAGCAAACTCTGTGAAAATGGAATGTAAAAAAACAGAAATTAATGACTCCATAAGACAACAATAAATGTTAAAATAGTCGAATGACTGAAAAAATAGAAGAAAATGTAACATATCTTATATTAAAAAAAAAACAGATCAAGAATAAATGATTTAAGAATCACCAGAATACTTGAAAGCTACAACCAAAAAAAATAGCCTAAGTATCATATTTCAAGAAATTATTTTTTAAAAATCCCCACATCTTTTAGAACCAGAGGGCAAAGTGAGAAAAAAAAAAACTCCCTCTTCACCTCCTGAAAGAAATCTCAAAATAAAAGCTCTTAGTAATATAATAGTCAAAATTTAGAGTTTTCAGATCAAAGAAGAGGTTGGACGTTCTGGGATTCCCTAATTGAAGCTGGTTGTACTTCACCAGGAGCTCCTTATATCCACATGCTTCTCCAGGGAGAAAGTAAATACCAAAAGGTTGAACCAAAGACTTGGACTGGCTTGCCAAAGGCATGTACCTGGAAGGAATTTTTCTGAATAGTACAGAGCTAAGTAAAGGTGAAATACCGATTCAGCAGTCCCACAAAACACTTCTTGTTCTGATGTTTTGAGTCTCAACCTTCCAGAAGAGTCTAACAGTAGTTATAAGTTACTGCTGCTGCTTGTTTAAATCTTTGTCAATTTGTGCTTGTGTGTCTCTTGTGTTAAGCCTTTCTCTTCCATAGAGGATATAATAAATAACTTTCCTATGCCTGATTTATCTATACACTGAGTACCTTTCTACTCTCAGAGAGTAGACATTAGACCAAAATACCTTAGGTATTAACCTTAAACATTAGCAAAGCCTAAGCTTCAAATGATTTGATGTGGGGTTGGGGGTTGAGGGTTGAGGGATAAAGAGCCAGGAATAATGATAAAAAAAAATTTTACCTTCAGATTGTCAATGACCATGTGAAAAATTGCTTTAAATCACTAATGATAAAAGTTCAAATTCTACCCCACACCCACTAGATTAGCAAAGGTGATAAAAACAGACAAGACAGTAGTTAGTGGGACTATGGGTACACTAATGAACACTGTCTAGACTCATGAAGCGGTTCAACCATTTTGGAAAGCAATTTCAAACTATACTTGAAGTATCCAAACTGTACATGCTCTTCGATCCAACAACAGACATATACCCCAAAAAAGATCAAAGAAAGAGATAGAGATCAAGAGGGGGAAAGATCCATATTTTTTCCCTTCCCTTCTCATCATTTTCCTTTTCTTTTTCTTTTCTTCCTTTTCGTCATTTTTTTTTTTTGTTACTGAGTCTCATTGGAAATGCAATCATAGGCTGATCTCAATTTTCTTTATCTAAAAGCTTTAACCTGCTCTATTTCTGACCTAAGTCAACTCATCCCTCCTCTGGCAACCTAGTGGCCCTCCCTTCCCATATGAATGTTGGACTTACTCTGAATACCTAATTGGTTTTAGTTCTATTTCAGCTTAGAACTACCAAACCCAAATTATCAAATAGCCTCAGCTGCCCCCAAAAGTAGGGATTACAGAACAGTTTCACCTCACTCAAGCAGAAAGACCCATTTGTACAGATAGACTTATAGAAGCTCTTTTCATTGTAGCAAAGAACTGAAAACAAACTATTAATTGGGGAATGGTATATGAATGTAAAGAAATATTGCAACATAAAAAAATAGCAAAAGGGACAGATTCAGAGAAACCTGGGAAGACTTGTAGGAATTAATGTAGAATGAAGAAAGCAGAACTAGAAGAACTATTTATGCAATGACTACAACACTGTAAAAGAAAACAAGCTAGAAAGAAAGGGTTAAGAACTCTGATCAGGGCAATGACCAATTATGACTCCATAAGCAGTGATGAAAATACAGTACACCAGCCACTTCTCAGTAGAGAAGCAATGAACTGTAGGTATGGAATGAGACATTCAGAAACAACTAATACAACACAAATTTGTTTGACTAGACTAAACTAATTTGCTAAAGTAAATAGCTTTTCATTCAAAAAGGAAGAGTTAGAAGGAGAGTGGAGGAATAGTAATAGTCATGCAAGAAAAAAAAAAGCATCAATAAAGCAATTGGGGGGGGGGGGGGTCGGGAAAAGGAGACCTGGAAAAGCAGAGCAATGTTGGTAATAACATCTTAAATTTTATACATACATATATACACATAATGTGAATATATGTATATAAACACATATACATATGTATGCCCTCTACAAAAGATTGATGGTGTCCAAAGCATCATCTTTTTCTAATTATAGTTAAATATGGAAATGCTCATATCAATGAATGATTATATGGTTCATAATTTTAAAAAATGTTTAAAGAAAAAAATAACCAGACCCCTCTCTTCAGGGGCCAGGCTCACCTGAGACTGAAGCTGAGTACCATGCAGTTAGTCAATTAGTAGGTATGAAGCACCTACTATGGGCCAAGTACTTACTTAATTCTGGGGATAAAAAAAAGAAGCAAAAAAACAGTCCCTGCCCTTAAGGAACTTACAATCTAATGGATACTGAATTAAGGGAGTATCAATAATTCTATCATTACCCAAGAAACATGAAAGTGAAGAAAAAATACTCAAGTTTTCCTAAAATTCCTAACTTTCTAAATTTCCTAAAAGGGAAAATAGTTATACTTAACTGAGACAATGATATTCAGATGTAGAAAAAGAAAAATGAAGAGAATTAAGAAATACCCAAGGTTTTAAAAAAAATTGTGGTATTTAGAGATATCTTAAATAGCATGTTTTCATTCTTTTTCCTAAAAAAAGTACTCAGGAATGGCATCCAACCACAGGCAACAGTGGCATTCAACCAAAGGGCACATAAAACCATCTAATGCTTATACCAAGTTCATAATTATCAAAAGAGTTAGTAATCTGTTAGATGAAGTATGTAAGCCTCCTCTTTTGTTATAAGGGACATAATTTAAGAACTGTCATCTCAAACATAAAATCTGACATACTCTTAAATATGGAAGTAATAGCTTGGTTAATTGTAAAAAGGTTTTCCTCTCAACAACCCTGAGTTAAGTACAACAGTAAATATTATCATTCCCATTTTAAATAAGAGGAAAGTGAGGAGCGAATAACAGATTCACACACAGTCAGCGTACAAATGAATAGTAGAGCATGAACTCAAATCCAAGTCTTCTGATTTCTAAACACGGAGTCCTTTCCACTGGGCTTAGTCCCTCTCTAATGTGCATATCTTAGAAATAAATCTAATAAGAAATAATTTCATTTTATTTTCTTGAATATGTGTATATGTTATATATTCTTTATTTTTTCAATTTTTTCAATTTTATTTTCAGTTTCAAATTCTCATCCTTTCTTCCCACTCCGGCCCCTACCTATTGAGAAGAATATATACAGTCTTTCAAAAAGACAGCATCGTATAGTAGAGAGCAGTCATTGAAGCTAAGAAAACTTCAGCTTAAGTCCTTCCTGAATGTGTGACCCTGGTCAACTACTTAACTTCTCAGTGCTTTGGTTACTCTCTGTGATTATACATTGCAGAGCAAGTGTTGACATGCATTGGTAGAGGGAGTTTCCTCAGGGGGAGTTCCCTTTAACAAATGAAATCATAGGTCTAGTCCCAATCTCTATGAATTTTTTTAATAAAATATACCACTTCAAAAACTATGTAAGATCTTTTATATACATTGCACAAGCATAAATAACGCTTTTCATTTCAATAGGTGTATACATTTTCCCCCTAATTTTGCAGTAGAGAAGCTCAGGGTTTCTCTGGAATTTTCTTCAGAGATGATGTGATCATGATGGATACATTTAATGTGGCGTAAGTTCTGTACCCGGATTGCACAAGAGCTGTAATCCTGGATGAGAAAAATAATGCAGAAGTGCTCCAAAACTTCAAAGAGAATTAGAAAATTACTAATCCAGATAATTAAAATAATAACTATGCCTTAGACTTCCTTAGCATTTTTACTCTGAGAAATTCATAATCACAATATGTATCAAGAAATATGATTGAACATTATTCCTTCTATTCCTTGTTTTAAAATTTTTCTTTTATTTTTGTTCTACATTTAACAAGCACCAGCAAAAAAAAAATTTCCATATGCAAAGAATAGAAAAAGAGGATTGAATAGTACATCCTGAATCTCTATTCAGGCAGCCTTTTTAAAACGCGTGCTAAATTTAACACAATATTTTCAACATTGCTTGTCTGTGTCCCCTCAGGAGGTCTGAGAACCTCCTTCTGTTCTCTTTTGTGTATTTTTAACATTTCATTAATGCTCCTTTCTTTTCTTTTTTTTAAAAAAAAATGCTACTATCATATATCTCCCCAAAATAAAATAAAAGCCCTCTCTGCATTCCAATAAAAATTATCAAGTCAAATCCACAAGATGTGCATGTCTGAAACCATATCTCATTCTTCAGCTTTGGTCCATTACCTTTCCATCAAGAGGTAAGGAACATGGATGTTGTTGCTCTTTTGAAGTATCAGTTGGTCGTTGTGTGGATCACAGTTCTTAATTCCTTCACAGTTGTTTTCATTTGCAATGTTGTCATCATTGTAAAAAATTTTTTCCTTTTAACTTTGTTCTTTTCATTCTGCATCAGTTTATGCAAGTCTTTCCAAATTCCTCAGAATCCATCCTTTTTATTGTTTCCTGTGGCAAAATAATATTCTGTTACATTAATATGCTATCATTTGTTCAACCATTCCTTCCATTGTTTCCTTGTTGCTCTGAATTTTTTTTTCTGAAATGTGGGTCTTTCTGTTTTTAATCTCTTCGGAGGTATATGTCTGCTAGTGATGTATCTGGGTCAAAAGCTATGTTCAGTTTAATGACTCAAGGTACAATTCCAAATTGCTTTTTCAAATGGTGAAACTACTTTGCAGGTCTACCAACATTGTTCATGGCCCTTCCAACAACCACCATTTTCCTTTTTTTTAAACCTCTGCCAGTCTGATAGGTATGAGGTATTTAAATTTGTCTTTCTCTGATTACTAGTAATTTGTAGCATCTTTTTTTCCCATATGGTTGTTCATAACTTACCTTTCTTCTTTTGAGCAACTCCTATTCATATCCTTAATAACGCTTGGGTAATGGCTCTTGTACTTGTATATTTGTGTCAAATCTTTATATATCTTAGATATCATGCCTTTATCAGAGAAACTTGCTACAAATATTTCCCCAGTTAATTATTTTTCTCCTAATTTCCAATGCATTGGTTTTGTTCATGCAAACTCTTTCAAATTTTATAGAATCAAAATTGTTCATTTCATATCTATGATAGTCTTTATTCCATATTTATTTCAGAACTTTTCAGTTAGTCATCATTGAGAAAGTGATTCCCTTTCCTACTCTTCTAGTTTGTTTGTGACATTCTTTACATCTAAGCCCTGTATCACATTTGGAGTTTATTGTGATATGTGGTATGAGATGTTGGTCTAAACTTCTTATCTACCAGATTGCATTCAAATTCTTCTAGCAGTTTTTGTCAAATAGTAAGGAGGCAACTAGGTAGCTCAGTGGATGGAGAGCTGGGTCTGGAATCAGGAAGACCTGAGTTCAAATGTGACCTCAGACACTTAGCAGCTGTGTGACCCTGGGCAAGTCACTTAACCCTTGTTTGCCTTAATCCACTGGAAAAGGAAATTGCAAACCAGTCTGGTATCTTTACCAAGAAAACTTCATGGGCAGCATGGTCCAAGGGGTTGTGAAGAGTTGGACATGACTGAACAACAGCAAAGTCCTTGCCCAAGTATTTGAAGTCTTTGGGTCTACTGAACACTGTGCTGTTATATTTGATTGCCTTTGTTTCTTTGGTACTCAGTCTGTTCCACTAGTAAATTTCTTTATTTTTTTACCATTATCAGATACTTTTGATGATTACTATTTTGTAGTAAAATTTAAGATCTTTTATTGATAGGCCTTTTTCCTTCTCGCTTCTTTCATCATTTCCATTCAGATTCTTGATCTTCTGTTCCTCTAGATCATGATTTTTCATTGTTGTTCTATAAAGTAGATTAAAATAGAGAAACATTATTGTTATAAGGAATAAAGAGCCAGCTTTGGGATGGGAAAGATCGGAGTTCAAATCCCATATTTGCTGCATTTATTTGTGTGATTCTGGGTAAATCATGTAACCTCTCATTAAGATTATAGACAACTCTCTAAGATGATAAATTGCAAGGAAGTTGGCTACCTGCATTGGTAGTTGAAGTTTTCTCATTTGAGAATTCCTTATACCAATGAAATTACAAGTACTATCCCCATCTATGAAATAACTCTTTAGTACATTGACATAGCACCAAATCTACAAACTAATTTAGATATTATTGTCATCGTTATTTTGTTGGTATGGCCTGACTAGGAAAAAGTATCATATTATTGTTATAAATTATGATATTATATGCTATTATATTACTTTTGGGTTATTATTAATTAGTGTTAATATGAATATCTTATTATACCATTCTGACTTCATTCCTATAAATAATGTTTTGTAGTTATATTTATATATTTCTTGTGTATGTTTTGCTAGGTAGATTTCCAGATACTTTATAATTCTGCAGTTTTTTGCAAAGGAATTTCTTTTTCTATTACTTCCTGCTATATTTCATTGGCAATATCCAGAAAGGCTGATGCTTTTTGCAGTTTGATTTTATAATCTGCCACTTTAATGAAGTTATTCATTGCTTCTGTAACATGCCTTACTCCTCCAACTTGCAGTAGCACCCAGCAGGTTGGGTTCCCAGAGGGTAACTACTACCCCTACTACCAGGGTCTCTAGATAATTCTGTGAGTGGCTATCTTCTTCATGCTAGCTCATGAGCTTCCACCAGAGTACTTCCAGTTAACTATCAGCTACGAGGCTAATTTCATTCTTTGGCACTGAACTTAGCCACTTCCAGGATGGGCTGTACAGAGTATTCAACCTCTGTATGGCTGCTGGATTGGACCAGGAAGGTCACTCAGCTGCTAAGCAGCTTCTGTTGGATTTGGCCTGGCAGGTCACTTGGCTGCTAGACCATAGCTTCCAGACAGGCCCTGGCAGCCTACTTTGCTGCTGAACAGTTGCTTCCAAATGATGTCAGACAGGCCCCTCTGCCACAGGGCAAGTACAGCTGGTCTGGGCCAAGCAGTTACCTTGGCCCCTGGGCCCTTCTCAGGATGGGGCATTTTTGGTGGAGAGGTTGATCCACTGGACCCTCTGGACGTGTTCTTTGATAGGCAGTTTCAGTCTTCCATTAGCTACTGGGTCAACTGGATAATACTGAGCTTTCTTCAGCTCTTTTGTTGTAGTTTCTATTTTTTCATTCTTAAAGCTAAAATGCTAATAGGCCCTTTTAGACAGAGCACAGAACATTAGCCTATAATAGGTAAAAACCACTTGTCTGATTCCCTCACAGTCTCAGCTCTGAAGTTTATCATCTCTGGGTAAGAAGTAGGAGAGATCTTGCCTCTGTTTTGGCAATCCTCCCTGGTTCACAGCCCATTCCTTAGTAAGGCACTCTGCTTTGCCTTAGAGCCATCCATCCCCCTACTCACAGCCACTCACAGAATTATCTAGAGACCCTGGTAGTAGGGGTAGTAAACTTCCCAGCCTCCTTCTGGGACCTCATACAAATGAATAACCAGGATCAAAGGTATGAATTTAGTCTGTGCCCTAGAGACAAGTTCATCTAGCCCCCTTGTCCCATTAAAGAGTTGCTCCAGGGAGCTCCATTTGGAAGAAGGATCCAAACCAGCCATGACTCATTCTCAAGCTTCACCACCATACATAAACACCTTCTGGGACTACTTCCACCTTTTCAACTCCCTTTTATGTGTGGTCATCCTTCATTAGAATGTAAGCTCCTTGAGGGCATAAACTATCTTTCTTTTTGCTTACACTGCTATCCTCAGAACTTAACACAGTGTCTCACATGTAGTAACTGCTTAATAAATGCTTTCTGTGTTTTTGGTTTATTTATTTCTTGTGCAATTGAACCATTCAAGTCTATTTTGCACCTGAGAGTGTTCCTCCTTACATTTCAATGTCTCTATCTTTTCATCCCTTCAGTCCTCTAGATTTTGTTAAAGTTTCACTAGGTTATCTTATTTCATTTCAAGTCATTTTATTTGATGCTTTAGTGTTCTCTGAATAAATCATGAAATCATTTGCAAAAAAAACCCAATACATTTATTTCCTCTTTGCTATTGTTTATGTTTATTTCCTCAATTTTTAAATTTTGTTTTGTTGACATAATTAACATTTCTAGTACTATATCAAATAATAATGGCAAGAATGTATATCCTTGCTTTATCCCTGATCTTATGGGAAAGGTCTTTAATGTTTCTCCCTTACAAATACTACTTGATTTTTGTTTAGAGAGATATTGTTTATGATTTAAAAAAAAAAAGAATGGCATGCGTATTTTTACACTTTTTAACATTTTTAACATAAATAGGTATTGTATTTTGTTAAAACCTGTTTCAGCCTCTATTGACATAATCATGTAGTTTTTGTTGTTTTTATTATTAGTATGGTTTGTTATGTTCACATTTTTTCCTAATATTGAACCAGCTATATTCCTGGAATAAGACCAACCTGGTGATAGTATATAATATTTTTATATGTTGTTATGTTGTCTGCATTTGATATTTTATTCACTATTTTTTGCACTGATATTCCTTGGAGATATTATTTGATAGTTTTCTTTATCTCTCTAATGTACATATCAGAATTTTATTGGTCTTTTCAAGGGAGTTTGGTAAGACCCTTTCTTTCCATATTTTCATAAACAAATTATATAATATTGGAATTGAGTGTTTTTTGCAGATTTGGTAGAATTCACCTGAAAATCCATCTGTCCATAGGTTTTTCCCCACCTTTGGAAGTTCCCATGTGGTTTTGCCAATTTCTTTTTCTGAGATTGGGTTATTTAGATTCTCTATTTGTTATACTGTTATTTTTGTAAGTATTTATCCATTTAATTTAAATTATGAGTTTTAATGGCATATAATTGAGCAAAATAGTTTCTAATAATTTACTTCCTCTTCATATGTTAAGAATTCTTCTTTTCACATTTTATTTTGATAGTTTGGTTTACCTTTCTCTCTCTCTCTCTCTCTCTTTTTTTTTTTTAGAATAGCCAATGAACGGTCTTTCTATTATTCCTTTAAAAAACCCAATAGCTTTATTTATCAGTTCCATGGTTCTTTATTTTTAATTTTGTTTGTATCTATCTTGATTTTCAGAATTTCTGGTTTATGTTTAATTGGGGTTTTTATTTATTACTTTTCTAGTTTTTTTTTTAATTTCATGTCTAATTTTTTATTTTTCTCTTTCTTTTTTGTTGATTAAAGTGTTTAATGATATAAATTGTATCCCAAGGACTGCTTGGGCTGCATCCCTTCATTTGTTGTTTAATTGTTATTATTTTTATGTTGTTATTGAAATTATCTATTACAGATAGTTCTCACTTTACATAAATGAACCATTCTATAGACCTCAACTTAAAGCGATTTTTATATAATATGAATTTGCCTGATGACATGGGGAAGGGGGTGAGGAAGGAAGGGAAAGAAAAAGGAGGTTGCTTGTCCATTCTTGGCAGGAGGAGGCCAACACACAGTACAGGATCACTTGGGCCCCAGGGACAGAGAAGCAAAGGAACATGGGGGCCAGATGTATGGGGGCTGACAGAACCTAGAGGAAGAACATGGTGGGGGCAGATATGGACACAGATAGGAGAGAACTGGTGACACATGCCTAGGGACAGACATTCAGTACCAGTACTGAGTGCTGACAGAAGATAGACACATGGGGGCTGGACAGGAAGCTGGGTGGGTAAAACAGGGCAAAGACCTCCTCTCTTAGATCTGGTGTCTCAAACTTGCCCTGATGGGGCTTCAGGAGGTGTTCTTCTGCTTTCACTTGGAGAGTGTTTTTTTAGGAGTTTTTCTGGTGGGGGTGGTGGGAGACCATGGAGCACTGAATGGAGGGACAGGAGCAGGAGAGGAAAGAACATACTACTGTACAGGAAAGATTTTTTGGAATGTGGATTTCTTTTAGAATTCTTTATGTAAAGTCAAACACATGTAATATGAATTTACATAAAACCAGAACTCTCTGTATTTATGTGATTTGTTCTTTGACTTACCACTTCTTCAGGACTAATTTATTTGGGTGCCATTTAAATTTGAATTTTTTTCTTCAAATACCTTTTATTGATCATAACCTTTATTGTGTTGTGGTCAATAAAGGGTATGTTTAATAGTGCTGCTTTTCTACATTTGTTTATAGCATTTTTGTGCCATACACATGGTCAATTTTTGTTAAAGTGCCACGAATACTTGAGAAATACTTTACTCTTTCCTATTCCCATTCAATAATTGCAAGAGATCTATCAAAACAAACTTTTTAAGAATTCTACCCAGGTCCGTGATTTCTTTCTTGTTTATTTTTTTATTGGACTTTTCTAGATCCAAAAGGATATAGAAGTCCTCACATTGAAGTCCTCAAATGTTATCATTGTCTTCCCTGTAACTGGATTAACTTTTCCTTCAAATATTTATAAGCTATGCCATTTGGAGAATATATGTTAAGTATTGCTATTATTCCATTATCTATGGTCCCCTTAGTCATAATATAGTTTCCATGTTTATTTCTTTAAATATATGTATGTATGTATATGTGTGTGTGTGGGTGTGTGTGTGTGGGTGTGGGTGTGGGTGTACACATGCATTATTATTACTATTACCTGGTCTGAGACCATAATTGCTACCCCCACTTTTTTTAATCTGCCTGAAGCATAATAAATTGTGCTCCAAACTTTGTGTTGTAACTCTGTGTAAAGATTTACATTTCAATTGTGTTTCTTATTGGATTGTTGGATTCTGTTTTTTATTCCATCTTGTTATACTCCTAAGTGTTATGGGTGAACTCATCCTATTAACATTCACAGATATGATTATTAATTGTGTATTTCCCTCCATCATATTCTCTTATATATTTTCCTCTCTGTAACCATGTAATCACCCTTTGCAAATGAGGAGGTCAAGAAAGGAAAGGAATCTGTTGAATGTTAATCTATAATTGAAATCATCTGTTGTTATTCTTCTCTTCACTAAATCCAAACTCTGATCTCTGGTTCTTATATTTTCTTTCTCCTTTTGATTCCTTATTGTGTCCAACCTTCCAAAATTAGCACTTTTTTTTGCTAGTGACTATTCCCTCCCTAATTCTTCCCTAATTTTCCCTTCCTAATGCCCTTCCTATAAACTTTCCCCTTTCTCCGTTTGTTTCTCTGTTGAATTTAGTGGATTTCTATACTGAACTCTACATTTGTGTTGTTGTGTATATCTTACTCTTCTTTGACAAATTCAAATATGAATAAGGTTCCTGAGATACCCACTCCCCAACCTCTTATTTCATGTATATATACTCTTCTCGTGCACACTGATTATAGGTAATAACAAATTCCTCTGCCATCCTCATCTCTACCCTTTGCCCTTCCCTTTTCTTTCTTGTCTTAAAACCAACAAAACAAAATGAAACTACATCAAATACCTGTGTTTGTATATTTTCTAAATTCCCCAGTGACCCTTAGAGATGTTGAGATTAATGACACTTGGCTCTCTTTCTCCATTAGAATATGTAGCTCACATAAGCTCTGGGCTCACACTCCCAACCCCTCCGCCTGCAATGTCAGATTGGATCCCCAGAGCAGTTATCACTCCATCTTCCTTCAGAGTTCTTGGGGTATCCCTAACAGGCCATGTGCTCATGAGCTACCATCCAGGATATTTTCCCCAATGTCAATTGACCACTGTCAGTTAATATCTCTGCTTGTAGTATCTAACCAGTAATTACTGCCCTATTATCATTTTAATCAATTAATATCTCCTTGACATCATGGATAACCAATTAACATAAATTAACTTTATAGCAAGACTTTAAGTCCATAATCTCAAAAACCAGAAGCATGATCTGCTTTACCACCTCAGCCCCTGGGCTCAAACTTAACTGGACTGCTACACACTTCTTCCTACCAAGTTCACTTCTGGATGTAGCATAGAAGTTGGATAAATTGTTCCTTTACTTACAGATCATGATGACTCAGCTGCCAGGTTGATTCACTGCTGGAATGGATCATACAGGTCATTTCTTAAGGCTAGTTCCTCCTCAGACTTGTCATCTGCTACTACTGGCAGATTTAGCCAGACTTCTGCTATTGGACTTCAGTGTCTCTTCCAATCTTTCAAAACTTAAAAGGTCGCAACCTCATCTGTTCTATCTCCAATATTCATTCACTTAAGAGCAGGAAAGACCAGATACAATAACGCCAGAATTTCCATGGGCACCATATTTTTTCACAGACACATTGAAGCCTGCATAGGGAGGGTACCCAGGTGACTCTACCTCCCTCCCCCTGATACCCAAAGACTTAAAGCAGTTGTTACCACACTCACCACTGGGGAAGAAGAGAAGCTTTCATTTATGTCTTATATAGATGCATTCAGTTCCAGGTCAGAAGCCAATTAAAAAGTTTTCATCATCATTCAATAAGCCAAAAGGAGTTATCAAAAACTTACATATGCTCTGAATCATGAGGCAAGACCTCTGCATTGTATATTATCACATATTTCTGGAAGCAGGCCCAGAAGTCTCCATGTGGGTAATGCAATAGGCTTTATCATTCATGGTTCAAGGACTGAGACCCCATTGATTATTCTTCCCATTACAAATATAAGCACTCTAACACCATTTAACCCCTTTCCAATTGTTCATATGTATTTACCTTTCTAGGTTTTTCTTGATCCCTGGGTCTTCATCTCAAACTTTCTGCTTAGCTCTGCTGTTTTCAAGAGGAATGTTTAAAAGTCCTCTATTCTTTTAAAAATCTATTTTCCCCCCTATGGGATTATATTGTATTTTCAGAATAAATTATTCTTGATTGAAATCCCTTCTTTTTTTTTCTATGGAATATTCTACTACAATGTTTTTCTTCTTTAAGGCAGTTGCAACATAATCTTGTATAATCCTAATTGTGATTTCTTGTTAAACTCTTTCTAGCTGCCTAGAGTATTTAACTCTGCATTTTGGTTACAATATTCCTAAGTTTTTCAGTGTTGGGTTTCTTTCAGGAGTTGATCAGTGTATTCTTTCTATTTTCACTTTGCCCTCTATATCTAATAGATCTGGGCAATTTTCTTTTATAATTTCTTGAAATATGATGTCCAGAGTTTTTATTTGGTAACAGTTTTCAGGGAGTCTAGTGATTATTAAATTATCTGTGCTAGCCTTGTTTTCTAGGTCAGTTTTTTTTTTAAATAATAAATGATTTATATTTTTTAATGTTTTTCCAATCTTTTGACTTTGACAATTTCTTGTTTCACAGTTTCACTGAAAGTCTGGTTGTTTGATTTGATTTTTCAGGGAATTCATCACTGGAGTAAGGTTTTCTACTTTTTGTTCTATGTCATTTATTCCCCTTCCATTTGTCCTCTCCTTCCCCCTCCCCCAGCTCTTATTTTAATTCTAATTTCATTTTTGTTTATCACTTGCTTCATTTTTTGAGCTATTCTTGGGGACCTTATGACCAACATACTTTTTCCCTCTGGCTTTACTGGTTTTTGCTATGAAACTACTCTCTTTGTCTCTAAAGTTTACCTCTTGGGTTTCTCTTAACCCACAGTATTCTTTACATGTGTTTGGCATTTTTCTCCATGTACTTATTTCTCTTCTTGCAGCCCTTTGCCCTTAGCTTGAATGCTTCAGGTCAATTTCCTGTTGTTTGGGCTGGCTTCCCTGCAGTATCCCCTCTCCTAGCTACCACTGGCTTTTGGCTGTCTGTTTTTTGTTTTGTTTTGTCTTGTTTTTCCCTTTCTTTCTGCAGTTCTGTATTGGGTGGAGGCATTCATTTTTTTGTTTCTTTGTTTTATTTTTTTGGTATCCTTATTTCATGTGGGGACTTACTCAAATCTTCAATAGAATATCGTAGAATAGCTGGTCTCCTCTACAACTTTCCATGTTGTTGTCAGGTTCAGCTCTAGGTCTGAGTAGTGAGAGTTAGGCAGAGGCAGGAAGTGGGTGCTTTCAGGCAAGTCCCCAGGGCCATTTCCTCATCAAGCTGTGTGGCATGATTTCCTTTATTTTAAAGGGGTTGGACAAATGTGTGTGGGAAATAGCAGCTAAGGTCACAAAGGACCAGCCAGGATAGAAATAACAAGTGAATCAATGAATCTTGGTACATGTTCTCCTATTTTCCTGTAAGATTTTTAGAACATCAGTGGGAAAACTTTGAAAGTGATCATTCCCTCCTCAAATTTTCTTATAGCCTTTCAGAGGCGAACCCAGTAATTTTGACTCTCAGTGCAAGAAGCACTCAACTCACCCTCAGATCAATTTTGTAATTTATGATTTAAAAATAATACAAGTGTGATGGGGGGTCTGACTCATGCCCAGAGTGCCTCAGATGATGTTTCCATGTGGAGGATGTTAGGGAGCTGTTTCCAGGAGAATCATGACGACACAGAAGGGAGAGAAAAGGGAGGGAAAGACTGTAGACATTCTATAACTGGTTCCAGTGACTAACCACATGTTTGAGAAGCAGCTCTTTGATTGGCTTCAGAGTCATTCAAAAATGCCATTTGGCATCAGTCTCCTCTTCTTTGCCTCAGCACTCTTGGGAGAGCCAGTAAAGGGAATGGAATCTTTGTCCCTGTGAATTCAAAATGTCTGGAGGGATGCTCAGCATCCCATCACTTCAGAGTTCATGTCTGTAGCCAATGAAGTATCAGTGTCCTAAAAAAGAGTGGGATCTTGAGGCCACATGTGGCCTTCTAGGTCTGTGGGTGCAGCTTTTGACTGAGTCCAAGTTTTACAGAACAAATCCTTTTATAAAGGGGTTATGTTTGTGAGGTTTGGATTCAGTCAAAGGGCTGCACTTGAGGATCTATAGGGTCACATGTGGCCTCGAGGCTGCAGGTTCCTCACTCCTGGAGTAGAGCCTGTCCTGTCATTCTAGCATCTGAGTTTCACATCCAGGACAGCCTTGATGCCCTGAAGAATAAGGAGCAACTTTTAGGAGTGACCTTCAGGAACCTAGCCCAGCTGTGGCTGAGAAACAGGCTCATTCTGGCAGTCAGACTACACCTGGACATGAAAGAGGTGGGACCAGTGCTAAGTAGGAATTGAGCTAATTTTTGAATCTAATCCCCCTCCAGAGACTGAAATGGCACTGGAAGAACTATGCCCCTGAGGTACTGGCAGAAATGTGTATATATTCTTTTGTGAAAGCTCATCTGATGTTAAGTGGTTAAATTGAATTGGGTGTGCTAGTCACTGGCCCCTAACAAGGTGGAGAACTGGCCAGGGTGGGGCTCAAACTGATGGCAATAGATAAAATAGACATTCCAACCCCTCAGGGTGCCTTGACAGAGAAAGGCCAGAGCATAAGCAAGAAGGCTAAATTGAGGAGGAGTGCACTTGATGTGTCAAAACGTGGAAAAGCAGAGGGAGAGGAAGAACCATGGTGTTTTGTAGCTTCCTAGTTTAAACTAAATATTCTTGCTAACTAGGTAACTAAAATGCTAAAAGACTGAAAGTACTGTCAAAATATAACATTTAAAATTTCAGTATTTTAAAATCATTATTTTAAATGCTTTTGCCCTCTAAATTTAGTCAAAAGACAATATTTATTAAGTGCCTATTACGGGAAAGCTAGGTGGTGCGCTGGGTAGATTGCCAGGTCTGGAACCAAGGAGACTCATCTTCATGAGTTCAAATCCAGCCCCATACACTTACTAAGTGTGTGACCCTAGGCAAGTAAATTAACCCTGTTTGCCTCAGTGTCCTCATCTATAAAATGAGCTGGAAAAGGAAATAGCAAACCACTCCAGTATCTTTGCCAAGAGAACCCTTAATAGGGTCACGAAGAGTCAGACACTACTGAAAAACAACTAAACTCAATAAGTGCCTGGCACTTGCTAAGCACTGGAAATTCAAAAAAGGGAAGACAGTTCCTACCCTCAAGGAGCTTACACTAAACTTTCAGTGCCTTGGGACAAACCCCTGATTGCCTTCACCTTAGTTAGAGTTCTGTAGGCTTTTTCTGCACTTCTCCTTAGCCATTTAAACTTTCTACCCTCAAATAGAAAGCTCTTTGAAGGCAAGAATTATATTGTGTTTTTTCTTTGTATTCTCATTGCCCAGAATGGTGTGTGCATGTACTTAATTAATGTTTATTGAATTGAAAATGGCAATAACATACAGCAAACCAGAGCTCAGTTTAATTAATATAAATGTGGAAAAGAGTTTCTGAATTCAGCTTTCTGTTTTGATAATATTAACCAATGATAACATTCAGGACTACCTAGTATAGCTAATTAAAATATAACTCCTTTATCAAACACTTGGAAATGTTCACAGTTAGGCAAGCCACTCAAATGATCTGTGTCACAGTTTTCTGATTCGATTAAATCCAGGGAATAACAAGCTAAGCCCTACTTTGTTTACTGAAATATCATGAAAATTAATGAATTGTTGCATTGAACTACACCAAAGGATTAACATATACCATATTGTTGGCATGTGTTTTATAGTTAATTAGGAAGAGACTATTCAAATATAAAAATAAAGTAGAAAATATCCAAGAAATGCCCAAGCAAGAACAAATGTCTTTTAATTGTAGCAGAAGAAATTAAATTTAAAATCTATACCAGTTAAATTATCTTGTGACAATTTTCAACTTAGGGACAGCTGGGGATAGAAAACACACAAAAAGTTTGTGAAAAGTTAAATGAGTATAATTAGGTAGCTATTACTATCAAAGCTGTAAAAGTAGGAAGACACAATAGTCCAGAGAAAAGACCATGGCTATGGAGTCAAATCCTACTTCTGATGCCTTCTGCTTGTGTGACCTTGGGTAAGTTATTTTATCTTCTATTTCCTCATCTATGAAATAAAGGGGTTGATCTATATGGTCTCTGAGGTCCTTTCTAGAGCTCTGATCCAGTGGAATTTATCGAACTGTAAGATTATCCCTGCAATAAAGACATTCTTTATAAACAGTTTAAAGGAGCCCAGAATAGTAGAGCTGTATTCATTCCATTGTGTCTATTACAGATGTATTTTAAAAGAATAAGTGAAAACTGAAGGTATTTTGAGTCTTGCCAAAACCCATAAATTTGAGAAACAGGCTAGAGTGTTTACTGAATGTGGTTCAGTGCTGTACTCCTCAATTTGAGGTATAAATCATCTTAATATGCTGTTGTTGACACTTCTTCCTTCTCATCAAGCCAAAAAAATCCAAGGAAGAAGGAAAAGCAGAGGAGAGTGTCAGATTACTTCATAGGAAAAACTGAACGAAATCCCTCTGGTCTGCCAAACAGGGTTGTATTAAGTAGCCTGTTCAAGTCCCTGGAGGCCTCAGTTTCCTCCTCACTCTTTTTTTTTTTTTTAAACCCAGAATAGCAACACCAACATTATATGGAGTACAATAGGTCGTGAGACTTCTGTTGTTGTTGTTGTTGTTGTCAGGGAATAACAACAATGGGATTAGAAAACCCTTGTAGGAGCCCCTGCCATTTTTTTCAAGTCCATAAAAAATTGTCAGGCATATTAGTCAGAAGAGAGTAAAGGATTTCACTGACATTTTGATGTCAAAAGTCAGGCATGGGCAAGCAGAAGTGTAAGGACTTGGAAATTTAAGTGCAGAAACAGGTAAAAGTGGAAGTGGAAGATCACCTGGGCACTTTTTTGGACAATCTTGAAAATGGACGGTATGGTATAATGAGGACTGGACCTTTCAACAGACTGGTTTTGAGTCCTGGAGCTGTCACTGATTGTGATCTGCACCCGGGCTTTCTGATGAGCTCAGATCTTAAAAGTCATTCATAAGAGAGAGAAGCAGGCATGCACAAGTGAAGATGAATATAGCATCATAGCCCAGACTTGTAAGGAGTGTCAAGGAAGCTAAAACCCAGAATTTACTGAGGCTTGCAAAAAAAAAAATGTTAAAAGATGAGAAAAGGGGCTTTTTTTAGCCGTGTCCAAAGCAATGGGAAGGGTTCACTACTTGGGGAAGATGGGGTGATGTGAGCAGATGACCAAGAAAAAAGCAGAACCACTTAATTCCTATTTTGCTGCAGCTGTGGATTAGTAGAAAGAGCACAGGATTGGGTGCTTGAGTCCCATTTCTTCTAAGTACCAGCTGTGAAATCTTGGGCAAGTCATTTAAGCCTCTTTGAATTTTAGATTCTTTATCTGCAAAATCGGGATAACTTGTACACTTGTTACCCTCCTTTGTACACTCCCTAACTCACAGTTTTGTTGTGAAGATCAAGTGAGGTGTCTTAATAATTTAAGTTTAAAATTCACAGAATGTTTTCCCACAATAACCTTTTTATTATTATTTTATTTTATTATTGTATTTTAATTTTATTTATTGTTCCCATATTACATGGAAATACATAGCAATTATTATTCCCATATTAATAAATATATTATTTTTGTTTTATCTTATTATTATTCTCATATTACAGATGAGAAAAATGATGATCAGGGAAGTGACCTGTCACAGGTCACTGTGACATCTAGGAAATATTAGAGCCAGGACAGAACCTGGGTCTTCTGAGCCTGAGACCAATGTTCTTGCCACTATACTATACTGTTGTGAAAATGAAAATTTGTTATTGTCATTCATGTTAACAAAATTAATTATAATGATAATGTTGTCAAAAGATGGGAGAACAAAAAAATTATTATTAGAGGTATATAAACACAAGAAAAGGAAGGGAGTGTTTAGAGAATGCTCAGTAGCTCTCAATGAGTTAATGAAACAAATTGTATTTCAGAGCACTGAAAGAACCTGCAGATGATTCTATGTGATAAACTAACTACCACCAGTGACAGCTAAAGAATCAGTGGGAGAGAAATTGAAGAAGTAATTAGAGATGTACAAACATTGTCGTTATTTTCAAAAAGAAAAGGAGGAAGTAAATCCATAAGATTGTAGATTTGGAGCTGGAAGGAACCTAAGGCCTTGTAGTTCATCTCCTCATTTGAAAGAAGAGGAAACTGAGAACCTGAGAGTTTAAGTGACCGGCCCAACCTCACATGAGTAGGAAGTAACCATGATTCTAACCCAGGTCTTCTGATCCACAATCCAGGGCCCTTTCTACTCTACCACTATCTGCCTCTCTAACTTATACTTTAAGCTAGTAAACTGGAAATCTGATAGCCAGCCTGCTGGTAGACATCTGACGGTACTGATAGCCACTCTCCAGGGAGTCCCATGGTCACCCTGGTCCTTTGCATGCCTGTGGCAGAAGGGTTGAGTCAGAGCTGTGATCTCTCTGATTACCAGGAAGCCAACAACCTTCCATCCCTCTGTTCTACCTCTTTCTATAGGCAAGACAACCCATTTGCTATGATAGACATGTGAATTTACAGCCCCATCCTATTAAAATTAATTGTAAGCCCCCATATATAGGCTAAATCCATCTCTTTTTTCAACGTGTTAGTTACAATCCAATGGTGTAATAGTTGTTTCCCTATGGAAGCAGACACACATGCAAGTATGTTGCATATACCATTTTTTTCAGCATAGAATTAATAAGCAAATAAGTAGTACTTAGTAATCAGGAAATAGTGCATAATAAAACAAATAAACATCTACCAAATAGCCATGAGCTTGCTGCTCTTCTAGACCCTAGAAGTCCCCCCTACCCCCAGACACAGAATAGTGGGGACATAGGCATCCTAGGCTGTATACAGTCTGAGTTCTCCTTTGAGCTGACAAAAGAATGCAATTAGTTTCCTCAGGATGCTTGAGTCACACTTCCTAAAGGACTGGTCATTGAATACAGATGCAGGAACTCTGGAATCAGGGATTTGGTTCATTCATGGGCACAAAGAGTTGGAACATGATGCAGAATGGAACTTAGGAGGGTTGTCATGTTGCCGGAGGGAACCTCTGATCTAGAAGCATGGTCAGTGGACTTATCAGCTCAGGCAACAGGGACTGTCCTCGCATTGCTTTCATGTGTCTGTGTGGTCCTCTCACCCAAATCTTGACTACCCTTTTCCACTACAGCTGACTCTTCTCCTGTACCCCCAGCCCAAAGCCTTTGGTTTTTGCATCAAAGTGGGAAGATTAGCTGCCTAGTGAGGCCACCACTCTATTTGTAATCAGGTGCAGGGGCAGAGAAATAATTGTACCTACACTTGGAGAAGTAAGTATTGTTGACAAGGATATGATTGTGAGTTTGTTGGTGGTATGCAATTGTCAAGCCAACACATCTTTTGTGAGCTCTTGATTCAGTATTTGGGATAGTATAGGAGTGACCAACCATGTCAGACTCCAGAGAGCTTGCAGTGAGTGGCTTAACTATGGCACCCAGATATTCCTTCTTGCTTCATTCTTTATTAGTCTGCATGACATTGACTATTGACCTTCTGAGAGAGATATTTCTAGGTTCTGTGTGTGATTTATGGCTCTGACTGCTACTATGTGACCTTATATGTCATTTAAACTTTCTAGGCCTCAGTTTCCCTATCCATAAAAACAGGATAGGGGCAGCTAGGTGACACAGTGGATAGAGCACTGGCCCTAAAGTCAGGAGGAAATGAGTTCAAATTCGGCCTCAGACACATAACACTCACTAGCTATGTGACTTTGGGCAAGTCACTTAACCCCAATTGCCTCACAAAAAAAAAAGAAGAAAGAAAAGAAAAACAGGATAAAAACATTTGCACTACCTTACAATACTTGTAGCCTGGTGGCATAGTAGATAGAGCACAGGATTTGGAGTCAGGAAGACCTGAGTTCAAATCCTACTTCAGATATTTATTAACTTTGTGACCCTGTGTAAGTAATTTTCTGTTTGCCTCAGTTTCCTCATCTGTAAAAATGGACATAATAAGAATATGTTCTCCACAAAATTATGGTAAGGATCAAATGAATTAACATGTGTAAAGTATTCTGCAATCCTTAAAGTGCTATTTATTTATTTATTTATTTATAAATTTATATATATAAATATATCTATTTATTTATAAATGCTATTTTAAAAAATTATTATTAGCTACCTCTCAAAGTTGTGAGAAAAGCACTTTACATTTGGAGAGTATGTGTGGAATAGTGTGGAGTAGTGTGTAGACATTGACACTTAATTGTGTTACTAAGGGCAGGTCACTTAATCTCCCTATTTATAAAATAAGGATAATAATAATTATGTATGTATATATGTATGTGAATACACACACACATGTTGCAACCCTCACAGGGTTATTATGAAGCTTCAGTGAGATAATAGATATAAAGCACTTTGCCAGTCTATAAGTGCTACGTAAATGAGATATCAGCCACACTAGACTACTCTTTGCCCCTTGTTCTCATCCTGCTCTTCCCGTCTGCTTGACTCTGCTCATATTGTCCCCAAGCCTGGAGTGTACTCCCCTCCAATCTTGGTCCATTGAATGTTCCTCCTTCCTTCAGGACCCAACTCAGGAATCACCTCTATCAATACAAACCCTTAGAACTACACTATGTGGCTAGAAATGAGAAAAGCAATAACTCAACTGATCATTGGGAGGTTGGTTTGGAAAGACAGTCCAGGTCAAATAGAACTACTATTTGCCCTTGTTTTTTTCTTTTTGCAAGTAGGGTAGTTTTTAAAAGTAAATATCATCTGGTTCCCATCTCTTATAAAATAATTTATTTAATTACCAGCCTTTTTTCTTAAA
The DNA here is from genome assembly GCF_900497805.2 of Vombatus ursinus. Lineage (NCBI taxonomy): Eukaryota > Metazoa > Chordata > Mammalia > Diprotodontia > Vombatidae > Vombatus > Vombatus ursinus. The sequence goes on along the minus strand of NW_020954552.1, from coordinate 20,670,354 downwards.
AATTAAGACTACCTCAAAATGCAACAGGAAATATTGGGAGTTAGTGGGTTTTCTTTTATTGGATATATTCAAGCAGATACTAGATGATCACTTATCATGGTGAGATATTATAGAAGAAATTTCTCTTCAGGTAGTTTCCCTTAAAGTAGGGCTTCTTAAACTTTTTTACACTTGAGATCCCTTTTCATATTTTTGGTTATGAGGACTGAAGGCATTTGCATTGCAAATGCGCGTGCTTTGTGTTCAGAACCATGGCTGTAGTGAAGTTGTAAGATGCAACATGGGCAAGTGCTGCCAGAAACACCTCATATTCATTACATGTTTGATTTTTAATTAATTTTTGGTCATTTCCCATTCAGAAACCTTTTACTGGGGTCAAAACCCATAGTTTGAGAAGGGATGCCCTAGAGGACTTCTGAGATTCCTTCCAATTTAAAGGTTCTGTAATACTGTGATTCCTTGCTACCACCACCCACCCCCAAAAAAAACTAGGAAAAAAGATTATTAATTTTACGTAATAACTCATCAGTGACATTCAGGTAGACTTTTTAAAGATGTTCTGGAAAAATGTCTCTGGGAAGAAACTATAGAGCAGAGGTATTAAACTCAATTATTAGGAGTGAGGCTGCTAGGGCAGCTAAGTGGTGCAGTAGGTGGAGTGCTAGGCCTGGAGTCAGGAAGATGAGTTTTCCTGAGTTCAAATCTGGCCTCAGACACTTAGTAGCTGTGTGACCCTGGGCAAGTCATTTAATTCTGTTTGCTTCAGTTTTCTCATCTCTAAAATGAGTAGGAGAAGGAAATAGCAAACCACACCAATATCTTGGCAAAGAAAACCCCAGATGAGGTGATGAACACAACTAAACAATAACAAAAGGGCTGAAAATGGGGGATAAACTCCAGATTAGAGAGGGTACATTTCAAAAATGGAAGGACCACCTGTGCAAAGGTACAAAGATAGGCAATAAAACATTATATAGGAGAAATAGCTAGTAGTCCAACTTAACTGGAATGGAAAATGTCTAAAGTGGAGCAATATGATTAGAAAATTAGATGTGGACAAGATTGTGGAAGGCTTCATACGCTAGGTGGAAGATTTTGTATTTTTAGCAGCTCAGGTCCTCTCTCACATATTAATCCCCAGAAAACTATCTGAGGTTCTCAGACCTCTATGGATCAGCATCAACTCAAAACCATATGCCATAAGCTCCAACCAAAGTGCTTTCTTTTACTAAGTCAATCAGTCCTTGTTGTATGTGGGTATTGACTCTTTCTGATCGGTGAATTAAAACACAAATGGTCCCAGCACTTGACTAAGGCAACTATTTTATTGATCATGGCTTCCTTCAGCCTTCCAAAGCCCACTCCAAAACCTTAAAAAGCGTAATAGGGTAAAAGTAGCCCTCAGAGTTATTCTGTTGGGTCTGAGGAGTTCACTGAGGGGAAGACAGGCAATTGCTTTATATTGCCCAGACAGAACACTCTTCTCTAAATGCCTATCCACATGAAGCCCATATCTGTGCCCCAGATCATCTACCTTGGGGCAGGTCCCCACAAGCTGATGTCAGTTGTCAGCTGTATCATGTTCGTCCAGGCCTGATTTCTACATATTATACTACAAAAGGCATTTAATCAAACAGAATAGAAAAATAACTAACAAGAAAAATCCCAGGCATCCATGATTTCCTTCCAAAATTTACCACAATACCAATGGGAAATAGGATGCACATAGGAAATATATGTGGCCATGGAATGTATATGGAAAAGGAACACAAATAGGTGACCTGCATGGACAGAGCAGTTCATGCCTCTGACACTATCTGGTGAAGTCATCACATTTTTCTTTTCCAAGCACTTGTATTACTTTCTGTTTCTATCTGTTGGCCTTTCCTGGGATAAGTTCTTTCTTAACTGCTCTCGCATCTGCTAATATCTCAGTACAAGAAAGCTCATAACCTTGTGATAGTTTAGTTCTTTTGAGATGCAATCTCCAGCCAACTACACCTAGTCAGCTAGCTATAAAAGTTCTTAAGCATTTATGCCTTTGAACTGTTTTTTCTTCTACTGCTAATCAGACTTGAAGAGCAAACTCTTACCTGATTTAAGATCCAAAAATTCCTTATAGCTATTGTAATACCCTTGGGTCATTTCAAATTATCACAGGGACTCTACTTAGCAAAAGTGTAGAGTTTCTTGGTTTAGATGTGGTCAGGGGATTCAATCCTATCCTCAACTCCTCAATTCTTTAGGAAATCAATTCAGGACAAGACCTGAAAAGGTCTGTGTGGATATGAAAATCTTTACCCTACTTCCTAGCATCAACTAAAATTGCTATGTTCCCCATACATTTTATCATAGAGTTGACAGGAAGTCACTAAAGAATTTTTAGTAGGGGAGTAACATTGTCAGATCTGTGTTTTAATTTTAAGGCTTAAGTTTACTAAAGTCAAGCATTATGATTTCATATAATAGGAAATAAAGATTTAACAAATTGTTCCAATCTATATGAAAGAATACATATGTGGAAAGGAATAAAAAATGTTTGTTAAGAAATCAATTTGAGGTGGCGCTAGTAATCATTTAATTTTAAATATAGATAAATAATAGGATACTTAATTTATGCAGTTACATGCACATGATTATGCAAAAATATGCCACCTATTTCATACAGAAAATGTCAGTCTCTACTATTTCCTAAAGTCACACAAATAAATGAATTATATGCATAGACAAATAGAAAACTGTGATGGATGCTATCTAGAATGGTTCCTCAAAAAATAAGTTTAGAGTAATTTGGGGGGTTAGGATATTAGGAAGGAAGGGGAGCAAATTTGTTCACAGAGCATGAAGACAGATGCAATAAAATGGATGTGATCTTGTAGTTGTTGTTTGTCCTTCATTCTCAAAGAGGACCATGACATCAGGGAGGTGATGCCATGACATGCAAGTGAATTGGATTTAAGTGAGGGCTGTGCAAAGTCACCAGCCTCACTTTCTCCTCCATAGGCATCTGGGTCCAGTGGCCACATATAGATCAGGATGACTGGAGATGGCCCTAGATGCAGTGGAAGACCTTGGCCTTTTTAAGCTAAGATGTTTAACAAGTCTCAGTGTGACTGAGGCAACACCCATTCAATGATTAAGGCTAGGTAAGTAATAAGCCAGAGGAGGGCCTCTTTACCTAGCTAAAAAAAAAAATCAATCTGGGAGGAGAAGACCCCCAGAGTTTCGGCCAAAACAGGAACAATTGCTATTTACATTCACTCAGAGCCATGGGGGAGGGGGGATGGCAAACAATGACCAGGAGAAAGTGAGGCTAGTGACTTTGCACAGCCCTCCCCATTTAAATCCATTCACTTGCCTATCATGGCATCACCTCCCTGATGTTATGATCCTTTTGAAGAAGAAAAGACAAACAACAACCTCTGTGACTAGAAATAGGAGCTGCCCCACTGGGCACCCAACTGGAACTGGCCAGTTGGGCAACACAGCTCTTCCTTCCTTCCTTTCTTCCTTCTCTCCTTCCTTCTTTCCCTCCTTCCGTCCTTCCTTCCTTTCCTTCCTTCTATCCTTCCTTCCTTTCTCTTTCTATGCTGAAAACTTTTCTTTCTTTCTTTCTTTCTTTCTTTCTTTCTTTCTTTCTTTCTTTCT
>NW_020954552.1:20501375-20666696 GCF_900497805.2 Vombatus ursinus | reverse complement strand
TCTTTCTTTCTTTCTTTCTTTCTTTCTTTCTTTCTTTCTTTCTTTCTCTTTCTTTATTTTAACATGTGTTTTTAAAGCTTTGGGTTACAAATTTTCTCCCTTCCTCCCTCCCCATCCACCCTCTTTGAAAAAGCAAGCATCTTGGTACAGGTTATAGATGTGTAGTTGTGCAAAACACTTCCATAGTAGTCCTGTTGTGAAAAACTAAGTATATTTCCCTTCATCCTATCCTACCCCCCATTTATTCTACTCTCTTTTGACCCTGTCCCTCCTTAGAAGTGTTTGCTTCAAATTATCCCTTCCCCCAATCTGCCCTCCCCTCTATCAACCCCCTGCTCTCTTGTCCCCTTTCCTCCTTATTTTCCTGTAGAGTAAGATAGATTCCCATACCCCGTTGTGTATGTTATTCCCTCCTTAAGCCAAATCCTATGAGAATGAGATTCACTCATTCCCTCTCACCTTCCCCCATTTCCCCTCCACTGTTCTTGTCTGTTTCATGTGAGATATTTTACCTCATTCTACTTATCCCTTTCTCCTTCTCCCAGTATAATCCTCTCTCACCCCTTAATTTTATTTTCCAGATATCACTCCTTCATCTTCAACTCACCCTGTATCCTCTATCTATCTATCTATACATACATATAATTTTTTTCCCTCCCACTACCCTAGTACTGACAAAGGACTCATGAGTTACAAATATCATCTTTCCCTGCAGGAATGTAAACAGTTCAACCTTAATAAGTCTCTTATGATTTCTCTTACCTGTTTACCTCTTCCATGTTTCACCTGAGTCTTGAAAATTTGAAGGTCAAATTTTATATTCAACTCTGGTCTTTTCCACAGGAATGCTTGAAAGTCCCCTATTTCATTGAATGACCATTTTTTGCCCTGAAGGATTATACTCAGTTTTGCTGGGTAGGTGATTCTAGATTGTAGTCCTAACTCCTTTGCCCTCCGGAATATCATACTCCATGCCCTCTGAACCCTTAATGTAGAAGCTGCTAAATCTTGTGTTATCCTGATTGTGTTTACACAGTACTTGAATTGTTTCCTTCTGACTGCTTGTAATATCTTTCCTTGACCTGGGAATTCTGGAATTCAGCTACAACATTCCTAGGAGTTTTCCTTTGGGTATCTCTTTCAGGAGGTGATGAGTGGATTCTTTCAATTTCTATTTTGCCCTCTGGTTTTAAAATATCAGGGCAGTTTTTCTTGATAATTTCTTGAAAGATGATGTCTAGGCTCTTTTTTTTGATCATGGCTTTCAGACAGTCCAATAATTTTTAAGTTCTCTCTCCTGGATCTATTTTCCAGGTCAGTTGTTTTTCCAATGAGATATTTCACATTCTCCTCTATTTTTTTCATTCCTTTGGATTAGGGTTAGTTACAGTGCTTTGATTTCTCAAATTGTCCCTAGTTTCCAATTTCTCCATTCTAATTTTTAAGGAAGTATTTCCTTCAATAAGCTTTTAGACTTCCTTTTCCATTTGGCCGATTTTGCTTTTTAGGGTATTATTCTCCTCATTGGCTTTTTGAACCTCTTTTGCCATTTGGGATAGGCTATTTTTTAAGGTGTTATTTTCTTCAGTATTTTTTTGGGTCTCCTTTAGCATCACTCTCAGTTTTTCCTCTACTTCTCTTACTTGCTTCTCAAAATTTTTGAACTCTTCCATTGCCTGGGACCAATTCATATTTTTCTTGGAGGCTTTGGATGTAGGAGGTTTGGCTTCATTGTCTTGTGGTTGTATGTTTTGATCTTTGTCATCAAAGTAAGATAATATAGTCTGACTCTTTTTATGCTGCTTGCTCATGATCTCAGCCAATTACTTGAGTTATAGACTCTTTGGTAAGGTAGGAGTCTGTTTCCAGTGTGGAGAATGTACTGTCCCAAGTTTCAGGGGTTTTGTGCAGCTGTTTTCAGAGATACTTCTAGGGACCTGTAAATTTTCAGTTCTTCCAAGGTGCTATGATCAAGGGTGAGGTACTCCTTTCCTGGCCTGTGCTCTGGTCTATGAGCACTCTTTTCTGTCTTGGAATTGTGAGGAGGGTTTCCTCTCCACAGCCACTACAAGCTCCACCACGCCAGCTCTTCTGCTCGCCCCAGGACCGCCACCCAGAATTGTGACCCAGATCCAAGCATGAGCAAAGCAAGAGAATACTGCACCAGCAGAGAGATCCCTATAATCCCCCTCTGATTGGCCACTTGATTCCCCCTCAGTCTGTGGACTGGAAGCTCAGGAAGCAGCTGCTGCCCCAAGGAATGGGGCTGGGATCCTGCGCTCCTCTCTCACCACCACAGTTACAGACTTTTCCCACTGACCTTCTAAGTTGTCTTTGGCATTTGTGGGTTGAGAAGTCTGGAAACCGCCACAGCTGCCCTTGATTCAGTCCTCTGAGGCCTGCTCCAGGTTCACTGTGTGCCCATGCCGAACTGTGCTCCTCTCCCAGCCCGGCTCAATATACCTTTCTGATTAACCATCCAGGCTGTCTTTGGCTGGAAATTTGTTTCACTCTGTCTTTTTGTAGGTTCTGCTGCTTTAGAATTTGTTTAGAGCCATTTTTATAGATATTTGGAGGGGTTTAGGGGAGAGCTCAAGCAAGTCACTGCTTTTACTCCACCATCTTGACTCTGCCCTCTCAAACTTTTTTTTCTTAAGGACCACACCTTAGACCCAAATCAAGGACAGCAAAAGAAAGGTCCTAAGACAGTATCCACCCCCAGACTGAGATAACAGCTGATGTTTCCAGCCCAGGACAGTGTGCCATCTGCCACAATGGGTTTGGGGCTTAGAACAATCTACCAACTGCCCCCACCCTACACATATACACACTGAGGCTAGAACTGAAATCCCCAAAGCAGCACCAGAAAGGTAGGGCATGGGAAGGAGGAGGCTCCCCCAAAGGGTCTTGCTAGAGGCCTCCCCTAAGAACCCATTGTTACACAGGGTCCTGGGGGTGCTTCCTGTATAGCTCATGCAACTCCCAGGTTAAGGCAGCTTAGGGAACCAAGAAGCTTAGATGTTTTAGAGAGATAAATTGGACCTCTGAGCTAACAGGTCTCATTGGTTTCAACCCTTTTAGCCAGTTATGTAGTATCTTGGACCTGGAGTCAGAAAAACTTTAATTCAAATCCAGCCTGAGACTGGTACTAACTGTATGTCCTGGTAGGCAAATCATTTAACCTCTCCCAGCCTCAGTTTCTTCATCTGTAAAATGGGAATAATTATAGAATCTACTTCCCAGGATTGTTGTGAGGGTAAAGTGAAATAATGTTTGTAAAGTGCTTACAGCACTATATAAATCCTACCTATTTTATTATTATTATTATTATTATTATTATTCTGGGTCACTGATAACAAAGTCTCAATCAGCTTAGAAACCAGAAGTTTTTTGCCTGTAATATCCAGAGATGGGAGGTGGATGGTCAAGAGAAGGTAGGAACCAAAGAAGGGACCAGACAGGAGGGAAAGGTTACCACTAGGTAGGAGAAGGCAACAGAGATCAGGCTTAAACAAAGTGTTGAATAGAGAAAGATCAGACCTAAAAAGACTAGATGTTTTTCTGGACCACAACAAAGTCACAGAAGTAGAAAGTGACAACAGAATTCAAACTGAGATTTTGTCCCCAAATTTAGGGCTGCTGGCACCATGCCAACATGGAGAAGAAAGACTCAATGAACCAACAAGTACTCATTAAGCATCTATCATTTGAGTGCCAGACGCTGTGCTCAGCAAAGAAAAGACCAGAAATGGTTGGTTAGTTAGTATACAGAAGAACTCATTAATCACTCAGCAGGCATTTGTTAAGTACCTACTATGTGCCAGGTACTGCATTAAGCACTGGGAATAAAAAGAAAGGCAAGTGAGAAGACAGAAATATTCTCATTTCAGAGAAACACTTTTCCTATACATCTAGCATCTAATGACATGTTCTCTCTTGCTGTCAAATATAATTAACAAATTTGAAATCTAATTCTTTAAGAAAAGCCATGAGGCTTGTTTGCAAATCCATCCCAAAGCTTCCTTTACAGGTGCAGGTCACTCCCATGCCACAAGCTATGTTTAGCTAACCTAAAAAATCAGTAGAACATGAAACATTCACAGGAATATGGCAAACAAGCCTGGCACCTCATAACAAGTAGAGTTCAAAGGATGCAAACAATTTTTTCATTATGGTCTTTGGTATGAAACAAAGATTGTATATGGAGAATCTCTGTTTTTTGAAAACAAAAAAGTATAGTACTATATCCTGAGAACATAATACATGAGATTTGATATTGTCATACTGGGGGGCAGGATCATCTGTTCTAACAAATGGTTTATAATGTACTTTTTAGGCATACTTTTGTCTTCAACCAACTAGCATTTATTACTGTTATTGTTGTTTAGTTGTGTGCGACTTTTCATGAACCCATTTGGGGTTTGCTGGACAGAGATACTGGAGTGGTTTGCCATTTTCTTCTCTAGTTCATTTTAGAGATGAGGAAACTGAGGAAAACAGGGTGAAGTGACTTGCCCAGGGTCACACAGCTAGTAAGTGTCTAAGGCCAGATTTGAACTCAGGGAGATGAGTCTTCCTGACTCCAGGTCCAGCACCCTATGCACTTCGCCACCTAGCTGGCAAGCATTTATTAGGCACCTCTTATATGCTAGGCACTAGAGATACAAAGATAAAAGTGAACTATAGCCTGCCTTCAAGAGGCTTAAGTCTTACCAGGGAAGACAACCTATGTATTTACATACAAAATAGATACAGGGTGTCTTGAGTGGAGGCTGCGGGCACACAGGGGAATCAGTAAGGCTTTATGTATACCCAAAAGTGGCACGAGCTGAGACTCGAAAGAAACCAGGGATTCTAAGATGCAGAAGAGAGGAAGGAGGGCATTTTCGGCTTAGGGGAACAGCCGGTGTAAAGACACTGAGCTGTGAATGGGGGGGGCCATGTGTGAGGAACGGCAAGAAAGCCATGGTGAGCATTAAGGAGAAGAAATGTATCATAGGGCCAGAAAGGTTAAATGAAGGGCTTTATGAAGGGCTTTAAGTTCCAACCTGAGGAATTTATGTTAGATCCTAGAGGTAATAGAAAGCTATTGGAATTTGAACAGGGCAGCTAGGTGGCACAGTAGATAGAGTGCTGGGCCTGGAGTCAGGAAGACTTGTTTCCCTGAGTTCAAATCTGGCCTCAGACACTTCCTAGTTGTGTGACCCTGGGCAAGTCACTTCACCCTGTTTGCTTCAGTTTCCTCCTCTCTAAATAAACTGGAAAAGGAAATGGCAAACCACTCCAGTATCTTTGCCAAGAAAATCCCAAATGGGGTCATGGAGAGTCAGACACAATTAGAACAATTGAACAACAATAAGAGTTTGAATAAGGAGCAACATTTAGACCTGAACTTAACGGAAAATCAAGACAGCCAGATAGAAGGTAGCCTGAAGAAGGACAGGAGGCAGAGAGACCAGTTAGGTGCCTATTGCAAAAGTCCAATTGAGAAGTGATGGGGGCTTGAAGTAGTGGAGTTGATACGAGTGGAGAGGAAGGAGCAGAGGGGAGAGATGTTGTGGATACTGCGGCACAAAGTCTCAGGTAACAGGGGAGTTGGGTGGCAGGTGAGAGATTTAGGGTGGCAGATGCTGATTTAGCTGATGGATATGGTCCTTAATTATAACCTACCCAAAGTGTAAATCAGAGACAAATTAGGAGAGGTTGGAGAGAATATTGAAAAAGGCATGGGCATGGAACTTCACACACACACACACACACACACACACACACACACACACACACACACGGCCTGCTTCTAGGGTCAAGTACAAAGCACACTTTAACATTGAAAATTGGTCTTCATTAGATGTGAGCTTTTTAAGAACAGGGACCATTTTTTTGCCTTTATACTCCCAGATCTTAGCACAGTGCCCGGCACATAGTAAGCATTTAATAAATGCTGTTGATTGAGCTCCCCTTTCGGATAAATTATTTTAAGAGCTTGGAACATTATCAAAGAGATTGGCCAAAAATTTTAAAAGGTCAAAGAGCCTATGTGGGTAATGCAAGAGTTACAATAATTTTTTTTTGTTCTTACATGAAAACCCACATATTGAATTGGATTTCCAATCTCATACTAAACTAAAGGTTTTCTGCTGTACCAGTCATTCTGAGAGTATTCTACAACTTCCCCCCAGCTCTCATCCTCTCTCTCTCCTCCCTTTCAGTCAAAATCCTGGAAAAAACTGTCTATACAAAGTTTTGCCTCCCACTCACTTCTCATCCCCTTGCAAGCTGGCTTCTTGCGGTATCATTCAGCTGAAAATGCTCTCTCTCCAGCGTTCTCAATGACCTCCTAATTGTCTGTTCTGTTTTTAGTCTTTTATCCTTCTTGCCCTCTCTGTAGCATTTGATGCTGTTGACCACTCCCTTCTTCCTCAAAACTCTGCAGTTTATGTTTTGATTATCATGCTTCTTCTTCATTCTCTTCCTCCATGTCTGGCCCCTTCTAGTTCTTGGTCTCCTTCATTAGATGATCATGCTTATCCCATCCTCCTACTTGTAGGTGTATCCCAAGGCTGGGCAGTGGTACAGTGGATAGAGCACTGGGCCTGGAGTCAGGAAGGCCTGAGTTCAAATCCAGCCTCAGACACTTACCAACTGTGTGACCCTAGGCAAGTCATTTAATAACTCTGTTTGCCTCAGTTTCCTCATCTGTAAAATGAGCTGGAGAAGTAAATGTCAAACCACTCCAGTATCCAAGGGAATCTCAAATAAGAGTATGAAGAGATGGACACAACTGTTAGGAGTGAACAACAAGACCCCGAGGCTACATCCAGAGAACTCTCAGTTTCCCCCTCTGCTCTCTTATTGATCTCCTTAATATCTACAGGTTCAACTATCACTTCCATGAAGATGACAATATTTCTCCTGAACTCTAGTTCATCACCAAAAGAGTCTGTTGTTCTTTTCCAGTTGAATGTCCTGTAGGCATATCAAATTCAACAAGTCCAAGACAAAACTCATCACCTCTTCCTCTCTCCCACTTCTCGCCACAGCTTCCCAGCTTTCTTATTTTTGTTGAGGGCACCATCATCCTTCTAATTATCCAGGTTTGTAACCTCAAAGTCATCCTAAACTCTTCCTTCATATCCAAACAACTACTAATTCTTGTCAATGCTGCTGCTGCTGCTGCTGCTACTACTACTATTACTACTACTACTACTACTACTACCACTACTACTACTACCACCACCACTATATTCATTACTATACTACTGCTACTACTATACTACTGCTACTATACTACTACTACTGCTACTACTACATGACTATTACTCTACTACTACACTACTAATACCTACTACTATTAACACACACACACACATACACACACACACACACAAATACACACACACCTTGCAACCATTCCTTTCTTTCTACTTACAACCACCATGCACCCAGCCCAAGCAGTCTTTTCAAAGCTGAAGTTAACCCACATTATATGTTTGGGAAAATAATGGGAAGTTGGATTTGGGGGTGGGGAGTGAAGGAGAGGTATACAAAGGAACACATCTTGGCTAGATGTAGGCCTTACCTCTCTCTGCCCGCTCTTCCAATGCAATAACCCATTTCTTCTGTTTAAGGAGAAAGGGTAGGAATTCTCAAGAGGTAGGAGAGGGTGGCATACCCCTCCCTCCCAGTGATAGCAGAAATGTCACTGATCTAGGGATCCTCCAGTCCCAGCACACTACCATTTTTGCATTTCCCATAGGCTATTGTAAGGTGGGGCAATGTCATAAAGATTACTAACCCTGCTGCTTGGAGAGAGAGTAACCCCATGCTCTCCCATCTCTGTTTCCAATTCTCAGCTCATCCCCTATGCAGAATGTTAAAGATAGGCCATTCCCATTTCCCCATCCTCATCCTGGATTTGGCTTAGATGAGAAGTACCCAGGGTATTTAATCCTCAGTGGTCCTTAGTCAGTCAACATTTTGAAGCTTTTTTTTTGGAGTCAATTTATGGAGCTTCTACTATGCGCCAACATGGTGCTAGGCACTGGGGAGACAAAGAAACAGTCCCTGTTTAAGGAGCTCACAATCTCGTGGAGGAGACAACATGTAAACAAGCTATACACAGGACAAAAAGGAAATAATCAGTAGAGGGAAGGCCCTAGAATTAAGAAGGGTTGGGAAAGGCTTCTAGTAGAAGATGGGATTTTAGCCGGGACATGAAGGAAGCCAGGGAAGGTAGGAGGCAGAGATAAAGAGGGAGAGAATACCAGGCATGAGCCACTACCAATGCAAATGCCTGCAGCATTTTCATTTTTTCCTCTAGAAAGAGGAAAATGCCTGCCTAGAATTTACCCAAGATTTAGAGAAGCTGGTGATAGCAGAAAAGCTGCCTTGGCTGGTGGGATGGGAGGTGTTGGCATTGACCTGCTGACATTACTGTCCCAGGAGTGAGGCCATTACCACTCCCCCTTTCCTTTCAATGGGGTTTCAATATCCTATAAATTCAGTATTACCTGGGGCAAAGCCTCTCCTTGCCATTTTAGTTATGACTCTGCAATAGGGATGCCCCACTCCAGAGCCTGTCCTGATCCCGACACTCCCCACACACTTCCAAAGCCCCCTTTCTCCAGGAAGTCCCCAAGGCCTGGGTTCCCTGTGCCCATGTCCTTCTCCTCTCTAGTCACTCTTCCTCATAGATGGACTTATGTTACTCACGTTTTCAGTCAGTCTCAGACACTTTCCCACATTCTTTATCACAAAAATATAAATAAAGAAATTGTGCAACTAAACAGAGTATTACATAAACTGTAACAGATAAATGTAGAAAATTTGAAGAATATATATTCTTTTCAAACTTGTGGCGCTTACACAAAAGTGGTCACAGGAAAGGTCACAAAGAAGATACGGGTTAACTATAGAAAAATAGGTTTTACATACTACATTTATTCATGGTTATGCAATGAAACTAGAGGAAATAATGATACAATGAGTAAAAGGCAGAGGTTTGTGAAGGAGAAATTTTTTATATTATGTTTAAACATCATCTAGATGAAAGAAGAAATTAAAAAGCCAATAGATTACATTAAAGAAAAATATAATCTAGATACATATCAACCTATGAAAATCAGTCAAAGTAATATTCAGAAGAAAATGTATATCACTAAATGACTATACCAATTAGTGGGAAACTTAATGACAGTAGCCTATAATTTAAAACGATATGAAAAGAACAACAGGAAGAAAGAAATAACCATTGTCATAGCAGAAATTTGTATAACTGAAAATAAAATGATAACTTCTTCCCACACTCTTTCTCTCCCTTCAGGGATCTTTCCCGAAAGAAATCTGGAACCATGTATCTTCCCTCTCAAACACTGAGGCCAGAAGACCCAAGGTCTCTCCTTTCCCCAGCCCTGAAAACTGTGCAGGCATGAAACATTGAGTAAGCAGTCCCCACTAATGAGGAGAGTCTTATGCAAGGGGGCTTTGAATGCCTAGTAACAAAGAAAAGAATTGAAATGATAAATAAATCAAAGGCTTATTTTAAAATGACAAGTAAATTTGATTTTTTAAAAATCAATCTAATAAGAAAAGAAAGAGGGACAAATCCAAACCACTAAAATGAGAATAGAAAGAGCACAATGACAGAAGAAAATGAAAAAATTGAAATAGATGATCCCACAGAGATCTATGTTAAAAAATGTGAGAATCTGAAAAATATTCTCAAAAATAAAATTTAGAATGTAGACCCAAATGTATCAGTCTCAGAAAGAGAAATCATGCAGACCATTAAGGAGTTGCTTACAATAAGACACTGAGCCCAGACAGATTTATAAGTTAATATTGCAAAACTTTTAAAGACAAATAACTCTTATATTACATGGACTATTTCAAAACATAAAGCTAATTGGCCACTCAATTCCTTTAAAGATATGAGTTTTAACCCTAAATGGATGAAAAATTGAGAAGGAAAAGTATAAACTATTATCATTAATAAATATTGACACAAAAATGCTTTGATGCTCCAATATACCTATGTTCTCATCTATGTGTATCCGTCCTTCATATCATCATCCTACAAGCTGTGGCAGAGAGAGCTCAGTTATCCCCTAAGCCTTCTCTGCTCAATAGGCTTATTCCCTGATAACAGGTTTGCCTCCTACCTGATGTCTGCTCCCCTGCTCCTGCCCTGCTCTGTCTCTAAAACCCCACTGAGAAACTACTAACCTTAGATGGTTCAAGGCTGCTGTTGCTGTTGCTGTTACTGTTCAGTCATTTTAGTTGTGTCCAACTCTTTGCAACTCCAATTGGGGTTTTCTTGTTGTGTTGCTGTGGTTTGTCCTTTGTTCTCGAAGAGGACCATGACATCAGGAAGATGATGCCATGACATGCAAGTGAATTGAATTTAAGTGAGGCAGAGCTGTGCAAAGTTACTAGCATCACTCTCTCCTCCAGAGTCAGCTGGGTCCAGTGACCAGATATAGATCAGGATGACTGGAGATGGCCCAGGATGCAATGGGAGACCTTGGCCTAAGGTCTTTAACAGGTCTCAGTTTGACTGAGGCATCGCCCATTCAGTGATTAGTCCTGTTTAAGAAGTGAGTCAAGGGATGGCCCCTTTAATAAAAGAAAAATCAAACTGGGAGGGGAAGACCACCAGGTTGCTGGCCAAAAAAACAAACAACTACTATTTTGTACTCACTCTGAGCCATCAAGGCCCAAAAAATAACCATTAAGTGTTGCTGGCAGAGATACTGGAGTGGTTTGCCATTTCCTTCTCCAGCTCATTTTACAGATGAGGAAACTGAGGCAAACAGGGTTAAGTAACTTGTGCAGGGTCACACAGCTAGTAAGTGTCTGAGTTTTAGACATGTGCCATTTCTTAACTGATTGGTGCCTCCTTGCCTGTGACCTCAGAGGTAGGAAATGCTTCAGATTGACCTCAGCAGGATCTTCCCTTTCCTATAACTAATAACAGCTAGCACTTACATAGCTCTTTTAAGGTTTACAAAGCACTTTACATGCATTATCTCATTTGATCCTCCCAACATCCCTGTGATAGAGGTACAATCACTCTCTCCATTTAACAGATGAGGAAACTGAAGACGAGAAACTGAGGCTAAGTAATTTGTCGAGCATCTCACAAATGGTAAATGTCTGAAACAGGATTCAAACTCAGATCTTCCTGATCCCAAGTCTAACACACAGCCCGCTGTGTTTAGCCGCTGTAAGTTGCTATGACTCCCGGGAGCTTCTATGATCCTTCAGCTAAAAGAACTCCTATGACTCTCAAGCTTCCTGAGCTGCCCGGAAGTACAGACTCAGGCGTCCAGGAGTATTGTAGACTCTCACTTCTCACCTTGGCCTGAGAATCATTGTGCCCAAGGATCCCAGGAAACATCCTGGGTTATGTCCCTTCCCAGTTCCACTTGGGAAATGTTAGTCTCAACCCCTGGTCCTAGGTTGAGGGGCGTCATTGGTCACTCCACATTATACATGTCAGTCCTGCTCCCACCCCAGAGGGCTCATCAGGCTGCCTTGGCATTCCTCTTTTGTCTCACTTGCCTCTTGTTTCCTTTGGTGCCACGGGTAAACCACGTGGTTTTCCCTTGTGGCATAAAGAATAGAGAGTCAGACTCAAAGTTAGGAAGACCTGGGTTCAAATCCCATGTCTGACTCATACTGACTGTGTGACCCTGGGCAAGTCACTTAATCTCCTTATGGCCCAACCATCTAACTCCCCCAGTCTATATGTTGTGGGGTAGATGATTTAATCAGTATTGATAGAAAGACTTCCATCAGGAGTTCCCTACTCCAGTGATATCAGACTCAGAAAGAAACTGGGACCACTAAACTGTACATAAGAATGCTGAGGCTACATATTAACATTATCTTTGTTCTTTTGTATTTTTATTCATTTTGTCAAGTATTTCCTAGTTACATTTGAATCTGGTTCAGGTAGCACTCCGGAAGTATTGAGGGCAGCATATTTGATGCTTCTGACCTATACCACTAACATGTGGCCTTCTAGGTCCTTGGGTGTGGACCTTTGACTGTGTCCAAGCTTTACGGGGAAAAATCCTTTTATTAATGGGATTTGTTCTGTGAAGTTTGGATTCAGTCAAAGGGCCACACTTGAGGACCCAGAGGGCCAAATGTGACCTGGTCTAAACAAGGTAAAGAACACTAGCTCTAGAAGTGGGTTTAAGTCCCCATACCACATCTTGCTATGTGACCTTGGACCACTCACTTCAACTCCCTGGTCTCCGTTCCCTCATTTGTAAAATGACAACATTGGACTGGATGACGTTTTAGTTCTCTCTGAGCTCCACGTCTCTATTTGTAGGCTTCTCTGACCCCCTTGCCCTGCAGCATCTCTATCCCTTCCAGCTGTGGCCACTTAGATACCACATTCAAGTTTGACTCTTTTTCTACTTTTGTCTTGGCTTGTGCCTTTAAAAAAGTTTTTATTCATTTTGAACTTGAATACAAAAAGACAAAAAAGAGAGAGAGAGAGAACATTTCCAGACATAGCACAACACAAAAAGAGGATTCAACATAAAACCATGAATTTCCATTTCACATTGTTTATTTTTTTTTGAACTATGTAATACTGCACATTGTTTTCAAAGCTACCTTGTTTTTCTTGTGCTTTCATCTAAGTTTTCTTTTGTTCTCTGCTGGTCACTTTTAATTTTTTTTCTCCCTTCTTCTCACTCCACCCTGGAGAAGGTTACTATTAGACATAAATATGTATATAAGTAAAATCAAACTATACATATCTCTATTTATCAGTTTTTTCTCTGGAGGTGGATAGCATCTTCCTTCATAGGTCCTATGTAGTTGATTTGAGTATTTATAAAGCTCAAAATGACTTAGTGATTCAAAGTTGTAACTAGAACATTGCTGTTATTGTGTACAATGTTCTCTTGGTTCTGCTCATTTCACTCTTCAGGTTTGACTTTTCAAAGACATCAGGACCAACCCCTCTCCTAGGCAGAGAGATATCTGCTAGTCCAGGTTTAACCCAGGTACTTCATTTCCCTGGCAACTGGTTCCCTACCCTGTGTGAACTATATCCTGTTTGGACAGGGCTAATAGACTGATTGATCAGGGAAATTCTATAGAAATGGTATATTTCAATTTTAGCAAGGTGTTTAACCGTGTCTCTCTGATATATTTGATATATGTCCATATTTGTTTTATTACAATGCTATAGATTTTTATGTGTGCTTATTATCTCCCTTATTAGAATGTAAGCTCACTGCAAGTAAGGATTATTACATTCTTTGTGAATATGAATGTGAAATTTAACTCTTTGGTGCCTGTCAGGGTAATAGCAAGGGAACAGAGCCAACTCCCCATTAGAGATTGTGAAAGGAGGAGTCAAAGACATGGTCAAGACGAGCATCCATGCTGCACCACCAGAGATGAAGGCAGAGGTCAAGAACTACAACAAAAGGCAGAGTCTGTTCTTAGCCACCCCATCTCGAACTACAGTGGCAGCAGCATCCAGACTACAGACAGAACAGAACATAAAGGACCGACGACTGATCACCCCTCAAAGATGTAAAAGTTCTTGGCAAAAAAAGGGCCCTAATGCAAAGTCCAAATCCAGGAACTAAGGCTAAAGATATAACTAAACGGACTCTAAACCCAATAAAGAAATGCCATGGATTAAGAGAAGCCCAAAAGATAAACCTAGAAGAAAAGAGTAAATTTACAATATGTACAAGTAGAGGCTTGTAGAAAAGAATAGATTTGACAGAACGACAAGAGTGATTGGAATAAAAAATGAAATTAGAGTTCTTGAGGAAAAGATTGGAAGGAGAATCAATCACTTAGGAGATAGTGGAAAACCTTACCCAAATATCCCTCTCCACCCAAAATTGAATGAAGTAATCAGATCTCAATGAACCTATAAGACAATGAGAAATATTAGAATAAAGTAAAAGACTGAAAAAATTAGAAGAAACATTCAAGGTAACTACTATCAAAAACAACTGATGTAAAAAACATGGCAAGGAAAGGTCATTTATGAATTATCAACCTCTCCAAAAACCATGACTTTACAAAAAACTTGGATTCCATATTTCAAAAAAACATAAAAGAAAATTATCCATATCTATTAGAACCAGCGAGCAAAGTGAAAATAGAAGGAATTCTTTTGAAAGAAATTCCAAACTGGAAACACTCAAGAATGCCTGCCAAATTCTAGAGCTTCCAGGTCAAGGAAAAAAATACTGCAAGAAAATTAATGCCCTCTGCCAAGGGCTCCTTCACCACTCCTTCTTCATTTCTCTAAGCTTCTCAATGTCATCAGTCACTCTCTTTCCCTTTCCTCTTGTCTCAGAGGTAGAGGTTATCCCACTCCTGACAAAGACTCTGTCTACCTCTGCCTCTGATACCATCTCCTCCCATTTCCTAAAGAACATTGTTCTAGAAAAGTTTTCAATCTTTCCCTCTCCATTGACTTCCTCCCATGTGCCTACAAATATGCTCAGCTCTCTTCAATCAGACAATGCCTTCCCTTCACTTTCCTACTCCATCCAACAGTGATCCCACACTTCTCTCCCTCACTGCCAAATTTCTTTGAAAAGTTGTCTATACCTACTCAGTGCCTCAATGTAGAAAATATATAGCTAGATAATAATGTCTGAAAAGAAATCTAGTGGTTTAAGTGAATGAATAAGTTAATGAATGAGTACAAATGAAAGCATTATTAAATGTTTACTATGTTCCAAGTACTGTGCAAAGCACTGGTGATTCAAATACAAAAGCAAAATAGCCCTACCCTCAAAGGGCTTATATTCTAATGGGGAAGATAACAGATGTAGGGGATACTAGGTAGCAAGGGAGGGGTGCTTTTATTTGAAGTTGGAAATGTGATCATGTCATGTTTAATCCAAAAAGGAGGCTAAAGTGTTAGATTGTACTAAGAAAAGCTTGGTGTCCAGGACTAGTGAGGTGGTAGACCCACTATACTCTGCCCTGGTCAAACCATATCTGGAGTCTTATTAAGTTCTAGGTGTCACATTTTAGAAAGAATATGGAAAAGTTGGAGTGTCAAGAAGATGGCAAGGATGATGAAACTCAGGATTGTGTACCATGAGAACTGATTAAAGGAATTGGGAATATTTAGCCTGTAGGACACTTTTCAGGAGGTAGGGAAGGATTGGGGGAGGATACAACAGCTGGATTTAAGTATTTGAATAATTATCATGTGCAAGAGGGATTAGACTTGTTCTTCAGATATCAGAAGGAGTGAATTCTCCCTCAAGGGAGTTTTTTTTTTAAGCAAAGACTGGATAACCACTTTTTGAGTATGACTAACAATTCTTTTGGGAATCTTGTTTAGGTTTGACTTGGACCAGACATCTGGGATCCCTTCTAATTTTGAGATTCTGTGAATAATTAATAAAGTAATGTCACAGAAGTGATAGAAAAAGATGGAATTGAAGGCTCAAGCTATCATTGGCAAGGGAAAGGGCCAAGTCAACCGCTGAGGACAGTCAGTAAACATTTTTAAGTGCCTGCTATGTGCCTGGCAATTCGATAAGCACTGGGGATACAAAGAAAGGCAAAAGACAGCCTGTGCTCTTGAGGAATTCATAGTATAATGGGGGAGAGAATATGTAACCAACTGTGTATTAACCAGCTGAATACTGGATAAACAGAAGATAATCATCAGAGGGAAGATACGAGAATTAAAGAGAATCAGGAAAGGTTTCCTGTAGAAGGTGGGATTTTATAGCTGGGACTTGAAAGAAGCCAGGGAAGCCAGTAGGCAGAGACGGAGGAGGAGAGAATTCCAGGTAGAGGGAACAGCAAGTGAAAATATCTAAAGTTGGAAGATGGAGTGTCTTGGTCAAGAAACAGTAAAGAGGAACAGACTGCCTAAGCTGACCAAAAAAGGAAGATGACAAATGCTGGAGGGGCAAACAGGTACTTCTTTTTTTTAGTGAGGCATTTGGGGTTAAGTGACTTGCCAAAGGTCACACAGCTAGTAAGTATCTGAGGCCAGATTTGAACTCAGGTCCTCCTGACCCCATGGCCGGTGTTCTATCCAATGCATCACCTAGCTGTCCCAAAATAGGTACTTTAATGCACTGTTGGTGGAATTGTGAAGTGGTGAAACAATTCTGAAAATCAATTTTCCACTAGTTGGTCTCCCTGCTTCCTTTCTCTTCCCTATCCAATCTATCCTTCATACGGCTGCCAAAATAATCTTCTTAAAGCACAGATCTGATATTGTCATTTTCTTGACCCAGCAATACTGCTACTAGGTCTATAACCTAAAGAGATCAAAAAAAGAGGAAAATGACCAATATGTAGAAATATATTTATGGCTGCTCTTTTTTGTTTTAGCAAAGAATTAGAAATTGAGGGGATGCTCATAAATTGGGAAATGGCTGAACAAGTTCATGTTATATGAATGTGATGGAATACCATTGTGCTCTAAGAAATGATGAAGGGGGTAGTTTCAGAGAAACCTGGGAAGACTTCTATAAATTGGTATGAAATGAAGCGAGCAGAACCAGGAAAACAATTTATACTGTAACAACAATATTGTAAAGATAATAAATTTTGAAAGACCTAGAAACTCTGATCTACACAATGAACATCCACAATTATAAAGGCCTAATGATAAAACATGCTATCCACCTCCAAACAGAAAGCCAATGGACTCAGAATGCAAATTGAAGCATATTTTCTTTTCTTTCATTCTTTCTTCTTTCCTTCCTTTCTGCCTTTTTCTTTCTTTCAGATTTGGCTAATGCAGGAAATTATATGTAATAGGTTTTGTTTTTCTTGCCTTCTCAATGGAGGAGAGATGGGGAGACAGAAGGGAGAAAATTTGGAGCATAAAATAAAATTGAGTTGAAAAAAAAAAAAACAAAGAGGCCAGTGTCACTGGATCTCAGTTGGGTTGGGGAGAGGCAGTGTATGGTATAAGAAGACTGGAAAGTTGACAGGTTATGAAGACCACAGGGAAAGAGGAGAGGATAGAAGATGAAACAGATTTTGGGGTGTAAAGGGAGATGAGGGAGTCCACATATGTATGACCTCAGTCATCTTAATGAAATAGTGAGTAAAATCATCTGCTGAGAAGTGAAGGAATGAGGGTAGAGTTTGGGGCTTGAGAATAGGGTTCAGTTCTGCTGAAACTGTTTCACTCCCTGATCAAATGAATAAATCATTCATTCATTTAATAAACATTTATTAAGCACCTATTATATACAAAACACTGATCCAGGCGCTGTGGATGATACAAAGTCTTTATTAAGAAATGTCTCCGCCCTTATGTAGGTTACAATCTGGTAAGGCAGTATGATAGGGACGTAACACTATAATTCAAATTGGAAGATGATTCATGAAGAGATAAGGTAGAACAAAGGACCACTCTACCTCCAACCCCTGGTTGAATAAACATTCTGGATCTTGGATACACTGTAGACCTTTGGCTAATGACGCTTCCATCCTCTCTGTCCTTTGCTGCCTATATTCTCGTATCTTCAGACCTGCATCTCTACATGACCATCCTTTGAGTAACTAATTCTAGATCTTCCCCTTAGCTATGTTTGCCTAACAATATGGGTCTGCTCATGTTGTTGGAACAGGCCAGTGTTCCTCATTGTAGACAGTTCTACAGCTTCTTAGGTCTTATTTCTGATGCTACCCTAATGAGGCACCACTAATCATCTGTTGGCAGAGGTAACACTTTGTTCTCACTTTTAATGCATTTATGTATTAATTATGTTGGTAAAACTCAAACAAAATTCTACCTCCTCCATGAAGCCAAATTTGATCCTCACTAGTGGTAGCAACTTTCTCCTTTGTGTCCCACTTAGCTTTCTGTTTTATAACCTTTTAATGCACTTCCCTCTCCCTTGACCCATAACCAAACAATTGCAAAGTCTTGTCAGTTTTATGTCCATAATATGTCTCATGTTCTCTCTACTCCCATGACACCAGCCTAGTCACGACATCATCGTTTCTCACTCAGATTATTGAAATGTCCACCTAATTGGTCTCCCTGCTTCCTTTTCCTTATCCAATCTATCCTCCACAAGGCTGCCAAAATAATCCTCTTAAAGCACAGGTCTGATGTTACTCTCTTGACCAACATTTTTCTGTCCCTCCTTATTGCCTTGAGGTTAAAATACAAACTCCTTATCTTGTTATTTAATACTCTTCACAATCTGGTTCTTGCCTACCTTTCTAGGCTTAGTGCAAATTACTCCTCTTCATGCATTTGACTTAGAGCCAAACTGGTCTCCTTCCTCTTCTCTAAACTTGACCTTCTGTCTCCTGCCTCTGCAACTTTCTCTGCGCTGCCTGAAGTCCACGCCCTTCTTACCTCCACCTGTTAGAATTACTAGCTTCATTCAAGGTTTAACCATCTTTCCTTATCTCCCTATTCAAAGTATTCTCTTCTGTTACATATTGTTTCTATCACAGCAGAATATAAGCTCCATGAGAGCAGAGACTGGTATTTTTTTAATATTTATTTTATTATGAATTTAAGAACTAAAATAAGCATTTCCATAATATAGAATTTTTTTAAAAAGATGATTGTACATGAAACTTCAAAGCTATTATGTACAATTTGTTATTCCTTTTAAACATATAATAAAGTTATCACACAACTTTCTTTTTTCCCCTTTTTTTCTTCCCTCCTCTCATTCTGCCCTAGAAATGGCTACCATTAAACACAAATATGTCTATATATAAATATATATATATATATATATATAAAACCATTTTATACATACTTCTATTTATCAGTTCTTTCTTTGGATGCAGATAGCATCTTCCTTCATATATCCTTTGTAGTTAATTTGGGTACTTATAATAGTCAAAATTACTTAGTCACTCAGAGTTTTTCTTACAACAATATTACTATTACTATATACAATATTCTCTTGGTCCTGCTCATTTCACTCTTCATTATTTCATGCAGCTCTATCCATGTTTTTTAATATCATTGAAAATTATTTTTATAGCATAGTAGTACTCCACCATAATCATATACCACAACTAGTTTAACCATTCCCCAACTGACAGGCATGCCTGTAACTTCCAGTAACTGGTTTTCATTTTTTCTTTGCATCCCCAGTACCTTGCAAATAGTTATCACTCAATCAGTGCTTGCTGCAATAAAATGGATTTTGACTCAAAATTACCGAAATATCACAGATTTCTTGGAAGGATTTTCCATGGCAATTTTTGCTATCCAGTTCACATGTATTGCATAATGTAAAAAAGCCTGTGGCAAAGTTTGAAACATCCACTCTTCCTACGAATGGCATGCACTTGACAGGATTCCTGCTTAGGTTTGGAGCTAGGAGTGACTGGGTGTGTAGACTTCAAAACGAAGAGTTTAGTATTGCTTTGTAAAACATGGAACACTAAGACTCAATCCAACTGAACAAACTTTTAGCATAATTTATCAAGTACTTTTTTTTTTATCAAGTACGTAATTGTATCAAGTACTTACTACTACTACTACTTGTGTCCAGGGAGGATTAGCACCTGTAAAGTGCTTTGCAAATTTTAAAGCAGGAATGTTTCTCCTCCTCTTCCTCCTCCTCCTCCTCCTCCTCCTCCTCCTCCTCCTCCTCCTCCTCTTCCTCCTCCTCCTCCTCCTCCTCCTTCTCCTTCTTCTTCCTCCTCCTCTTCCTCTTCCTCCTACTCCTCTTTCTCCTCTTCTTCCTCCTACTCTTCTTTCTCCGGGGCTGCTCATCCACCTTTAGTGTCCACCTTCACGCAGCTCTCACCTGTGGCTCCAAGAAGCTGTGGCATGGACAGAGGCCATACCCCAGCAACACCATCTTGGCAGATGGGCTAAATCAGGTTGAGGGTAACCAACAGGCCTCAAACCTGTCAGTGAGTTAGGGGAATGTCCACTCTAAGTGTGTGAACATGGTGGAATGGGTAGATGAGAACTATTTGTTCCAATGGCCATGAAGGCAGCTGAAGTAAGTGCCATGGAGCACTTACAGCTTGGTCAGACACTGAAGACTCCAAGATCATCCACTGCATCCTATGCTGGTCCTCTTGACTTTTGTCTTGCCACAGGACTTTGATGATTCCAGAAGACAAAGTGAGGCTGCTGACTTTGTGCAACTCTGCCTCACTTAAATCCAGTTCACATACAAGTCATCAATCTGTGATGTCATTGGTCCTCTTTGAAAATGAAGGATGAACTTTTACTACCACCACCACCTACTATAACTACTACTACCACTAATACTACTAATAATAAATAGTTAACATTTATATAGCACTTACTGTGTGCTATACACTATGCTAAATGCTTTAGAATTTTTTAGATTCTAATTTTCTAAATTCTAATAATTTAGAATTATTATTCTCATTTGATCCTCACAACAACCCTGGGAGATAGATACCTTTATTATCCCCATTTTATAGATGAGGAATCTGAGGCAAACAGAGGTTAAGTGATTTGCCCAGGGTCACAGAGCTACTAAGTATTCGAGGACAGATTTGAACTCAGGTCTTCCTGATGTTGGACCCAGTGCTCTATTCATTGTACCCCTACTCGGTGCAAGGCACTTAATTCTAAGCCCTAGATATACAAAGATGAAAAATGAAAGAATAACTACACCTTCAAGGAGAATACCCTCTAGTAGATGAGGGCACATTATGTGCATAGATAAGTATAAGATAAGATGTGATGGAGCAAAAGGAGAGGAGATGGAAAAGGAAAAAGAGAAGGAGGAAGAAGTGGAGGAGGAGAAAGAGGAAGAGAAGAAAAGGAGGAGGAGGAAGAGGAAGAGGAAGTGGAGGAGGAGGAGGAGGAGGAAGAAGAAGAAGAAGAAGAAACATTTATATGGTGCTTTAAAATTTGCAAAGCACTTTACAGAGGTTATCTTGCTTAATTCTCACAACAACCCTATGAAATATGCTATTATTAACTCACATTTTACAGCTGAAGAAACTGGGGCAGAAAGAGGTTAAGTGACTTTCCCCCGAGTCCCATAGCTAGTATCTAAGGTCAGATTTGAAATCAGGTCTTGCTGATACCGAGTTCCACACTCTATCCACGTGATACCACTCTAGCTGCCTAACAAGGTTCTCTTGAAAAGCTAGAGGAGAAAGAACACACTTTCAGCTGGGAAGACAAGGAGAGGCTACCTGGAGGAGGCTACCTGAGTTGAGCCTGGGTGGAAGGATTCTGAGAGGCAAAGCTGAGGAGGACGAAGTGCATTCCAAGCCTGGGGGCTGCTCTGCTGTAATGGTCAAAAGTGGAAGATAGCATGTTAGTTCAGAGAACAGCTAGTAGAATGCATGAAGAGAAATAATAAATAATAAATAATAAATAAGAGAAGTAATAAAACAAGGCTGAAAAGGTCAATTGGAGTCAGGTGATGGAGGACCCAGGCTAGGAGTAGGAAAATTAACTTGGAAGTTGTATGAAGAAACAACTGGAAGAGAAAGAGATTAGAGGCAGGGAAGGTAGAAGAAAAGCATTGCAGGTGATCTCTGGGGCCATTGAGGAGGGTGTACTGGGCATAAATGGATGGTAATACATTGCCAAGAATGGTATGTGGATGACAAGTCAGTCAGTGAATGAACAAACATTGACTAAGCACTTACTATATGTGCCAAATGCTTTACTAAGAAGTAGTTTAAAAAACGTTATTAAGAAACACATATGATCAGAAAGGGAGGCAGGGGAGTCATGGAGCAAGAGCGAGGGATGGCCAATGAACAACTCAAGGACAAGACAACACAGCATCCATGAAATGTTAAACAAACCCAGAATAGGTAATCTCGTAAATTAGTCCACAGAAGATTAACAGAAAGATCTGGCTAGACAAGAATCACATGAGATGGATGAGTTGAGATTGCATTAGTGCCCACATTCTGAGGACATCACCAATTTACTGAAATATCTAAGTGTAAGGAAAAAGACTTTGAAAAAAACCTAATAACTGACTTGGGGGAAAGTTAAAAAAAAAGTCTCCTCATCATAGACTGGAGTTAAGTGACTTGCCCAGGGTCACACAGCTAGTAAGTGTCAAGTGTCTGAGGTCAGGTCCTCCTGACTCTAGGGCCAGTGCTCTATTCACTGTGAACACAGTTTCACTCAATTGCTTTTCCATTTGAGAAAACAGTGAATTTACTTGCCCCATCCGGGGAATCAGTCAACAAAGATTTAAGTGCTTGCTGTGTGCTGGGCACTAAGGATACAGAGAAAGGCAAAACAATCCCTACTCTTTCAAGAGCTCACATTTTAGTGAGGAAGACAAATGAGAAAATACATAGGTATATACTGGGAGAGTAATCTCAGAGGGGAAGGCATTAGCAGCCGGGACTGGGAGAGGACTCCTGTAGAAGGTGGGATCTGAGCTAAGTATACAAGGAAGCAAGAAAACAAGGAGGTGGAAACAAGGAGGGACAGCATTCTAGGCATGGAAGTCAGTTCATTCAAAAGGACTGGAGAGGGAGTGTCACATTAAAAAATAGCAATTTGGCCAGTGTGGCTGGATCATAGAGTGAGTGAAGAGAGAAGGAAATGTAAGAAGACTAGATAGGTAGGAAGTAAGTTGAAAAGCCTAGAACTCTGATAAAAGGTTAGATTTCTGACCATAAGTGAGAAAAGGACCAAAATAAAGTCAAAATGCGTTCATGATTTAGATACTGTAAGCAAACTGGGAGAGCAAGGAACAGTTTACCTATCAGATTTATGGAGAACAGAGGAATTCATGACCAAACAGGAGATAGAGAACATTACGAATTACAAAATAGATAACTTTGATTACATTAAATTGAAAAGTTTTTGCACAAACAAAGCCAATGCAATCAAGATTAGAAGGAAAATAGAAAATTGGGAAAGATTTTTTACAACCAGTGTCTCTGATAAGGGCCTCATTTCTAAAATACATAGAGAATTAAGTCAAATTTATAAGAACACAAGTCATTCCCCAGTTGATAAATGGTCAAAGGATATGAACAGGCAGTTCTCAGATGAAGAAATTAAAGCCATCTATAGTCATATGAAAAAATGCTCTAAATCACTATTGATTAGAGAAATGAAAATCAAAACAACTCTGACGCATCACATAAATGAGAAGAGGATTGAACTGAGGAAGTTGGAGGAGGCAGAAAAGGATCAGGTATGAGTAGCCTGCCTGAAGGGAAAAGCTTCATCAGTCCTGGCTAAAAGAGCCAGCTGAAAGATCTTTCAGGTCTTCCTTGCTCAAGAAAGGTACATTTGACCCAGCATACCCTTTCTTCTTTCCTAGTCCCTCCCCAGAACGGATGGTCAATGGGGTAAGCAGGTTATAACTAAGGCTCAGGAGAAGGCTGGAAGGGCTTTGGCTTTCCCTGCAGGGTAGCTGCTTCCTAAGCACAGCACTCTGAGACAGATGGTAGAAGTTCCTGAAAGACCTCACTAAGCTCTGTCAGCTCAGGCTCAGTAGAGGCTGAGGAACCACAGAATCCCCAGTGGATGGTATATAGATAAATAGGTGACTCTGTCTGTAGCTACATAGCTGAACACCAACTATAGCAGAGATGTGACACCCAGTGGGGAGCAGCAGGCATATATCTGTTACCTGGTATGGAATAGGCAAGGATGTCAAAAGACTGGTAGCTCGATGATACCGGAGGCCTCTGAGGTTGCTTGTAGCTCTAAATCTATGACATGACACGATTTATGAATGAGTTGCCCCTCCATTACATCATGGTGGATGTGTTTCAGCCAGTTTGTTTATAAACAAAGGAGCTGGTACCAGCTCAGTGGACTGTCCAATGAGATTTCCCTCCATTTTAGGGATTGGTGGTGAGGGGAGATGCAATACTGCCAGTAAAAATGTGATTCTCTAAAATGATTCCCTGTGTTCTTTTTGCCCTGGGCAGATAGATGACATAACAGATAGAGTGCAGGGCCTGGGATCAGGAAGATTTAGCTTCCTGAGTTCAAATCTGGCCTCAGACAGCTGTGTGACCCTGAGCAGGTCACTTAACCCTGTTTGCCTCAGTTTCCTCACCTGTAAAAGGAGCTGGAGAAGGAAATGGCAAACCATTCCAGTATCTTTGCCAAGAAAACCCCAGATGGGGTCACAAAGAGTTGGACATGACTGAAAATGATTGAACAATCTGTGATGCAAGAGTTTCACATACAAACATTCTTTTCTCTCCTTCTCTACTAAATCTGAGGTCCTCAGAGCACACTTGCAGATATAGCTGAACTATTTCATGTTTAAAAGACAAACCTAAGAAAAATAGGGAGGCAAATACAAACTTTCTTCTTCAGTCAGAATACCCTAATGTGATTACAATCACCTTTAGGTGCACCAAAGAAGCTAAAAGTCCAGCAAGATGAAACACGGAGCATTATTTGTCTTCGATGCCTTCCAAATACTCGGTATTCTGCATTGTGAGAGCTAAATATTCCTTTATGATTCTCATGAATCAAACCTAGCACTCAAGATGTCACTGAACATTTTACAATCAAGTCTCTTAGACAAAAACACCCTCATTACAGGGTCCAGTTTGTATTTGTTTTTGCTCAGGCAGTCTTTTTAGTATTATCTAATTCTGTCACCCAAATGACTGAGATGATCAATGGGAGGTTTGAAATGCCTCCCTCCCCCCCCTTCCTCTTCCCCCTCCACCCCGGGCCCCAAGGTTAAAGATTTGGAACATCCCTTTGTAGAAAACTTTCAGAAATGGGGCCATTTTCTTACACAAAAATAGAACATATAACGAGAAAAGGAGGCAGTAGCAAATGGATTAAAGAAAGAAAGAAGGGTTTTGTAGCAGATTGGACAAGCTGAGGTTTGAGTTTTGCCTTTGATACTAACTGCATGACAAATTGTGCAAACTCTAAGTAAATCCCGTGGTGCTTGATAAAAGCACCCAGGCAGAAAGTAACATTTATCAGCCCAAACACATATTTGCTTTTCCCTTGGCAACCAAACTTCATTATTCTTCCATAAGGTAAGCATAACCTGTCGTATAATGCTGGTCGAATGGATCCAATCAGTTTTATTCCACAACATAAAAGGCAGGTTGCTGGTTTTCATCTGTCAGATGAAAGTGATATTTTTTCCAAGCCAAAATGTTGGAGTGGAATATTTCAAGTGTACATAAAAAGGAACAAACTTAAGATGGATTTAATAGACTTCCTCACCTCAAGAATCTTGGATTTCATCAGTCTGGGTGGTCTCTCCACCCATACAGACTGTGACACCTTTAGGACTAAGGAGAGGGTCTTTCAAGGCTGCCACAGCGGAAGAACCTGTCACCGGGTGGATGACCTGCAAGGTGCCTCCTCAGACTGAGGCTGTCCTCAAGCCAAAGCATCCCAGTATTCCAGAATTAGAAAAGACTTCAGGACCCATCTAGTCTAAGCTGACAAAGGTTTCAGCGGCTTCTGAGGTCCCGCTGTGCTCTAGCTGTGTCATCTTCAAGAAGCCACCATCCAGGCTTCACTTCAGACCTCTAGTGAAGACCCTACTACCTCCCAAGGCATCTCATTTAACACTTCTGTACTTAGGGTAGCCATGTGGCATAGTGGCTGGAGGGCCCGAGCCTGGAGTCAGTGAGGTCTGAAGTCAAATCCGACCTCAGACACTTACTAGTCGTGTGACCTTGGGCAAATCACTTAACTTGTCTGCTTCAGTTTCTTTGTCTATAAAATGGGGGATAATAATAGCACCTATCTCCCAGGGTTATTGTGATGATCCAAGTTTATAAAGAACTTAGCCTAGCACATAGTAGGCCTCATAAAAATGTTAAGAATGACGATGATTTATAAAGAACAATGCCTGGCACATAGTAGGCCTTATAAAAATGTTAAGGATGATGATGATGATGATGATGATGATGGTGATGATTACAATGATGATGATGATGATGATGAGATTTTGATGACAGTGATGATGATGATGACGATGACAATGATGGTGACAATTATGACAATGACGACGAGGATGATGGTGATGTTTTCCACATGACAATCTTCACCCCTTACTCCTAGTTCTATGCTCTGGGGCCACGCAGAACAAGTCTTATCCCTCTTTCACAAGATAATCCTTCAGCTATCTGAAGACAGAGATCACCTCTTCTCCAACTAATCAAACTAGTTCTTTCCATCATTCCCCATCACTGTACTTAAGCATTTAACAAATGTTTTTTCATTCATTTAAATGGCATGTTCCTTTATCATCCTTTATACCTCCTTCTAGATACTTTTTAGCTTGTCAATGTCCTTTTTAAACAAATGACACCAAGAACTGGGCATGCTCTTCCTGGTATAGTCTGAACAGAGTAGAGTACAGAGGAACTATCATTTCCCTAGTCCTGGCTTTTCTTAATGAAGCTTAAGATTGCATTAACTTTCATGGCTGTCACATTATACCATGGAGTCCACTAAGAACCTCTGATCTTCATTTAGAAAGATTGCTGTGATGAACAAGCAGATTTCAGAAAAACCTGGAAAGACTTGTACAAATTAATGAAAGTAAAATGAGCAGAACCAGGAAAACATTGTACACAATATCAGCAACATTGTATGATGATCAACTATGAATGACTCAGCTCTTTTCAGCAACACAACAACGTAAGAGAAGTACAAAGGACTCACAAAGGAAAATGTTATTCATATCCAGATAAAGAACTGATGAACTTTAAATGCAGATCGAAGCATATTTTTTTCACTTACTTTATTCTTTCTCATTTTTTTTTTTGATCTGTTTCTTCTTTCACAACTGTGACTAATATGGAAATATTTTTATATGATAGCACATGTATAAACTATATCAAACTGACTACCATTTTCAGAAAAGGGGAGGGGAGAAAAATTTGGAATTCAAAATCTTGTAAAAATGAATGCTAAAAAAGTTCTTGACATGTAACTGGGGAAAAAAATAAAATACCATTAAAAAAAAAAAAGAAAGATTGCTGCTATCTAGCCACACTTCACCCACCTCATACTTCTAAAGCTGATTTTTGGAACCCCAGAGTAGAATTTGACATTTAGCCCTACTAAATTTCATCTTATTAGATTTGGCTCAATTCTCTAGCCTGATGGGGCCATTTGGATCTTGACTCTGCCATCCAGTATGTTAAGTGATTCCTGCCAGTTTTGTGTTGGTTGCAAATTTGACAAGCATGCCATCTATGCCTCCATCCAAATCATTGATAAAAGGTGTTAGTTCATCAGTCAGGGCCAAGGACATTCTATTAAAGTTTTCTAAGTTGACATCCTCTTGCTTACAGCCATTCCCTCTTCTTTGGATACCAAGAATCACTAGATTTGTCTATTGCTATTCTTCCTATGCTGCAGCTACTCTTAATAAACATCCATCCATCACTATGTACTTCCTAGAAGCCTTCCCAACTTAGTAGGCTCTTCCAGAATCAGAATCATCAATCTAGAATTAGAAATGAGAATCAAAGACCATCTAATCCATCTCCATTCCTTTTAAGATGAAGAAACTGAGGCCCAGAGAGGTTCAGTGACTTGTCCAAAGTCACACAGATAATAAATGGTGGAGCTGGGATTTGAAACCAGGTCTTGTGAATTCTGCTTGTTTTTTTTTTTTTCTAGTATATTATGCCACCCCTCAACTTGTACATTCCACCGGCATAGCTTTGATGAACCCAGAGTCACCTCTGTGGTACAATGAGACACCATTGTTGTTGTTGTTGTTCTTTGAGGCAGCTAGGTGGTGCAGAGGGTAGAATTCTGGAACTGGATTAAGGAAGACCTAAATTCAAATCTGGCTTCAGACTCTAGCTGCATGACTCTGAGCCAGTTACTTTAATCTCTGTCTTAGTTTTCCCATCTATAAAATTAGGATAATAACAGCATACTATCTCCCAGAGTTAATATAAAGATAAAATGAGATAATATTTGTAAAGTACTTTGCAAACTTTAAAGCATTATATAAATGCTAGTTATTGTTATTATCATTTTGATCTAGACCTTTGATTTTTTTCAGCATGAGGAACCTCCAATGTGGAAATTTAAGAGTTGCACAAGGTGCTAAAAGGTCAAATCAAATGTTTATACAGCTAGTACATTATGTGTCAGACTTGGACTTGTCTTCCTGACTCGAAGGTTGACCTTCTAACCACTGTCAGACAATTGCTCACATAAATATACGGGTAATATGGGACGGAGGGAGAGAGACAGAGAGAGACAGAGACAGAGACAGAGAGACAGAGAGAGGGAGGGAGAGAGAGAGAAAGAGACATATATACATATGTGTGTATCTCTACATATAACCACTCACTAGTCAGGGGGAAAAAGTATGGTTCATGTTTATTCATTTTTTTCTATTAGAATGTAGCTTTTTAAATAGAAGAGATCCAAATCATTTACATTTTCTGTGTAGCAGATAGCCTTGTTGACTATTCCATTGTTGTTGGAATCATCTGTCATCTTTATTCAAAAGTCAGTTTCATTTGCTTATGCTTTAGCATCCTATCCTTTTTTTGATAAAGGGAGACCCCAAATCACAGACGAATAACATTTTAGAACTGGGATTCAGATGTCAATCACTGTTTTTGTAAATGAGCCTGACCACTAGCCAACCTGTCTCTCACAATTAGACTTAAAAACCCTTCGAGAAAGACAATGTCTCAAATAATCCCTGTTTATATTTCTAGTATTCTGCACAGGAACCCTTATTTAATTCAACAAACATTTATTAAGTGCCTACTTTGTACCAGGCCCACTGCACTAGGTGTAAAGAATACAAAGACAAAA
Organism: Vombatus ursinus; assembly: GCF_900497805.2. Classification (NCBI taxonomy): domain Eukaryota; kingdom Metazoa; phylum Chordata; class Mammalia; order Diprotodontia; family Vombatidae; genus Vombatus; species Vombatus ursinus. Next base: position 20,637,946 of record NW_020954552.1, on the reverse strand, counting down.
AAATGTAATGATGCCTACTCTCAGATGGCTTCCAACCTACAAGGAGAACCTGGCTTATATGGAGAAAACATACATACACTAAACAAATAGAAAATCATTTTTGGTGGGAAGCATTAACAACCAGGGGATGAATCAGGAAAGGTCTCTTGTAGGAGGCGGTACAGGAGCTGAGCCTTGAAGGGAACTAGGGATTTGAGGAAGTGGACGTGAGATGGGGAGAGCATTCCAGGCATCAGGGACATCCTAGGCAAAGACACGTGGCAAGAGATGGATTGTAATGTATAGAAAACAGCGAGCAGGGTAGTTTGGCTGGAATATAGAGTTTGTGAGTGAGGGGAACATGAAATTGATCTGAAAAGACAGGTTGGACCCAGACTGAGAAGGGCTTTATGTGCCTGACAGCAGAATTCGTATTTTATCTTATGGCCAGCAGGGAGCCCCTGAAGCTTCTTAAGAAAAGGAGTGAGCCCGTCAGACCCAAGCTTTAAGATTTAGGATCCACACATTTGGCAAGAACTTATGTATGAATGTTGAGTTAGAGAAGGGAAAGATTGGAAGCAAGTAGTACTGCAATGGTACAGGTAGGGGTTGTAGTTGTTTAGTCATTTTCAATCTTATTCAACTCTTCATGACCCCATTTGGGGTTTTCTTAGCAAGGATACTGGAGTGGTTTGCCATTTCCTTCTCCAGCTCATTTTACAGATGAGGAAACTGAGACAAACAGGGTTAAGTGACTTGTCCAGGGTCACACAGCTAGGAAGTTTCTGAAGCCAGATATGAACTCAGGGAGATGAGTTTTCCTGATTCCCGGCCCTGCACTCTATCCATTGCTCTGCTTAGCTGCCAGATAGAGGTGATAATGGCCTAAACTAAGTAGTAAGAGGTGTCTTTACAGTAGAATCAACAAGACTTGGTAATTAATTGGACAGATGGGGAGCAAAGGGGGAGTGAGTGAGAGTACATGTAGTAGGTACTCAATAAATGTTAGTTCATGGTGATAATCCTGAATATCCCTAGAGTTACCTGTTTGCACAAATAGGTGCAACCCAGGGAGACAATGGCAAACTCTGTTCTGTCAACAACCATTACCTGGACTATTAAAGCTGCCTACTAGATGGGCATGCTTGTATGTGTTCAATAAATGCATGCTTACCCAAAAAATCAGCTTACAGGCAATCTCTTCTATTTTTTACCATATCCAGGAACTAAAGTTTTGGTCTTCTCACAGCTCAATCCACCTAGTTTACCCCAACAGAAACCCCGCAAAAGTCTGTTTTGTCACACACAGAAAAGCAATGGAAATACTTGGACCTTCACTGAGGATTTTATAGCATCATAGAATTAATTAGGTTGTAAGCTCCTTGAGGGTAGAACTGTCTTTTGCCTTTTTTTTTAAATCCTCAGCACTTAGCATAGTGCCTGGCACATAGTAAACAGTTAATAAATGTAATTGAGAGGGGCAGAGGTGTCAAACATGCTACTCCCGAGGGACCCAAAACACTCTTGAGTGTGGTAAGAACCAGACTAAAACATAATTGTGAAATATTTAACAAAATAAATAAAAATACAACAAAGCATAGATAACATTACCTTTTAAAACTACATCAATGTGCTGCCTGAAAGGATTTTTATGTATGGATTAGTGGCCCCCATCTCTATTTGGGTTTGATACCACTGCTCTAAGGTACTCTGTGGGCTATCTAGTTCAACCCTCTCCTTTATTTTTTTCCAATTTACTAGTATTTTATTTTTTCCAATTATATGTAAAGATAGTTTTCAACATTCACTTTTATATGATTTGAGTTCCAAACTTTTGTAAGATTTTGAGGTCCAAATTTTTTTCTCCCTCCCTCCCTTCCCTCTACCCTCCCCAAGACGGCAAGCCATCTGGTTATAGGTTACACATGTACAATCATATTAAACATATTTACACACTAGTCATGTTATGAAAGAAGAATCAGAATAAAAGGGAAAAACCATGAGAAAGAAAAAACCAAAAAGGTGAAAATAGAATGCTTTGATCTACATTCAGACTCCATAGTTCTTTCTCGGGAGGTGGATAGCATTTTCCATCATCAGTCTTTCTGAATTGTCTTGGATCATCGTATTGCTGAGAAGAGCTAAGTCTATCAAAGTTGATCATTGCACAATGTAGCTGTTACTGTGTACAATGTTCTTGGTTCTGCTCACTTCGTTCAACATCAGTTCATATAAGTCCTTCCAGGTTTTTCTGAACTCCACCTGCTCATCATTTCTTATAGCACAATAGTATTCTATTACATTCATGTACCACAACTTGTTCAGCCATTCCCCAACTGATGGGCATCCCCTCAATTTCCAACTCTTTGCCACCACAAAAAGAGCTGCTATAAATATTTTTGTATATGTGGGTCCTTTTCCCTTTTTTGTGATCTCTTTGGGATACCGACCTAGTAGTGGTATTGCTAGATCAAAGGGTATGCACAGTTTTATAGCCCTTTGGGCCTGGTTCCAAATTGTTCTCCAGGATGTCAACACTCTCTTTTAACAGATAAGATCCAAGGCATCATTACAAATGAGCTCAATGACTTGACCAAATGATAAGATTCAACCCAGATCCTTTGGCTCCAAACCTAATGCTCTTTCCACTGTACCACAATCTAGTTTTGGTCAGCAACCATGTAAGTATCACTGGAGAGGACTTTTTTTTTCCATTAAGAACTCAAGGGCTGGTGAGCCCTGTTTTTTTTGATAATTCTATCATTCCCCTAAAGCAGGAGTTAGGGAGTCAGCCTGGGGTAGGGGAAAGAACGCTGGACTGGGAGTCAGAAGAGCTAGATCTATACTCCATCTCTGTGATTTACTACCTTGTGTAGCCTCAGCCTATTCACTTAACTCTTCTGGGCCTCAATTTCCTCACTTGTAAAGTGAAAGAATTGGAACACGTGGTCTTTCACTCTTAAATCCTCAGTAAAGTAGCTCTGGTTTAATCTGCAGCCAATCTGGCCTAGGTTGTGGTAGGCTTGGCATCGTAGTCATCACAGGAATCCTCTGCACTCCCTTCCCAAGTCACTCAATGTTTTCTGAAAAATATGAGAATTAGAAACCCCAGATCTAATGCTGACTCCCTTCTAAGTAGACCCAAACCCAGATAGCATGGTACTATGGAAGGACCACTGAATCTGGAGCAACATGGCCTGGATTTGAATCCCAGCTCTACCATTTGCCCCCTGTGTGACCCTGGGCAAATTACCTAACCTTTTTCAGCCTTAGTTTCCTCATCTATAAAATGGGGGGGGGTTGAATTAGATAACCTCTAAACTCTCCTTCAGTTCTAATTCTAATTCTATGAATTTATTAATCTATTCTAAAAGGTGTAAGTGTATTTTTTTTTAACTTGGTAGGGTTTTTTTTCTTAAATAATATTGTCTTCAATCGTAATGCTCCAGGATGAACTTGGGTGACTCAAACATTGACATTACATATTGCCAAGACCCTGAGTCACCAGCTAAGTAACTAGTGTTTGCTCAAAACAACCCTGAGACCTTATGACCTGATTGCAAACAGAAAAACCTACATTGGTTGAAGTGAGTATCAAATTACTCTTATTCTAACTAGCAAATAACCAGCAGGCCCCTTTTCTGAGAAAGGCAGCAAGAGACCCTGTAATGTATTTTAATGCTCACCGAACATGAACAGTGGTTGATGGCCCCATGTTTAAACAATGAGAGTTGCTATAGCATTTATACCAGCAAAGGTCCAACAGAAGCAGTATTTCATTTGCAGGTACAATCTGCCATTAGATCATTGGAGGCACTTGAATTGCGAAACTCCAGAAATCTTTCAAAGACCAGAAATTATTAGACTAGATTTGCTTTAAAACCCCTGTACCAAATAATAGTGTATTTTCACTAGAAGCAAACTAACCAAGGGTATTAGACTAGATAATCTTATAAGGTCCCTTTTAACTCTAAATATAAGATCCTAGAAGAGAATACATACATACACATAAAGAGAGAGAGGGAGAATATATACACACACATATGTATACTACATAATACACACACACACACATACACATATATATAGGAGAGAGAGAGAGAGAGAGAAAGAGAGAGAGAGAGAGAGTATTGCATTTATAGTATATTTTGGGCTTCTTCCAGTGTTGCCAAAATGTTGGGCTTTGAACTTCATATTCTACATACACTTGTACATATGTGCATGCATGTGCATATATGTGTATGTTTATGTGCCATATATGTATATATACCTAGACATACATATAGGTATATATACATATATAAATATGTAATATATAATATATATAATATGTAAGTTTGGGGCTTTATTATATATATATGTAAAATAAAGTACAAAGCCCAACATTCTGGCAACAGTGGAGGAAGCCCAAAATACATTTTAATACACATATTTACAGTATATTTGCTTCTAGTTCATTTAGATAGGGAACTCCAGGCATGGATACTTCCTCCATTGTTGCCTATTGGCTACTCCTCTGTGATTTATAATCTTAGATGACAAGTGCCTGGGGCACTGAGCAATTAACTAACTTGTCCCTGGTCACACAGCTAGTATGCGACAGGAACTGGATATTAAGCCACGTCTTGCTGACTCCAAGGCTGGTTTCCATTATACAATGCTGCTTTTCCTAGGCAATACAAAACTGTAAAAATCAAAAACAACCCAGGATCTATCAAAGGAGGAACACTGGATCAAGAGTTAGGAGATCAGTGTTCTAATCCCGCCTTTATTATTGATGGTTTCAGTTCTCCATTTGCAAAATGGGGATGATAACCATTTACCTGCAAACTTCATAGATATGTTGGGTTTGGGACTTTATTTTAAAAGAAAATGAGCCCCCAAGTATCTTTTCATAATTATTATGTGTTAATATCATCTCTACATCTGGGCTCATGTCTGAATTCCAAGAATATTCTTCCCTAATATATGTCGTCCACTGGTTTTCAGTGACAATTCAGCCTTCACTTCCTTATGCCTCCTTGATATAAATGTATGAGATATACAGAAACAATAGTATTGACCTACTTAATAAATCAATTCCTGTTACATTTTCTTAACTTTCTACCTTTGACCTCCTTAGGGTATGAGAACCTCTGGGTCAAAGTGTATGGAAATTTTCGTGATTTTCTTAGCACAAACTGTTTTCCAGAAAGGTTGATCAATTCACAGCTCCACCAATAGCATATTATGTGCCTTGTCTGTCCACAACCCCTCAAATATTCACTATGCCCATCTTTTGTCATCTTGACCAAATTGCTTGGTGTGAGGTGAAACCTCTGGGTAATTTTGACCCATCCATCTTTAAAAACAGATCAAATGTTGTTTCCTTCCAGTTAGCCTTCTCTGATAAAACTGTGTCAGGAATAATTTTTCTTTTCTCAGGGGTGTAATAGCACTTGTGCATCTCTCATTTACTGAGATGCTGTGCTGTGTATATAGTAGGTGCCTATTTGTTGAATGCAAGTAGAAAAGTGAAAGAGCTAGTTCTCAGTTGTTAATGTTGCAGTGACAATACTTCTGCCCTTCTTATAACTCCAGTGAAATGGCCAGTGAGCAAACCCCGTTGCTGACAGCTGGGTTAGCTTGTGTAATGACTAAAAGGATGTTTTTCAATATGGGCAGTAAATGTAGACAAGCAAGCGTTGGACAGTTGTGTACTAAACTCACTCAGTCCCAGACTGTCCCTAGGACAGTGTTGGCAGGCAGCCGCAATAAACTTGAGCAGTCTTGAAACAGCAGCAATAACCCCCAAATCACAAGGCGGTGGGGTGGGGAGTTGGGCTTAACCAATTGCATTCAGGTGTGAGGAGCTGTGGATGGCTGGTCTTGGCTGGGGCCACCTGCTACCAGCGGTCTGAGTCTTTGAGGTTAAGATCAGGGCAGAAGTCGGATTATCAAAGCATATCCCCTTTGTAGGCATTCCAGAGGAGTTACTGGGTGGGGCTTATTTGCAGACTTGTTTGGAGTGCCAGAAGAAGCAGTAGGTTTTAATTATTGATACCTTATTCCAAGGTCCTCAGTGGTCACTGATTTAAAAAAAATCAAACCGGGAGATAGAAAGAATATGGACCTTTGGGAGCCTTAATTGATTGTTTTCAGGGTTTTTGAAAATCAAGCAATTTCCACGGGACCAAGCCACAAGGCAGACAAATGAGACATGATTTATCTTACCATAAAAAAATAAAATTTAAGTCTGCTAGCGACTTCTCAGTACTTTCATTCATCTTTTGTATACCTACTATACGGAGCACAGTATTAGTCAGTGAATTAGTAAATAAAAGGTACACAAGCATTATTCCAGGTTTGAGAAGGGAAAGATCGCTCTTGATGGGGGCATGGATTTACGGATCAGGGAAGGCTTTCTGGAGGAGGAGGCATTTGAGCTGAGTTTTTAAAAATGAATATGTCAAGACAACTCTGAAGCTTCACTTCATACACAGCAGTTTGGCAGTGTCCTCCCCTAAATTCATCCCATCCGGTCCATCCAATTTGGGGGGAACCTCCCTCACTTTCTCTTGCCGTCTCAAGGTACCAGTGGTACCTTGGCTATCCTGCTGTCATTCCTCATTCTTGCTACATGGCTAACCCAGCTTATTTTCCTCTGATACTAATGTTTGAGATGTGGTTTACTCCTTTTCTTCAGAGTTCCTCATACTGGTTATATGTTATAATCTGCTCATAAACCACCACATGTCTCTCCAGTACACTCTGGGTGATATTTATTTTTAGTTTTCGGAGGCAGTTGTATATATGTCTTGTTGCCGTATAGCAATACATGGTGGAATGTTAAGACTTTTTTAAATGGGCCTTTGCTTTCATGGGAAGCATGAAGTCAGTAAAACAGTTTTGCAATTACCTAAAAGCAATTCAGCTTGCTCTCCTTCTGTTCAAATCTGGGACCAAATTGTCCATCTGAACTGTCTGTCTCAGATATCCATACTGTTGGGGCACTCTATATGGTGTCCATCTAAATGCATGGTAAAACCTAGATAATAGACATTCCTCGTGGCTTGGACTCTCCCATGTGGATGATCAGGCAAAACTCCTTTGAGTGATTAAACATCTCTGCTAGAGGTTCTACAATGTCCTGTGGCTTGATGTAATCAGAATAATGTCACCCATAAACAGGAGGACTTATTATCCACAGGGAAACCTTCTTCATGCAAGACCCTCTGTCAAATCTCTTCCATCACAACAGAAAATATTTTTTGGCAAGCATATATCTCCCTGTCATATGCCTTTCACTGATTTTTATTATTAGAGGGTCATGGAACAGAGTTATTTCTGTTGTTACATCTCCTAAGGAATCTGGAATGATTTTGATATAGGGATGGGAGATGCCTTATTGAGAAAGGGCATATAAGGCAATATATATTGAGAAAGTGAGGGAGGTTCCACCATATTGAATGGACCTGCTGGGATAGGGGAGGACACTGCCAAACTTCTGTGTATGAAGTGAAACTTCAGGATGGTCTTGACATACTCATTTTTAAAAAAACTCAGCTCAAATGCTTCCTCTGCTACAAATCAAATGCTTTTTCACAATTAATAAATAATAAGCACACTGGGATCTTATATTCTCTACGTCTTTCAGTCAATTGTGAGATGGTAAAAATGTGGTCCATTGTTGAATATCACTTGCCAGAACCGACTTTTTTTTTTCCTACTAATGCCCTCATTGAGGAGGCCCTAGATTTATGCATACGTGACTCTCATAAAGATTGTGTGTTTGTGTGTGTGTGTGTGTGTATACACACATATACAAATATACATATACCTACACAGATATATACCTGTATGTATATGTACAGGAAGGGGCAGCTAAGGAGCATCATAGTGAACTGAATGCCAGGCCCGGAGTCAGGAAGACTCATCTTCCTGAATTCAAATCTGGCCTCAGACACTTACTAGCTTTGTGACTCTGGACAAGTCACTTAGTTGCCACAGTTTTCTCATCTATAAAATGAGCTAATGAAGGAAATGGCCAACCACTCCAGCATCTTTGCCAAGAAAACCCCAAATGGGGTCACAGAGAGTCAGACACAACTGAAATGACCCAGCAAAATATACAGGAAAGGAGGCATTATTGTTTATTGATATCGTCAGTCCCCTTTTGGGGGTTTTAACAAGGTCTGATATCTTTTCCACAACATTGGCATCTCTCCTTCCTTTCGACATCTTCTATCTGAATGTCTCTCAATTTCTTCACAATTGTATTATCTTCAGCACTAACCTCCACAAAGTCCAATCTGGCTGATTTTCCCATCTTCGTCCTCTTCAGTGCCTTCTCTGCCTTGTATATAAGCAATACAAGACCATGATGATAGAGGATAAGTTTGGTGGTACTGCTGTCCTTGTTAGAGAAAACATTGTTAAAATAGATTTACGTATCTCTTCCATTCTTCTGTTTGTTATTCTCCTTACATTTTCATCCTTGAACATCCTTGGGATGGCTTAATCACTTGGATGTCTTGCTAAATTTTCTATAAATTGGTTTGACCATCCCGCTGCTTCTCAGTGCTTTATGAGATGTTGCTGCTCTATTGTCCATCTCTCTTCATGATATCTTATAGACAAGTTTATATGAACCCACTATTGTCTTTGGCAGCTCTCTCTCTATTTGGCCGGTCAAATATTTGCTGACTAAGGCTCTTTCTGGGCACTTTCGATCTCCTTGTTGTGCCAATTAGTTTACATTGGCTAAACTACCAGATAAAATTGTAATAATTGTTGTCAATTGCTGTCGTTTCTGTTGTCCACTTCCCATTTTGATTGTCAATTAATTGTTAAGATACTAGGGAATTAAGTTGTTTCAATTAGAAGTCTTATGTTTTTCTCATTAAAATTCCTACTTTTCACTAATTCAAATCTTAGTTCTGACAAGTTGGTGGTCTGAAGATACAGACAGCTGACTCAGGAATTACTCCCACATCAATAACATTTCTTGTCTTTTAAAATGTAATGCATTTTGTTCTTTTTGGCGCTCCCCATACCCAGCTCCCCCCAATACTTTTCTCAAAATGTTCATGATTTAAAGACACTAAGCTTCTGTGCAACCTTCAGGTCTTTGGCTTTATTCCTTCTTGCTGAACCGTACTTTCCCATATAGATCCCCCCAAACTCACCTTTGCCCATGTTTGCATTGAAGTCACCAAGTATCAGAATATACATTGATTTAATTTGGTCTTATCAAGTCCTTCACAGAATTTCTCTGCCACTTTATCTTTAGCACTTGATGTTGGTACATAAACTGTAATTATTTTCATAGTAACCCTTTTGCAAATCCTTGTCATTAGTAAGTTGTACTTCATACTCAAAGAGGATCAAAATGACATCACTATGTCGGGGCCACTGTTACAATGTGTCCAACTGTGGTTGATCACACTGATACAAGCTTGTAAGGCTCTACCACTGATAAGGCACAAATAGTCCATATGAACATTTGGAGTGGCGATATCTCTAAATACGCACATCTCACATTTCTCTTGTGCTACTGCAATTCTGCTTTGCTCATAGAGCACAGCACCTTCTTTGATGCGGGCGCACCATGCTGAGTGGGCCTGTGCCAGCATCTCCCGTGTCTCACAGTCTATTCCAAAGTTCTTCAGAGAGACTTTGAGAGTGTCCTTGAATTGCTTCTTCTGGCCACTGTCTGAGTGCTTGCCTCGTGTGGGTTAATTGTTTTATCATATACGATGACTAAATATCTCATTAAATAATGTTTCTTATTGACTGAATGACTCTAGCGTATGCCAAAATATATTCTGCCAACTCCTTTCTTTGCCTCTTCAAGCAGTACTCACAGGTCATCCTTCCGTCTTTCTTCTAGTTTTGTCTATAGCAAAATTTAGTAATATTAATTTGATTATTGTTCCAAGAGCAAGAGGTGAAAAGGGAGTGGGAATAGATGGCAAGATGCCATACTGGATGGATCCTAGAGGATGATTGGAGTAAGTTTTCACATCAGAAGGACCATGAAATTGCAGGTTTAGACCTGAAAAAAAAAATATTGGAAAGGTAAATTTTGACTCAGTCTATCCTGGAGGGATAACCAATGGTAAATTAGTGGGTGAGGTTTATTATGGGCAAGTCTCTTAAATTCCCTAAAGTATAGTCCAGGTATTTTGTAACCTTTGAGCAGTGCTAAGCAGCTCCTCTTTTGGGGAGGATTTTTACAGTCTGAAAAAAACAAAATAAAATCACTTGAGTTCTTTCTATTTTACTACCTTCTTTTCTTACATAGGTCATCCCCTTCTGACCCTCCTCTATGGCAAGTATTATATGTCCAAACTCTTTTACTTATGTGTTTATTTACTTTGAATTCCCAATGAGATTGGACCTTTTGCACAGTGGATAGAGCTAGCCCTGGAGTCAGAAGGACCTGAGTTCAAATGTGACCTCAGAGACTTACTAGCTGTTACCTTGGGCCAGTCACTTAACCCTGTTTGCCTCAGTTTCCTCATCTGTAAAATGAGCTAGAGAAGGAAATGGCAAACTACACCGCTATCTTTGCCAAGAAAACCCCAAATAGGCTCTTGGAGGGTCAGACATGACTGAAATGACTCAACAACAGCAACATCCTTTCCCTGAAAGAAGCCTTGGAGTGTCTCTGCAGTTGATAGAGTATCTTGTAAGGAAGATTTTTCCCAAAATATTTAGCTTCCACGTTGTTCATTTATTGTTATAGTAATAAGAACTTTCGCATACACGTCCAGTGCCTAGCACAAGCCTTCTTCCACAAGGTGATGGTTCAATAAATGTTCATTGATTAAATGAATGAACGAATACAGAGATAACTTCTAACAAAACTCTCAGTGCTACTAGGGAATACTGATTAGAACTAGGGAAAGAAAGCAGGAAAAGGTCCTTGGATCTTGTGAATATACTGCCACCTTGTGGTGATAGTTTTTTACAAGGTTTGTTATTAAAATGAGGTTTTCTGATTGGCCATGTGAATTTGTATTTCAATTGTGATTGAAATTGGGGAACATTTTCTACTTAAGCTGCATAATTTATCTTATGCATGGCAACTTACTGCAGCTCACATGGAAATTAACCATTTATTCAATAAATAACCGTTAATTAGTTCAATTCTGCAAATATTTATTAAGCACCTTCTATGTATGTTCAGGGCTCTGAGGTAAACCCTGGAGAAACAAGGTGAATAATCAATTGTTTTTGTCCTCAATCAATCTAGGGGATCTCAGGATGGGAAGAGGATCTCAAAGGTCATTTAGTCTTAACCCACACCTGAATTAGCATCCCCTCTAAAACATTCCTGAGAAGTGACCATTCAGTAGAGAAATTTACAACCTAATTGTACCCACTGTGTGTACAGGGTAATTTTTTTGATTGCAGGTTGGAGGACAGTAACATTGGTCTCACCCTCAAGGAGTTTCCCATCTAGTAGGAGACATAAAACATGTACACAAAACTCAGTAAATCCCATCACCTAAAGCAAGATTAGTAACATAAAGACAGCAACAAAGTATAATAGGAAAGAATTCAAAGGAGGGAGAATTTTTTTCTAGCTGGGGTTATCAGAGAAGACTTGATGGAGGAGGTAGCATTTGGGCTAAGGGTAATAGCCAGAACCTACTATTTGCCAGGCATTGTGATAAGCACTTTATAAATATTATCTCATTTGATCTTCACAACAACCCTGGGAGGTGGGGGCTATTATTATCTCCATTTTACAGATGAGGAAACTGAGGCAAACAGTATTGCCCAGGGTCACACAGCTAGTATCTGAGGACAGATTTGAACTCGGGTCTTCCTGACTCCAGCCCCAGAATTCTTTCCACTTTCCAATTAGTAGGATTTTAATAGGCAGAGTTGAGGAGGTAAATACATACCAGGAGAAAACAAATGGAACCTTAAGATACAGAGGTGGGGAGGCATGGGCTAAGAGTTCAAAGAAGGGCAGTGTGGCTAGAGTGTTGTGTACCTAGTGGAAAGCAGATGGAATTTCTTGACTAAAAATGTCAATAGGTCACAGATGGTACAGGCATTGAATGTCAGGCTAGAGTCTGGACATTGGAGGGCAATAGGGAGCCATTCAAGGTTTGTGGTGGAGTGAAGGTATTACACAATGATGTTTTAAGAAAGATTAGCCAAACAGTACAGTAAAGGACGGGTCAGAAGAGAGACCAGAGGCAAAGGGAATAGGTAGGAAATGACAGCACATTATTTATATAAATCACTAGGTGAGGAACTGAATCATCTAAATAGGCTAATAGGGTTGTGAGGATGACAAAAATGCTTGGAGCTCCTCTCCCAAAAGTAATTTTGGGGCTCAGTGGAGCAGCCAGGTGGCACAGTGGATAGAATAACAGGCATGGAGTTCAAATCCGGCCTCAGACGCTTCCTGACTGTGTGATCCTGGGCAAGTCACTTAACCCTATTTGCCTCAGTTTCCTCAACTGAAAAATGAGCCAGAAAAGGAAATAGTAAATCACCCCAGTATCTCTGTCAAGGAAACCCCAAATGGGGGTCAGGAAGAGTCACACAAGACTGTAAAATGACTACACAACAACAGAGCCTAGACAAGGGTAGAAATGAATGTGAAATGAAGCAAGCACTTATTACTATGATCTCGGCACTGTGCTAAGGGCTGGGGATACAAAGAAAGGCAAATATGGTCTTTGCCCTCAAAGAATTCACATTCTAATAAAGGAGACAAGATGTGAATAATTAGATGTAAGTAACTAGATTAAATAATAAATATATGTAAATAACTAGTAAATAACTACATACAAGATACATACAGATTATATGGGAGTCTTAAGCAACATCCCCTCCAATTTCTCTGAGCTGTGAGTAAATGACTGATTTATGAGTAAATACCCCTACTACAGCCACCATGAACCACAGAAAGGGAGCAGGCATGAGTGTAGTCTTTTTAATCAAAAGACTTGCAAAGTAGATGACATTTAATGATATGCATGACCATGATTGGCGAGGAAGGAAATGAGCACATTGAGGATGGGCTCTGTATCTCCAAGATCTAAGTCTTAAGCAAGAGAGAAAGGGGTGGGGGTGGGGGAGGGAAGAGAGGGGAATAGAGGGTATTTAGGCTCAGAAAGGAGAGAAATGAGTAGGGGAACGTTGCCAAAGGGGAAAAAACTGACTGAGTGGGCCAGACGAAGAGTAGGATGGGGTTAGAAACTGACCCTGTGATTATAATGGTACAGGGAACTCTCTCTATCAATGTAGGTTAGCACTTTCTCTCAAGCTTTGTCTGAGAGTTATCTTGAGTACTTAGTTGCCTGAGTTGAGGTTACAATAATAATAATAATAATAAGCTTTAGTAGGGATCTTCACAACAATCCCATAAGGTAGGTGCTATTATTCTCCCCATTTTACAGATGAGGAAACTGAGGCAGAGGATGACTAGCCCAGGATCTCACAGCTAGTAAGTATCTGAGGCAGAATTCTAACCCAGATCTTTCTTATTCCAAGTCCAGTTCTCTACCAACTGAGACACCTAGCAGCTTAACTTACTTGCCCAGGGAAATATAGCCAGTATGTGTGAGAGGTGGGATTTGAATCGAGGTCTTCCTAAAACCAAAGCTATAGCTGTTGTGGGCATGGGTGTGGATAAGCTGTAGCTGGCGTGGATAAGAGCCGGTAAAGAAATAGCAAAGTCCTTTACAGAGCCACTCTAGTTAAGGTTGGAGCCAGGTCCTCTGACTTCCAAGTTCTGTACTCTTTCCATGCTAACCCTCCCTAGAACACCTGTTTCTGACACAAATGATCTACCTGGCTTTTCATCTCAAGACAAGCGCACCTGCTAGCTTGTCCTATGGACTCAGGCCCATGTATATCCTAACCTGGGCTCCAAACTGGAAGAATGTTAACAACAAAAACAAAAACAAAACAAAAACAAAAACAAAAACAAACAAAAAACCTTGTGTCTTCTAAAACAATGATGTTGCCAAGATCAATCTTGCTCCTGTGCCTATGTTCTGACTCTTGTTATCCAAACATCTGTGTCTGGGTTTTAGCCTTCCTGAGTTAAGGTTATAGGCCCCCTATAACCAGCCCCTCTGTACCTAGATTTCAGTATATGGCTTACAGTCTAGTCTACTTAATCCTACCACCTTCCCATCACCCCACATTCCCGGTCATCCCTCTTGCCCTCATTTGTTCCTCTGCAGCCGGGGCAATTGGCTATACTCTGCTCCCCACCTGTATGTAAGGCAAGCAGGCATAGTACAGAAGCCCCAAAAGAGGCTGAGAAAAACCACTTAATCTGAGGGTGAATCTAAGACGGTGAATTATGTTTAAGGGGAGAAGTGGAGACTAAGGAAGGAGGGGTGGGAAGAAGGTGTCTGCCTCACTAAGGCTAACATAAGCCTTTCGGGAAAAAAAAATTGTTAACAAGTTGATCCAGACAGAGTCTGTGCTAAGGAAGTGAGTAAGCCATGAACAACCTTAGACAAACCTCCAATTTCTTCCTCCCCTGCTCCCTGCACCTGGAGTTTGGTTTTTCTGGGAACTCAGGTATGCATGACAGTGCCTTAACTTCCCACCCTCACTCTGAGGAACCCCTAAACAGGGGTTTTTCACTCTTTTGGGTTTTTCATGGGCCCTTCTGCCAGTCTGGTGAAATCTATTAACCTCTTCTCAGAATAATGCTTTTAAGTGCATAAAATGAAATACCTAACAGTATAAATTAAGTCTTTCAAAATACAGTTATCGGGGCAGCTGAGTGGTGCAGTGGATAGAGCGCTGGCCCTGGAGTCAGGAGGACCTGAGCTCAAATCCACAAAACACTCACTAGCTATGTGACTCTGGGCAAGTCACTTAACCCCAATTGCCTCAGAAAAAAAAAATACAGTTATCAAAATATATGTTTTTTTTTAAATGCACAAGTTCATGGACTCCAGGTTAAGAACCCTTGCCTTAGAAGAACTGGCCTTCAGGTAGGTTATGGAGGATTAGAGGACACTTCAGGAGTGTCCAGAGGAAGACAGGGTCTCCTCATACCTGCCTAGGCAGATAAGCAGCTAGAGTCCCCTTTCGCAGAGAGGGCAGGTAATCCTTAGAGTATGCCCCTCTTTAAGACTAAATGACCCACTGGGGCACACTCTTATTGCATCAATAAAGGTAGTGTAGGCCAACTCCCCCTAGCCTCTCCATCAACTTTGATACCACATTCAAGGCTCTGTGTGTCATCTTGGGTTGAAGAATAAAAAGACACCAGGACTGAGACAGATCCTCATAGCCCCCCAAGACAGCAGACAATGCCACTATAGAATAACTGGCCCAAGCGACAGCTGTAACCTGCTTTACTCTCTCACAAAGGCTGCCACAATTGGACTCTGATCTGTCAATATTAGGAGCATGAAGGTTTTGTGGTTCCATCTGAGCTCCTTGGTAACTTAATCCATAAACTGGCCCTACCTAGGATTCATCTAACAGAAATACATGTGCCAGGTTGTGTGGGTTTTCCAATTTCCAGAAAGTAGATGGCACAGTGGATACAGCACAGAACTTCAAATCAGGAAGAGCTGAGTTCACAACCAGCCTGGGACCCTGGGTAAGTCCCTTGACTGTTGGTCTGCCTGTTTCATCTGTAAAGTGGGGATAATAAGAGTAACTAATTCCCAGGGGGGTTGTGAGGATAAAATAAGATATTTGTAAGGTATTTTGCAAACCTTAAAGCACTATATAAATGCTAGATATTAAAGCATTAGACACCAGGAAAGTAGATGGATTCAGCCCTTAGGTCATCCAGATGACCCTTATACTTTCTCAAATATGGTACCCAGACCTTTCCAGAGTCTAAGACCATTACCCACCTTACTTTGAATATTCTTCATCTCTTAGGTGATATCTTTTCTAAACTTCATATATTCACCATCAGACTATTCCAAAGAAATAGCTATTTTATTTTTTTTTACCAATTTTCAAATTAAAGCTATTAAGTGACACAAACTTTTCAAAACATTAGAAAATTAATCTTATCCCATTGACCAAGGAATGAACCTATTCTGAAACAGAGGATGCTTGTTATGTCTAAGTTATATGTAACCTAAAAAGGTAACAAGATAACATACACAAACTTTTTTTTTCCTGTTGCTCCATGTTTCAATGTCTTCCTGCTAAACATGTAGGAGAAATTCCATTCAATTGTCAAGAGAATAGATATTTTGCCCAGCAGACTTGGAATTCACCTAACATTGTTGGAAGAATTCTGTTTTTATGTAGCTGTTTCCTTTTGTACATCCAGATTGCTTAGAAATTGCTCAAGTCTCACACATACAAAAAGATGAATCAGATGGTTTGAAACTACTATTTTAATGAGCAAAATCTTTCCTGACGCTCCTGGAATTTCCTCTAGTTTGGGGTGTTTATTCAGCAGACAGTCCCTGTAAGTTGGCTGCTGAGATAGATAGTTAAATGTGTACACTCAGGTTCTCAGGTTCTAGAAAACATGCTGCTGTGAAAAGAAAATTTTCTCCCTTTAGAGGAGGGAAAAATCTTTGATCAACACAAAAGTTACACTCAAAATACTACTGGTGCTTTTAGACAAAACACCCAACTTCATATTTTTAAAGCTATGACAAATTAATAGCTCTTAATATAGTTAAGAGTGCACAAAAATATTTTAGATCAAATGGAAAATGATTTGGATGAACACTAATGATTTGAAATAACACTCCCTAAGAAAGAGCATAGTGGCTGGAAAGTTAGCCACGAGTCTGGAAGACCTGAGCAAGTCCTGACTTTGATACATTCTGGTAATGCAATCCCCTCCCCTCTCAGTGCCCCCTGGCAATTGTCTATGACTAAGTGGCACACCAGATGTTGATCTGCTCTGGTGGAGAGGATTTCCTCACTGGGAGTTAACTATAGCAGTACAATCACAGGTCCAGTACCAAAAAGAAAAAAAAAAAAGACATCCCTTAACTTGAAGCTTAGGGGCAGCTATGTGGTGCAGTGGATGGAGTGTTGAACTTGGAGTGAGGAAGAACTCCAGTTCAAATCTGACCTTTCTGTATAAGTTCATCACCTAAGGAGCATTTCTCATTTTCAGTCTTCTGAATTAAATTTGTCATTGATCAGTTAATCTTTCAAAGTTGCTTTTCTATTACTGTCATTACATTGTTCTCCCAGTTCTACTCACTTTACTTTGCATCAGTTTTTAAAAGTCTTTCCAGTTGCCTCTGACACTCCATTTTGTCATTTCTTACAGCATAATAATATTCCATTCATATACTTCATTCATATATTTGTTTAGTCATTCCTCAATAGAAGGATAGTACCCGAGTTTTCAATTCTCAGCTACTATGAAAAGAATTCCTCTAAGTATTTATGTGTCTATGGGTATTTTTCTGCTTTCTTTGATTTCAGGCCCTTTGTTTTTAATACTAACAGTCTGCTGGTGTTACTATATGGCAACCAAGATGTGGAATATAAGCCTCCAAAGAATAAAAAATGAGTATCTCATGAAGGGTAGCAGAAAGATGTGTACTAGGTTGAGCAGACTGTACCATCCTGCCATTGAGAAACTCCAAAAAAGAATCAGAATAAAAGCTATCAAAGAATAGTATGATGAGATGGGCAAGCCATGAGACAAGGGCAAAGGATGACAGGTGGACAGCTCTTTACTGGTATTCTTGGGATGTTAGAAGCAAGCAAGAAAGAACTCCAACATTAGGGGTATCTCCTGTGACTTATGAAAAGCTGTGTGGACAAGGGGCAGAGGACAAACAGGCCTATATGAGTTGTGCGTTTTCTCTTTGCAGTGAACTCACAAATCAGTAAGATGATAGATCCATTTGAATATTTGAACAAATATTTAAAGTGGGGGTAAGAGTTTACAGTTAAGAGTCTGGTTAGAAATTTAAAATAAATTAACATAGTATCTCAAAAAGTATAAAATTAAGATTCTATTTGTAAAAGTTCATTAATATTAAGTTTTGCAAGAATATAACTTTCATAAAAGCAAGGTACACAAGGCTTCACAAAAAACAAACAAAAAAAAAAACAGGAGAAAGGATTCAAAGACAAAAATAACTAAAGAGCTTCAAAATAAGATCTGTGACCAAGAAGGCCAAAAGACCAGCCCTATAAATGCCAAAATATTCATAAAAGGACTTTTTGTGGAAGCAAAAAAAAAAACAAAAAACAGAGAAAATGGGTGCATCTATCTATTGGGAAGCAAATTATAGTATATGAATGTAATAAAATATTACTGAGCTCTAAGGAATGATTAAGAATTCAGAAAAATGAGAAGACTGATGAATTAGTGAAGAGCCAAAAGAAAAAAGCCAAACCAAGAGAATATAAACATCAATCCCACAATAATGTAAATGAAAATACTAAAAATCACCAGAATTCAGATGAAATTCAGTGACTCCATGATGACATACATTTAACATGGGACCATAGATTAAGACTGGAAGAGACCTTAAAGGTCATCTCATCTTATTTTCCAATTTTCACCAATGAACAGATTAGGAAATTAAGATTAAGAGATTTTCTTGAGATCACACCAATAATTAAGTGGGAGAAGGGAGGTGGGATGAACCTCAAGGCCAGTGACCTCTCCAGTGTCCACTTCCTGGTATCAGCAGCATTCTAGAGGTGCAGATAAAATTTCTAGGCGAGTTTGTTTTGCTTAACTTTTTGTTATAAGGGGGAAGGAATGGTTATTGAAATGCAACAGCATATTTTTAAAAACAAAGAATATTAATAAAATATTTTAAAAAGAAGATACGCTTTATGAGGATGAAAGGAACTGGTATTATTTGATTCCCTCCCTAATACTTTCCCTCCCCACTAAAAAAAGACTGAGTGGTAAATGAATAAGATTCAAACATCTGGAGGGCTATCAGAAGAGGAATATCAAAAGGCTATTATTATCTGAGACTAAAGAAAAGTCAGGCTCAGGGACTAGATAGGCTGGAAATCTGATGTGAGTACTTCCTGACTATAAAGAATTAAACAAACTACTGAAAGTTCTGATTGTATTTCCTTACCTAGAAAAATTAATAAAACATTCAGATACAAATGTAATCATTTTTAGACATTTAATGTTAATACATTCAAATGTATTGGCAAAGAGTAAACTGCTTTCCCCATGCTGAGGCAAGAGTGGTGTAGATTCCGACATCCCAGGAAAGCTATAGTTTCACCATTAGCTAACAGCTTCAGGGCATGGGACAGCTAGGCTGGTAGGGGACTGAGGATGCCAAATGCTCTCTGTAGAGCCAGAAATCAGTTTCGCTGGGTACAAAGATGAAAAATTCTTGAGTCTTAAGAAAGGTATCTCAGAATGGAAGCATAATCCAGAGGGGGCTCCTCCTTCCTAACAGAAACATGATATACTCTGAATACTTCTCCCCTTCCCAGATTCTGATGTAGAATACTTGCTGAATCAAAACATCAGCTCATTCTAAACATTTAAAATGGACTGTGCCCCGTACAGTAAGAGCCAGACAAGGAAAACCATCCTTCAATCTGAAGATTTTATAAAATTATTCAAAATATAGAAACAAAATTACTTCATCAAAAATCACATCTTAAGGAGATATTTATTTTCCAAATATCACTATTTCAGTGTCTCTTGAAAAATACGTTTCGATGAGCTTCTTCTTGAACGAAGTTATCCACTGGGAGTCACTCAAACAGTTCCCTTTCCAATACTGCAGGCTAAAGTTCATTTAAAGGTTGACTGATACTATTGACCAACCAAAGCCTCAAACAGCCATGCTGCTTGTCTCTTGTTTCTGGTCCCTGGAAACACCATTGGATTTACTGTCAAACACAGAAGTGCTTTCTTTTCTTATCATGGTAGCAAAAAGCATGTCCATCATCCCCAAAGCTTCTAACAGTTGTCCTTGGTAACTAATCTCTTTTTCTACAAGCTCTTGAAGCACCAAAAACTGTTTGTCTATTACTGGTGACTGTCCAATCACAGGCAGGTATATGTCTAGGGAAAAAAAACAAAACATAGTCACTAGAATTTCCTTTCTACTATAAGGGAAGATGTATTTTTTATAGACAGTAGAATTTGCACTGAAGTGTATGACAAAGAACCACTTTTGTTTTGTTACTTTGTCCTTCTTTTTTTTTTGCATAAGGTGGCGTAAGCATAGAAACAATTTGCACAATGATCTAACTCTATAGCTACGTCCCTCAGAAGAGATCAAACAAGGGGCAGGTAGGTGGCGCAGTGGATAGAGCACCGGCCCCGGATTCAGGAGGACCTGAGTTCAAATCCGGCCTCAGACACATAACACTTATTGGTTGTGTGACCTTGGGCAAGTCACTTAACCCCATTGCCTAGCCAAAAAAAAAAGGAAAAAAAAAAAAGAAGAGATCAAATGAGATAATATATGAAAGCATTTTTAATGAAGTGCTACAATAACTGTCAGTTATGATGATAAATTTGAGTTAATAAACAATCATGTCAGCTGAATTTTAAATTCAATTTTAGCATTTTCACAACCATATCTATTAAACTGCTTAAATTTAAAGACTACAAACTTCAAAAAAATAAATAAATAAAAAACCCTTACAACTTACCAATGACCATTTCAGCAACATTGATCAAAACAGGGGCAAATCTTGGCTCTGCCAGGTGCCTACAGAGGAAAAAATTGGTTCATCAGAACCAAAAGTTAGGAAGTTGTAACCTTTTTGTTATATCAGTTCTATAAAAATCTAAGTTTGTAGCACACTAGATTTGTAGTCATAAGGCCTGGTTGGGTTCAAACCTTGGCTTTGACCCTTCCTAGCTACATGACTGTGCCACTAAAAGTTTAATCTCTTCAGTTCAGTTTCCTCATTTGTTTAATGGGGGTGGGAAGGAGAATTACTTCTACTACCAGCCTCATGGGACTGTTGTGAGGAAGCACTTGGTGAAGGTTAAAGCAGTACAGAAGCGTGAGTTACTCCAAGGAAGAGGAGTGAGGACCTGTGATTTCACTGGTATATGGAACTTCCAGCTGAGGAAACTCCTTTTCCCAACCTTCTTTGCAACTTACTGCTTCAGAGAGTTGCCCAGAACAGTGAGGGATTAAATGCCTCGGCCCAGGGAACAAATTCAGGTCTTTGTGGCTTCCAGGCCAACTTTCTATCTACTACACCATGGAAATAAGGTTTTTAGGTTCAAAAGACTGTTGTTTGAGGGACTACAAAGCATACCTTATCAAGAAACTAAGAATAACACTAAGTTGTTTCTCATCTCTCCCTGCAAGGGCATTCGAAAGAGTTCCTCTTCGATTTAACTCCTGAATGACAGCAACTGTAACTTCGGGCTGTTTGACTCTAAACCTGGGCTAAAATAAAATGGAAAAAAGTCAACCAAGTACACAATACAGTAAGCTCCAAGATCAAAGTCATTAACATTATAAAACCTTTTAAAAAGGCTTTTCTCCAGTGTTTGTGAATGCTGGTAATTATACCCCAAATAAAACAATTACAGGGAAAAAATGTTGTTGCTCACCTGAAGTACTCTATCAAGAGCTTTGGAAACCTGAAAGCTTTTCAAATCTCTGTCATATGTCTGTAAGTATGTCTTTAACGGTCTGCTGACCAAAACATCATCCTGCAAAGACAAATTTTAAACAGGAAAAAAAATCTAAATCTTTCTTTTCATTCTGTAAGTGATTTTTTTCATTATCACTTTCCACAGAAGCAGGGAGGGTGGAAGGAAGAAGGGAGTACTTTTAAATATTCATACTACCATTACACTTACAAGGTACAGCACATGAAAGTAGGAAAATATTACTAAATCAATACCTAAAAAGTGAATTCTAAGAATTTGTTATAATTATACTATAAAGTTATATATATATATTATATATATATATTATATATATAAACTTATAAATTGTATCTTCTAATATCAATCCTCTTTACTTGGGACACCTTGTGAAAGCACTCCCCTCTTATCAAATCCCCATCATTATCCTTATTTTGTCATTCAAAGAACTGATGCTTTCTAATAACTTTCTTTAGGGATTGGTTTGGCCAATTCTTTAATGAGGCATATCTGATGTTGAAAAGAAAGAAATTAAGGATTTACTCTATTCTCCTCCCTCTGAAATACCTGTTTTTTCATGTAATTTTTCCCTCTAACAAACGTTCTATAGGCAGGCCTTCGTCTCCTTGGAAAAGGATCCTTCTTTGCTTCAGGTTTCCGATGTTTAACATTTAGCACTCCATTAGTCATTCCTACAACTATAGTTTCATCTTCACGCTGAAATGAATTTTTAAAGGTTGGTAAGTACTGGTGAACTGTAATACTATTTTGTAACAATCAGATACTACCCTTTTATCTTAAATAGGCTTTACAGAGTTATTTACTGCTATTTATTGTATTGCTAGATCATTAGGGTGAGCAAAAATATAAACCCAGAGGGTAGAAAAGAAAGAGAATTCCATTTTACTACCAACATAACCTTTGTGGTGAACACACACGGTGAATGGATTACATTCATTCATATGGCTTCACTAAAAAAATCATAAAATACACGAATACAGAGTTAACAACATCTTGGAAGAGTCTTAAAATATTTTTATTTCTCCTCCAAACTGCTGACTCTTCTTAAATCCTCACAGTTGGTCTTGACTCCAGAAAAGGCTAATGAGGTGGCTCTACTTTTCTACAGTCTTTCCAAAGGGATCATAGATCTAGATCACAGATCTAGAGCTGGAAGGCATGTCACTTTACAGATGAGTCAATGAGCCCCAGGAACAGGTCTAAGGTCACAGATATTTGGGATTAAGTTTCTTATACTATTAAGTACCTCCAAATAAACCAGTGGTACTAAAATGCCCTCAATCTGGTAGAGAGAAGAAATAACATGTTTAATAGAGAGAGAAAAGGCCACCAACATAAAAGAGATTCTTTACTGTGCATTTTCTTTACTGGAGGAATTAAATTTGTCCTTTAGAATTTTACACTCTATTTGGGGTGGATATTGGATCCCTGGTCATCCTTTCCAGTACTGACTGCACCTTCTCATTGGGATGCTCTTTGCTCCCCACTGCTATTTCCAGGCTTTTCCTCTGTCACCACTCAGCAACTTCTCCTCCTTTGAGGTTTACTCTACCCAAATGTCCAGATTCTGATGGTTATTAACGAGTTCAGTACCTTGAGAAGTTTCTCCCTCAATACTCCAACTGCTGCCCCAATACTAGGAGACTGCAGCACACATCCTTAACTTCCCAGTTCCTCGATATACCCAACTTCCATAACCTCTTACTCCACTCTACTCCCCTCTACCTGTTATACACAGGGATGGTCACACACTTGATTCTGCCATCACCCAAAACGATTCCATATCCATACTCAAGAACTCTGAAATTTCTTTATCTAGTCAGAACATCCTACCATTTCCACCTCTCCCTATGCCTTGTTCCTCCCTAGGCCCCCCTCCTGATTCTCCATTCTTTCTCAACCATAGCTGACTTCTCACCCTCAAAGTTCACTCTGCCCCCTGGTCTTTACACACTGGAAACACATGTTGCCCCTGTGGCCACTTCCACTTTGGTTGGTTCCACCTAGAACCTCCGTTTTAAGGAAAGTATCTCAGTCGGGTCTTCATTACTCTCTGGATTCTATTCCTCTGATGCTCCAGACTTTCTCTATGCCATGGTATCTTTTCTCTCCCTTCTCTCAGCCTATTTTTCAGCTTCTTTTTATGCTATATCTTTCCCCATTAGAATGTAAGGGCCTTGAGGGCAGGGAATGCCTTTCTTTTTGCTTATATTTGTATTCCAACATAAGCTCTTAATAAAACATTTGTTGACTTATTTGTCCTGAAATCATTCTGTCCTAATGGTGACCTTCAATCCCTCTAGCTCTCAGAACTTTCCCAGGCATTCACCCCTTCTTAGGTGACTTCACCTCCTACCTTTCCTACTTATAACCCTTTAGGTGATGAGTTCAACGCTGCCCTTTCCTCTACTCTTGAGGCCCTTGTTCTCCTGTCCCACTGCCGCCCACACCTTGTCAAGCCCTAACCTTGTATAACTCCTCCCATCCACCTCTTCTGTCCCTACTTATGTGCTACCAAACAGAGCTAGAGAAAATCATATAATCACGCTGACTGGATTTACCACACATTTATCTCATCTCCACTAGACCCTCACTATAGCAAGGCAATTCTTTCACTCCTCCCTAATTACCCGAGTTAGCAGAGAGGAGCTGTTCAATACCTTCTCGAGTCTCCCATACTATCTCCCTTTTCTCATGAAGACTTTCTTGATCCTCCAACTAATAGTGTCTTTCCCCAAAAATTATCTTGCATTTATTCTGTAATACACTTATAAGTATACGTGTTATCTCTCCTCATTAGACCATAAGCCTAGGGAAGGGGGCCATTTCATTTGTGTCTTTGTATTCCCAGTACCTAGCACAGTACCGAAGCGCACACAGGAAGCACTTAATAAATGTTTGTTGGACTAGATGTGCTTAAAAATTCTGTTCTTTTTAGTTCTCATCTCTAATATCTTGGTACACGCTACACTGTTGTTGTTGAGTCATTTCAGTTGTGTCCAACTCTTCAGTGACCCCATTTGGGATTTTCTTGGTAGAGATACTGAAGTGGTTTGCCATTTCCTTCTCCAGCTCATCTGACAGATGAGGAAACCGAGGCAAAAAGGGTTAAGTGACTTGTCCAGAGTCACATAGCTAGAAAGTGTCTGAGGCCAGATCTGAACTCAGGAAGATAATTCTTCCTGACTCCTGGCCCAGCACTCTATCCACTAGCTGCCTTACACACTACATTATATTAAGTCATTACATAAACCAACAAAATATACTCTAGATACTCTCAAACATTCTAGGCAAGAGAAAGAAAAGGAAATTCTCCAAACTAAACTACAAACCCAAAACATTCCTTTTCTGATCTGTCTAAAATGTCTAAAGGATAGCTTTAAGAAATAAAAACATATCAAAAGGAACCCAGCACAGATACTTACTGCCAATGCCAGGCTTAAAATTGATGCCGCGTAATCAAAACTGTGTACTACTTTGTAGGAAGTCGTGCTGTACACTTTCACCTTCCTAATAAGAGAAACTTAGTTACAACTCTTCTTGGAACTTTTCAGCCTAAAGTATACAGTGCATAATGTTTAAGAAAGCAAACATATGAGGATAAAGACCTATTTAATAAAATAAAATTAAGACATTATGTGAATTGTAAAAAGATTCATCATGGAGCTCCCCAAATTTATTAAATGTTTATTTACAGGCCATAAAAAAATAGAGTCTTAATACAATTTTAAACACCACTCTTTCAAAGGAGATAGTCCTTATAATAATGACTTCTATGTAACATCACTATGTCTGGTTTTAGCTGCAAAAAATAACTCACATTGGCATCATAATTTAAAATCTACAAAGCGCTTTCCCCACAACTCTCTAAGTTAGGCAGTGCAAGTATTATTGCAACCATTTTACAGATGGGGGAAATAAAGTCTTGTTCAGGGTAACAGCCAGAAAACTATCTGAACTTAGACAGAACAAAACAGCAGGCAATTCTGTCGCAGGTTGTGCCTCACTAAGACTGCTCAACTAAACTGAAACCACTCAGCTCAGTGTCAAACTGAAAACAGAAAGCTGGAGCTGCAGCATGGCTGAGGAGATTTCTATGGCTCCTTCCGGGCCTCATGTCCTCTGGCACATACCAGAGCCACTCCAATAGGGAAGCGACATGGCAAGGTGCAAAGAATACTGGGTCTGGGATCTGATCACCCCTCTTCCTCTTAAGTCACTTCAAACACTTTGGCAATTTGCCTGTATTAAATGATAAACTCAAAAAACATTATTATGAAATGTGAATAATCCCTAACGAAGACAGGCACCAGTTAAATAAATTTACCATAAGCATAGGAATAAGAGGATCAACACTGGCAAAATTTAGCACCAGTGAGTTATCAGATTTATAAGACCTAGAACTGAAAGACCTCCAAGATTGCCTAGTTTAATTCTCCTGTTTTACAAGATAAAGAAACTGAGGCTTTATTGAAATAAGTCTTCACTATCCATGAGGAGGTACAGTAGTAGGTTTTTACTAAAGGAACTTTAAGACAGCCAATTAACATTCAAAGACAACTTTTATTCATTTGTTTGTTCGTTTATTCATTCATTTTCAACACACTCACGATGGACAGCGCATGCTATGTGGATACTAGAGGAGACAGAATAATAAAAAGTCACAGAAGTCTTATTGTACTTTAAGCTTTAATAAGCTTTTTAGAAAGCTTAAAGCTGCATTAAGACTTCTGATATACCCTGCATAGGAATACAGTATAAAAAGACATTGTATCCTTACCCAAAACTGTAATCCAGATTTAAAATCAATTCAGAGCTAAATAAAATAACTTAGATATAATCAACAAATGTTTGCATATCCATACTCCAGCACCAACTAAAGACTGAGATAAATACAAGCAAAATTATGCTTACTACTTCAAAAAGAAATAATGACTACAAAAAGAGAATGCAGACTCTAAACCTGTAAAAGTTGTAGAGGAATATTTAAGGAGGCTATAAACTGCTATGGTAGATTTACTCCTATCGGAAGTGTATCAGCATAACAAACCCCAACTCAGAGCTAAAATACAAAGAGGGATGATAGTAAATTAAGAGACAGCACTGTTATAAGTTCAGTTAAGATGGAAACTATAATAGGATAAATAAAAATTCCTGAGATTAAAAAAAAATCTGTTTTGCCAAGGCATAGGATTCCTAGCAAGAATGATCCTCAAAGAAGTTTCAGCCACCTACTTGTCAAGACCTTAAACTTTAAGATGACAAGATTTAATAAGCTATGAAAGACTGATGATGCTTTAAAAAGCCAATTGTTTCCTGGATGATGGAGAAGAAAAGTTTATAGAAATGCATTTATCACTCGAAGTTCGCAAAGGGCAAGCTGACTTATCTCTTCCTGACAATATTCCATGGCTCACAGTACAAAGATCACTATGATTTGCACTGGAACTATGCAAGCAAAGGAACAAGAAGAAAAAAAATCAAGTACAAAAAAAAAGAGGTATAAGGGATGAAGTGAATCTGAACAAAGGGAAAGGCAGTTCAATGAACAGGTGATCTTGGAGATGTGGGTATAATTTCCTACAGTGGTGCCAACGACAACCCATCCACCCATGCCTCTTCATACTCCTGAAAACATTACGTAGAGGCTCCACTCACGTGTGACTGAAGTGTCACAAGTTCACAACTTTAGAATTGGAGGGAGACTCTCTTGACAACATGGGCCCCAATGGAGCACACAGCAGATATCCCAGCCTCTTACTACTATTCCCAGATCATGATCCTGATATTATCATTCACGCCAATTTTCTTGGCACAATTCTTTGCTGTCAAGATGCTGTCATTTACTCGCGTCCACCATACATCATTCCACTGCCCTTTGGCTCAACTGTCATTTTGTTTCCTCTCAGATTATGGTGGTCTCCCATTTACAGCCACATAGCAGCATTGGAAGAATACTGGTGTCAAAAAGAAGGGCTTTTTGTTTCAGAGGGAAGCTCGGGGTCATTAATGGCACGATGCAATCTCCCATACGCAGTCAGGTCTCATCTCCTATTCAATTCTGAACCCATTATTTCTCTGTAGTGTCCAAGATACATGTAGAGCTTTACACAACATCCATCCAAATGTACATGAGAACCTAGAGACAATAGGCCTACATCACCCACTTTTTTCCTATATGGAAAATTAAGGGAAAAGGTTTGAGTGATTATGCTTATTTATAAGGCTCTGCAATATTCTGAAAATGGCACAATCTGAACAGTATTATTCACAAACAGGAGCACCCAGAGGGGTACATTCTTATTCTACAGGGAGTCACTCTTCTATTGAGATTCTGTGCTGGACGTCCTCCAGGACATGTACAGGGCAAACGCCTTCAACAAGCATGTCTGTTTTATGCCTTGCCTTGATATTTATAATCATTTGCTTGTATAAAGTTCTCTTATTTTATTTTTCAGTTTTATATGATTTTAAAATAGGCACTAGAGACAGCAAGGAGAAAATTGTGTTCCACTACATCAAAATTTTTTTATAGTCAACAAAATGTAAAGTGAGATTTTACATTTATTATACCTTTCCAACAATCTTGTGACTGCAAAATTATATTCTGCTGTAGAATATCACTTGCAAAAGTTGCCTGGTTCCTTTTGCATACTTTTATCAAAAAAGTCCTCGAATTACAGGTATGGGAAAATAAACACCCACATTTAGTTACTGATATTTTTTGGATTGCTTTCTGGAGCAGTAAAATCTGAATCTTTTCCCAAGGATTTAGTATGATCTCTTTCAAGAGACCTTGAAAATTAATTTCTCATCATCCTCAAAACAGCACTGCTTCCAACAGGGACCTGTCTACTCTGTGTACACTTGACTTCATTCACCTTTATTTTCTTACACCTTTATACAGGACCCTAGAGATTGTGACATTAAGAGTTCAAATGTGGAAAACTTCACCGACACTGACAGAAGGGAACTGCTACAGAAATCCTGACAGACCTTTTATATTTTCCATCTGTTTGTTATCCTCGTTCTTCTATGTTTCTCACCAAGCTTTCTGTAAAACTTGTTTTCCTCCACTTCTTGCTCTTTTATGTGATGTTGCTCATAAGTTTCCACCATCCCACTCTGTGAGATTTTATAAAACAGTTTATATCCGAAGCCAGTGTTACCCTTGGCTGTCATCACTCTCTTCTTTGGCAAAAACAAGTGTTTTCTGGCTAAGCTGTTTCTAGGCTCTTTTAGCCTCCTTTTAACTACTGAGAATGTCAAGATTAATATGATTCAGTTCCTCCAGTAGTACGTCCTCCAGAGAAGGCTTTCAAATTTAGACTAACAACAGTTAACATCTGTAAGTGATCGAAAAACTGTGATTCTTATTACTTTCTGATTCCTGTACCCCAACTGTCAATGCAGAAAAAAAGAGATCACATTGAACCAGGAGCCATTTTGTAATTTTTTTTGCTTTATGGGTTGCAATGGCCAAAGAATTCTTCATCACACATGGGGAATTCTAGGATCCTCTCCAAACTTATCGAAGTGAGTCTTCAAATAGCAGTCTACTGCTGAGACCACACTTTCTAACCTGAATGAAACTGTTAGACTTTGTTGCTCTGCTGACATAGCCTTTGAAAACCAAGGGTCCCCAAAGTGTTACAATGTTGTTGTTGTTTGTCCTTCATTCTCAAAGAGGATCATGACATCAGAAAGGTGATATCATGACTTGCAAGTGAATTGGATTTAAGTAATGGAAGGCTGTGTAAAGTCACCAGCCTCATTCTTTTCTCCAGACCCATATGGGTCCAGCGGCAAGATATAGATCAGGACAACTGGAGAAGGCCCTGGATGCAGTGGGAAAGATTGGCCTTTTTAAGCTAAGGTCTTTCCCAGGTCTCAGGCTATCTGAGGCAACACCCATTCAGTGATTAAGGCTAGGTAAGAAATGAGGCAAAGAACAGCCTCTTTTACCTAGCCAAAAAAAAAAAAGAAAAAATCAATATGGCAGGGGAAGACCCTCAGGGTTTCTGGCCAAATCAGAAACAATTATTATTTATACTCACTCTGAACCATCAGAACCTAAACAAATGACCAAATGAGGCTTGGGCTAGGACCTACTCTTGGCCAATCAATGAGAGCCAGAGTCAGATCTCCTAGAGGCTAATGATATAAAGGAAAGGACTTGAAAATTGGACAACATATTGAAGTTGTTCCTTTTTATAGTGATCTACTCATCAACAACAGATAATCGACCACATTTAGAATCTATCACTTCAGTACCTAATGTACCAGGAGAGGAAGCAAACGCATTTAAGAAGAAGTTGAAAAGGGTGTCTGAGTTTAACCAAATAGATGGAAAAAAAAAAAAAAGAAAGATATAATTTTAAAAGTACTTAAGATCAATTTTTAAGAGATCCCAAAAATTCTTTAAAAACAACCAAGAAAATCATGAGTTGCACTTTTTTTTTTTTTTTAAACTAAAAAGTGACACCCAGAAGCCACTGGCCCATACATCTACTTTCTAATCCCTCTAAAATCAGAATAGTCTCTACATTTTTCTAAGCAATCAGTGATAAAAATATAAAGTGGGAAGGGGCTTTCTCAGACAACTTGCTACAGTAGACTATGTCTTCAAAGTCAGAAAAAAAAAGTGAGAAGTGATGAAAAGTTAAGCCCCCACTGTGCATATTTTGTTGATTTTTAAAATCATTTGAATTTTTCTGAACTTTCAGTTTCTCTCTATTACATAATCTACCTTAAAATGCAGACCAGAACAGGCTGCATGAGGTGAATAAGGTTTTAATGCCAAAAC
Organism: Vombatus ursinus; assembly: GCF_900497805.2. Classification (NCBI taxonomy): domain Eukaryota; kingdom Metazoa; phylum Chordata; class Mammalia; order Diprotodontia; family Vombatidae; genus Vombatus; species Vombatus ursinus. Next base: position 20,607,596 of record NW_020954552.1, on the reverse strand, counting down.
CTAACAAGGATAAAACCAAAGAAAGTAAATTATCAGTCCAATTCATTTGTGATTTTACTTATGAATATAAATATCCCAAATAAAATCTTAGCAAACACAATGTATTAAATGAATATTTTAAAAAATTATCCATGATATTAAAATAATTATTTTTGTAGATAATAACAAGAGCCAGGGAAAACCAAAAAACACTTAAAGAGTTCAGCAAAGTTGCAGGGCATAAAAGAAAAACATAAAATTTACTATATTCCTATGCAGGGTATATCAGAAGTCTTAGTGCAGGTTTAAACTTTCTAAAAAGCTTATTAAAGCTTAAAGTGCAATAAGACTTCTGGGACTTCTTATATACAAATAACCAACAGTTCACATCCTATTTATTTATAATCTAGTCTAAGTCATTTAGCCTCTTTAAGCCTCAGTCTCCATATCTGTAAAGTAGGGATGAAATCACTTGCCCAACCTAACGTGGGTGTGTGAGGAAAGCACTTTGGAAACTACAAAGCACTATACACAATTCAAATATTACAACAACACAACAAACTGAATTTTTGGAAACAGTCGAAGAAAAAAAATATTTAACTGTAATTCACTTTATAGTCCTTTGAGAAGGGAGAACCACATCTACTTTATTAAGCAGTTGAGACTTGTATACTTATCTCCAGGCAATATTTTTCTTAATTCAAGACAAAGCCAAGTCTCTGGCCAAATTAAGTTACTGACCTGTCTAGTGATCCAGAGAGTAGTCTTTGTCCAGAGCTGCTTAGACATAAGCATGTGACGGTTTTGTGATGATTTCTCAGGGATACTAGCAATTGTCCTCCTTTAAGAATGTCCCAGACCTTAACATAGCGACCTCCTGGACATAAGAAGAATCAAATATATGTTAATATGAGACACAAAAATGCTTTAGAAACATAAATCACCTTTATTGTTATTAACCAAGGAAGTACTGTTCTTCAACTTAAATTTCAAAGCCTATTTGTTTGAAAAACAAATCACTTGAAACTTGTTATGAAAACCATAAACTTAAGAAAAAATGCATTATATAATAAGATCTTCTGTTTGTGTTGATAAAAATTTTCTATTTTTATGAAAATTGTGAAATACTACTAATTTAAGGAAAACATACCTCAACAAAATTATGAAAATAGGAATCCAGATTGTATATGGTTCTCTTTTTCAGCAAGCAGGCAACCTGAAGCCTTCTCTAGAAATCTTAATTTCAAGCATTTTTTCCTCAGAAGCACAATAAAGAGAAGAGAGGGAAAAAATTCAGGGAGACCTATTTTTTGGGGGGGTGGGGACATGGGAGGGTACAGAGGGAGGACCCTGGACTGTGAGGTAGGGGATAAGATGTACGAATGATGAGATCAACAAAACACTGGAAACTTGGACACTTAATAACTATGAAACTTTCATGACTACTACTCTGGGCTTCCAGTTTTCTCACCTGTAAAATGAGGGGTTCTATCAGGTAATCTCTAAAGTACCTCTACCCTGCTCTAAATCCCATAATTCTAAATCATTCATCCTCTCTGGGGCTCAGTTTTCTGATCTGTAAAATAGGAATAATTAACATGCACTTCTTATTCAATTAGGTCATTGTGAAGAAGGCATGTTAAACCTAAAAGCTCCAAATAAATGTGAAATATTAAGTGTTAGGTTGCTTAGCATTAAGCTTTAGATTCTACTACGTCAAAGATAGGAATTCGCTTCATGGAAAGCAATCATTATAACATATCTATACACTGCACACAAGTCTGCAGCGTTTCAGGACTACACTGAGTAACTTTCTAACTTAAATAGAAAAAGGCCCTTAGCTTTGCATCATCATGTTGAAAAAATCAAAGACAATAAGTAAACAAAACTTTCTGTCCAGACTCCATGTAGAACGTGTCCAGGCTGACACCAGAGTCTCGGAAGCTTAGATTTCCTCAGAGTCTCCCTGGCCCTGCTGAACCATTAGCTTCCTGCTGGGTCATCAAGCTGAAGACTGCCAGGACTTTGGTTCTGACCAAAAATCTGCTGCAATCCCTCTGAGCTGGAGAAAGACACAAAAGTACTGAGACAATGTGGGTGCTGAGGCATTTTTCCTTCTTAAAAATAACTATGATCTTCATAAAAAGTTTCAGGTATTTAATTCAAAATTTAAGGTCAAGAATAACCCCTTATTAGATAATAACAATAATGGTAATTTGTGTTTACATAACCCTTTCATGTGCCCTTAACATCTGTTCAATTCTCCCCACTCCTTCAACAACCTGAGATATATATTCAGACACACAATGAAATTAAGCAAAGACAAATTACTCAAATGAAATAAGGAAATGTTGTCTAGTAAATAATCATCAGCAATTCAGAAAGGAAATACTAGGTATACAATGAGAAGTCAATATTAAACCTCTTTAAAAAAAAAATTGAAAACCATTCAATACCTGCAGACACTAGAAGGCCTCCAGATGGAAAGAGCAGAACGCTCTCCACAGGCTGTCCGTGCTCCACAGTCAGCACGCTTTTCTTCACTCGGGCATCAAACATTTTTACAGTATGGTCATATGAACCTAAAACATCAGTTTATGCTTTTATGAAATTGGCCACAACCACAAACAAGAATTCACAAAGGAAATTCACAATTCACAAAGTCCAAAAGGCATGGCTAATAGCATGAAGGATCCCTAAGGACGTCTGTGTGTCCAAGCTGAGCACTAAGTTTGCACTGAAGACAGCACAGTGGAAAACGAGGCTTTGGAGTCAGAAGGTCTGCCATCCAGTCCCAGGTCTGCTCACTACTGCCCTGTGTCCTTGGGTCCAGCCCCTTGCCCACTCTGAGTTCCCCTTCCTCATCTATCCAGTGAGAGTTGCATGAGATAATCCTGCCCGTCACCTCCAACTCTCAAATTCCCATGTTCCACATGTGTGCACATACTATGCTTTTCTCAGCAGTGTCTAGCTTTCCTTGATTTTCCATTGCTCCTGCCTTCACAGTCCATGTCAGTTTGCTAAACAACCAAAGGTGTAAAACCATGGTTAGAGGCAGTCATAAAAATGTAACTCTACCACCTTTGACCCTTAACTACCACTGAAGCCATAAGGCCTGACAAAATGAAATGAATTTGCTCAAATTACCATGTTAGAGCACACGTCTTTCCTTTCTGTTAAAGATCAATAAACTACAAAAATGGAAAATAACATGAAGAATGCTTGGCCATCTCTCTATCAGGGAGTCGTGTTTAACAGCAAGGTACTATGGGAGGAGGGTTGTTCATTAGGAGGTGACTGTCATCTCAAAACAAAATATATCAATAAAATAATGTATGTAAAAGAACTTGCTATGACACAGATTTACTTTGCAAGGGGCACAGAAAAGGCAAGCAGACACGAGAATTTTGAAGGCGGTTTGCTAATCACACATACACACTGATCATTACAGGCTTACTACAGACCTTCAGGCATGCACCTCCATGACCATCTATTTATAAATCTCCTCGATTTACAGATAAAGAAATTAGAGCCCAAAAAGGTCCTTTGTACCACACTGGCTCCAAAGCAAACAATAAGAGGAGGTGGAGAGTGGGAGCAAAGGATAACATGTAAAAAGGAGAAGAAACAAACCTGAATTCATTATGAAATTGGAAAAATTTCCCCCTCCCCCAATGAGCAAAAAGTGCACTGCTGTGAAATCATCTACCTCAGAAAAAATATTAAGCTAACCTGTTACAAGGAGATCTGCATTAAGTTTGCTGGCACATCCGCATCTCACATAATCTGTATGCTCACTAAAGGACAAAATTTCAGTAGCATTTGGGATGTCCCATAACTTAGTTGTATAATCATCTGCTCCAGAGAGGATGCGGTATTTATCAGCTGTAAAATCTACCATATGAACAGCTCTGAAAGATAAGAAATGGTAAAATATAAGATTATAGCAGGAATTTTATTTCTGTAATATTCTAACAAGGTCAATTTGTACGTAGCTATTAAAAATAGTAAAAAGCCTGAGTGGATGACTGGAGGTGAGGAAACTGTGGGGTCAGAAGAGAACTGAGAAAAAGTGAAGATTGTCAAAAAGCTCATTTGCCCCAATTCAACTTAGATTTTTTCAATTTCCACATCATGATTAGGCTGTCACAGAACAAGAGATTAATAAAGCAATACCAGTAAACTGATAGCTTAATTCAGTTCAACATTTATTAAGCACTTACTGTTTGCAAGAAACTTTGCTAGGAGTTTGTATACAAAGAACCATTACAGATCTATATTGCAAGAAATTTGCAATCTAATATCTAATAAGGAGGAAAGACATTTACACAAATAACCTATCATAAAAGGAAGCATAAAATCTAAGGAGAGGTTCAGCCAAAGCATTGTGAAAAATGTGAGATCTTTAGTAGATTGAAGTGTGGACCTTTGGGGACACTGTTGCCTTAATAATATGCTTAACATTTCCACAGGAAGAGGTAGCATGAATAAATAAACGCCTAATGTGTTAGGCTTGATGTCAGGAAGAGTTGGGTCCAAGTTCTGTCGTGGACACCTTCTATGTGCCTCATACAACTCAGGACTGACTATATTTTAGGGCAAAAATGGCTGGTTGCCATCCTCAGTGGTTGCCTCCACAGTGTGGAGGGAGTTTGCAAAACAGAAAGAAATAACAGGTACTTTTGCATCTGTGTAAGCTTCAACAGATCTAATAGAAAAAGGCAGTTCACATCTTAATTCAATATCTTCAATTCAGGTTCTATTAAATTAATTTAATCTTGGGGCAGCTAGGTGGTGCAGTGGATAGAGCACCGGCCCTAAAGTCAGGAGGACCTGAGCTCAAATCCGGCCTCAGACAAAACACTTGACACATACTAGCTGTGTGACCTTGGGCAAGTCACCTAACCCCGATTGCCTCACTTAAAAAAAAAAAATTAATCTTAAATATTTATTTCATTAGCAGTCAATCGCCTATCTGGATTATTGCAATAGCACCCTAACAGATCTCTGAACTCTTTATCCTTCGTGCCACTGCTAGAATAATTTTTCTTTTGTATAGGTATGGTTCAAAACACTTCATTTGCTCTCCCTTCCCATCTAATGAATAAAACTCACTCTTTTTTACTTGGCATTCAAATCTCTTCATCATTGGGTACTAGCCCTCTCCTATTTCTGCCCTCTCTGCTTCAAACTGGGCTATTCTTCTTTGAACCTTCCCAATTCTGTGCAGATAAAATTCTCTGCCTCCAATGTCCACATTCTGTCTATGGACTCCTCTCTATTCCTGCAATAAACATGAATACCATTTGGTATGAATACCACTCGGATCTTTGTGGTAAGTAATGACTTTCCTCTTTAGACTTCACGTGCTTTGTTTTGAACTGCATTAATGCACTTAAATCATCTGTGTTTTCACCTTATCCCTCTACTAGACCGACAACCCCACGAGGGCAGGGACCAGATCTTCCTATCTCCCTCAGCACCTAACAATGGTTGGTATGCTATAGACACAGCATATTCTTGTTGAATTAGTGTCAAATACTGGGTCTATCTTGAAAAATATACTGAAGAACACACTTCTGTTTTAAATTACTATTTCAGTCACAAATAATTTAAATAAAATGTCTGCAATTACTGGATAAAACTATGTCTTATCAAGCAGTTCATCAGAAAGCAAAATGTCCAACAAAACCAAGAAAAAAGGAAAAACAATTCTATGACATAATTCACTTCTAATAGAGATCCACTCAGCTACTCCTCACTGGCTTGCATATTCACCTACTTAAACAGGTTCCTAAATGACTCCTCAAAGTCCAACCTACTCCCAGGCTACCCTCAAAACATGGTACTGGGGCTTTCACACAACACCTAAACCTCCAAGACGGTACCCGTCAATTTCTTCAAGGCTACACCAGAGAATTATACTGAAAAAATGTTATCAATGGAAGTCAGATGCAATTCTTACTTTGCATGGCCATCAAATTGTCTGAGTGGTGCCCTTCCAGTCACATCGAAGAGTTGGACAGCACCATCTTCACTGCCAGCAACAAGGAGCCTACCATCTTGTCGATATGTAGCACAGTAGGCAGTGTCCTTGAAGCGGGAAAAGGTCTTTATAGGTTCTTGGGAGTATCGGCCATAAATATGAATCTATCACAAGTAACAAAGATACACCAAAACAGCTTCATGAATTTTTTTCACCACAGAGTACATGAATCAAAAGTTAAAGATAAACCACGTAAAATCAGACTTGAGATCAAGTCTTACCCTTGAAGAAGCTGTGACAGCATAATTATATGGAGGCTCTGGAGAAAAGTCTATTTTTGTCACTGCACCAAACTCTTTTATCTGAACAGGAGTCTAAATGAAAAACAATGTCATATTAGTACACTTTGAGCAATAGTGGATTAACATCTGTATATATTTCTTACAAATAATTTCTAAGAACTACTTGTGTGCTTCATCTTACAAAGAAATCTTTTAAAACTGATCAAAAACTAATTTTTTAAAATGACAATTTTTTTTTTTAGGCAATTGGGGTTAAGTGACTTGCCCAGGGTCACACAGCTGGTACGTGTCAAGTGTTTGGTCTGAGGCCAAATTTGAACTCAGGTCCTCCTTACTTCAGTATCGGTGCTCCATCCACTGTGCCACCTAGCTGCCCCCACAAATGTTTTACATTATAATGAGGAAAGGTAAAGCAGCTACAATTTATTTATTTATTTATTTATTTGGTGAAGCAATTGTGGTTAAGTAATTTGCCCAGGGTCACACAGTTAGTAAGTGTCAAGTGTCTGGTCTGAGGCTGGATAAGAGGCTACAATTTAACAAGTAGGGATAGAATTATAGAAATTTCATTAAACAACTGATACAAAATATTCAGAAATAAGAACAGGCAATCAAATTATTAGCTTAATCTTCAAGTCATTTGCTAAATTAGCTTCTGAATTGCTTTCAAATTTTTAGATTATTTAGACCATATTAAATTGGTATAGAAAATCAAACCAAAATTAAACTGTGTATTGGAAAAAGTAATATAAATGAAAAATTACTTTCTACTAATTATCTCAGGTCCTTACCTTGTAGTTTTTCCAATACAATGTATCTTGAGTTATTTTCTCACCAAGTTTGGGAAATGTCTGAATAACAACAGGCTTATAACCAGCCATTAGTCTTCACAGTTGAACTATTACCCTCTAAAAAGGGTAATCCTTAGGTATTAAAGTAGTATCCTTTAATATTTTTAATGTCCCCTTCTTTAATCTGAAAAACAGGAAATACAATTTTTATATATTGACATGAATATATATTTAAAATCTTGTTCCCCTCCTATTTTCAAAAGGCTTTGGGGCAGCTTGAATAATAAAATGGTATAAAGGAGTCATTTGAATACTAAACATAAGAAACCAACCAAAGGTAGCATTATTATTTTCTAGTGCCTAAGTTTGGAAGGTTACTTCTTGCAATAAACTTGGGTCTGTTTTTGGGCAGCTAAGGCAAAAAGAACAACACTGAGGTAGCAGAGTTTTTGTTTCTGTAAACAGGAAATAAACACTGTCACTTGTAGAGAAGGCATAAAGTTTCAAACATGATCTTATAAAAGATACAGAAATGTGGTTAAACTGAACGCTCTCTTATCAACTCTGATGAAGGCAGAGGGAAAAACAAAAAATCACAACTTAGTAAAGAACGATGAAATGAAGTGGTCCAGGAAATTTGCTTTCTAATGGTCTAACAATACAGACTGAAGACTGGGGAATGGAGACAGAAGGTTATTTTAAGATTATTCAGCTATCTGTCCAATATCAGCATCCTTAAACCTGATTTGGAGAGGCCCTAATAGCATTAAATTCATGATCTAATCTTTTAACAACTGCCTGTGGCATGCAATATATTCTATAAAATTATTTCAAGTGTCAGCAATTAATTTAGATAACAGATATCTAGACAACAAAACTAACATTCCATTGTGGAAGTTTTTTTTTTTCCTCTTACAGTAGTAATAACTCTTCTTTCTCTGATGCCTTAAGGTTTACAAAGTACATTTTCTCATACAATCCTCACAACAATCTTATGAAGTAGGTGCTATATTTATCCCCACCTTATAGATGAGGTAACTGGAACCAAAAGTGATATGTCCAAAATAACAAAGCAGTGTCTAGGTAAAATATTTAGGTCTTATGGTTATTATTATAATTATTATATTAGAAAGATTCCCTTCTTAAAATTTTGATTTTAAGCATAAGCTTAAAGAGTTAGAGATGGGGCCTGTGACACACATTGACTGTAGGATACTGAAGAAGTCACATAACCTCTCAGTGTCTATACTCTGTAAGTTGTAAACCAGTGATAGACTTGCATTAGCAGAGGAAGTTTCCTCAGTGAGAACTCCTTATACTAAAGAAATCACAGGCTGACCTTTAAAAACGAACCAAAAAAAGGCATCAAAAGGGTCATTCGAATTCAGTGAGTTATGGAAAATACTTTCCTCTCTTCCAAGTTTACATTAACAAGAATCATTAAGTCAATGCCTATATACAGTATAAAGGGGATGCAGTAATTTAGAAGCAGGTTCCCTACTTTTTAATATATGACAACGTTCGAGCAAAAGAATGTTATGCATAGCCCAATCAAAGAAGGTGACAAAAATTACATTTTTCAAATAAATCTAGTGAGATCAAAATGAACCAATGGAACACGTGCATTATACAATTCATTTTGGAAGAAATTGCTCTTATATAGGGAGACATCTGAACTTCACAATACTCATTTGAAGTTTCGAAGAACTAATGTTAATTTTGGAAAAAAGCAAAAGAGCACATGAAATGACTTTTAAAGACAAAATGCTTAGATCCTTTCTCCTCTCATCTCTTCCAATGGGAGCTGTGCAAGAAATTCGCTTAAGTACTAGAGAAGTTTAAAGTCCAAACAGAAGTTTACCATTATGAAAAGGATGAATTACATAACACTGAAGTCTCCGGAAGTGGACGGAGCTTCCAAGAGTGTTTAAAAGTTTAGTTCATGGGTTCTTAACCCGGAGTCTGTGAACTCGGGGAGGGGGGAAGAGGGAGAGGGGTTTGACGGTATGTATATACGTTTATACACCTAGATATTGATGAGTGTATTTCAAGAATTGTTTTCCTTTGTAATCATATGTTTTGTGCATTTAAAAACAAGATTCTGAGCATACAAAAGTCCAGCTCTAACTGATTAGTTAATTAAGCAAGCCTTCCAGCTCGCCCCAGACAGTGAAGCCCTAAGTCTAAAAGTCCTGTCCACAGCGCGAAGCGTGTCGGGGGACGCCTGGCCCCAGACTGTCTCCCCTGTCACCCCGCGAGGCCGCAGACGGTGTGGGTGCTCCCGCAGAGACCCAGGCCCCTGGTCGGGGAGCTCGTCACGGCGCGCTGCGTGAGAGGCAAGCACCCGGCTCCCACTGGCCGCCTCTACCCTTACCTCCCCCGGAGCCTGCGGCGCTTCGGCTCGCAGGAGGAGCCTCTCTGAGTCGTTCGACGGCCGCTCCCGCTGCTTCGGCTCGTCAGGACACCATGCACCCGAGCCAGGGGTCAGTCCCTGGGATTCACGTGTACTCCGGGCCCACGAGTCCACATCCAGCAGCCAGGTCGTCTTCCGGGCCCGTCGCACAATGTGTGCGTCATCTGCGACCCGGTGCTGCCAGATGACGTGTAGGGGAGGCGGGGCCTAGTGACGCAGAGGAGGCGGGGCGGGCTGGGGGAGGATGGCGAAGGAAAGCTAGCGGAAGCTGAAACCTGGTTGTGGCTTCCGCTTCGAAAGCCTTTCAAGTCACTGGCCTCGGGCCGAAAACGCGGGTCGTCTTAGAAGAGAGGAGAAACTGTCCAGTTGGTTCGGAAGGTCAGATGGAAAACCCCGCGTTCCTGAGGTCTGGGGCCGCGGGGAAGGAATAGGAAGTGACGCATCAGCCACAACAACCTGGTTCGGGAGGCGGCGGTGGGACGGGGAGTAGGTGAAGGATGGCGGGGCCGCAGATCGGGGGAGGGGGGCGGGCAAGGAAGGGCCTGTCCGAGGCTCGGGTCCATCCCGCGGGTCCCTGCCCGGGTTGCCTCTCGCGCCCCTGCCCCCTCCCTCCTCTGCCACCCTTGCGCCCCTCCCCCTCCCCCCTCTCCCCTCTCTCCCCTACCCCCTCCCTCACCTGCCCTTCTACTGTCCTCGCGCCCCTTCCTCCTGTCTCCCCTGCCCACTCCCTTCCTTTCCCCCTCCCTCACCATTCTGCCCCCCTCGCTCCTCTGCACCTTCCAGCTCCTCGAGCCCTTGCCCCCCCCATCTTCATTCCTCCCCCCAGCCCCTGCCTCCTCCCTCCCCTGCCATCCTCCTGCCCCTTCCATCCTCCTGGCTTCTCTGGCTTCTTTCAAGTCGCAGCTAAAGTCCCCCTTTTCTTCAAGAAGCCTTTCCCAGTCCTCCTTAGTCTTAGATCTTTACTCTGAGACTATCCGCACTTTATCTTGTAGATTTCTTGTTTGCACATAGTTTTTCATAGGCACTTAATAAACGCTGGTTGATTTGACTTGACTTGAATCGAGAAAAGTGACAGACAAATCCTGGTCACCTAACTAGATGTGTAACTGTGAGCCAGTCACTTCACCTGGCCAAACCACAGTTTCCACATCCATGAAATGGAGATGGTAACCTACCTTGCCTACCTGACAGAAGTGCTATATAAATGTGAACTATTTGATACAGTGAGCATATAATTATTCCTGTTACTAATTCCTACTCCTAATACAGGCCATAATCCCTTTATAGTATAATATCCGGATCACAGATGTAGAACTGGAAAGGACCTGAGAGACCATCTAGCCCAACCCTCTCATTTACACAGAAAGAAACTGAAGCCGGGGAAGTTAAGGTACTTGCCTAAGGTCTTACAAGGAGTGGGAGAGTCAGGATTTGAACCAAGATCCATTGCCTACAAATGAATGAATGAAACTACCTGATATACAGATAGAAAAGTAAGTCTTCCTGGCTCTCAGAGAGCTCACATTTTGATGGATCTTCATCCAGGTCATGCCTTCTAACTATGGGTGTCTGTCCCATAGTTTGTCCCAGGCAGTCTTCTGGATCTGTCTATTTCACTTGGTGAGCTCATCAGCTCCCATGGATTTAATTACCATCTCAATGCTGATGATTCTCCAATTTGCTTATCCAGCCCTAACCTCTCACATCTCCAACTGGTTATCTGGAACTGGATGTCCTGTAGACAACTTAAAATTAACATATCCAAAACTGATTTCATGATTCTTCTCCCTAAGTCCTCCCATCTTCTTAATTTCCCAGTTACTGTCAGTGGCACCACTATCATCCACACCTCCTCACTTTCACCCCCCCCAACCCAAACTCTTGCCAAGGGCTGTCTATATTCTAACTTCATAACATCTCTCTAAATGCCCTTCTCTCCTCTAACTCTGTCATTCCGCTGGTCCAGATCCTAATCTCACCTTCTACCTTAATGGAGTCAAACTAGAATATAAAGGAATTCTCGCTGCCACATATTAACTTAGAAAACCACAAATTAACATTGTCTTTATTGTATTGTATTGTATCGTATACATTTTGTTAAGCATTTCCCAGTTACATTTTAATCTTTTCTGGAGTTTTGCTGGCTTCTAGCTAGGCAGTGAGTTTGACATCCCAGTTCTATGACAAGCCTTTCCCGATCTTCCTTACTACTAGTACTTTTCCTTTTGTTGGTTGTCTTCAATGTACCCTGTATATATCTTGTTTGTATGTAGCTGTTTGTATATTGTCTCTCTCATTAGAATGTAAATTACTTAAGAACAAGGACTGTTTTATGCCTTTCTTTGTATCTCCAGTACTTAATATCATGACTGCTATATAATAGGTATATGATAAGTGATTATTGACTTGTTAATTTACAGGAAAGGTTTCAGCTGCAAGTCAGATGGAAAGATCCATTAGACCTTAGAATGCAGTGGCAAACAAAATGATAATGCATCATCTTTAATGTCATTTCCACTGATAAAAAAAATCTCGTAATTTTCTGATGTTGAACTATTTGAAAGTGCCAAAGACTGTGACCACAAGAACTTTCTTTTCTGGGTCTTTAGGAGAAGTAGTTCCTGGGTGTCATCTCCACAGGGTCTGCTTCCCAGGGTGATGGCTGCAAGGACAAGACTGAAAGCAGGACCATTGGGCTAAAATGTGTATCCACTCTGGGGGAGTAGCCCAGGAGTAGGAGCTGGTATTGGTAGTGGTAAATAAGGCAGGCCCCTCTTTCACAGGGACTTCTCCCCTCAGTGATAGCTTCTGTGCCAGGGATAGAAACAAGGTCATTGGTCTAGAAGGCACTGCTATTCACAGAGCTCTTGGGTTCAGGTTCCTAGGTATTTCCATCAGTGAGTAACGAATGGTGGTGATTTGACTTGGCAGGCACGAGCTGAAGTTCAGGCATGGAAGGTGGCTTATGTGAATGTGTAGAGGCAGGAGAAAGCTCAGGAACGCTTGTGGTCGGTTTGGCATGTAGAGTGGATAAAGGGGAGTAATGTGAAATGAGACTGAAAAGATTGGGTGAAGCCAGATCTTACAAACCATACTTTGTAAAAATACACATGAAGTTGTTTGTATTTTATCCTCTAGGCACTAAGAAGCCACTAAAAGCTTTTTAGCTTGGGAGTGATACAGACAGATGTGTATTTTGTGAAAATTATTTTTGAAGTCTTATAGAGAATGGATTAAAGAGGATTAAGAATTTAAGCAGGGAGACATATTGTGGACCAGGTGAGAGGTGGTGAGGGCCAGAACTTGAGTGTTAGTCATATCACTAGGGAGGAGATCAAGGTGAGAGGTGCTGTGGAGATCGAATCAGCAAGACCTAGGACCTGATCATACATGGAGCATAAGGGAGAAGGAACAATCAAAGATAATTCCAAGATTATAAACCTGGGTGCCTAGGAGGATGTTAGTTCCCTCAGCAGAAAAAGGAAAGTTTGAAAAGGGAACAGACTTAAAGGGGAAGAAAATGAGATTTTTCTCGAGACACTGAGACTTCCAGGTAGAGATCTAGCAGGCAGTTAGTGATGGGAGATTGTAGTTCCAGAGAGAGCCTTTGGCTAAATATATATTAATTATTATTTATTATCATTTATATAATTTATATTTATTATATGTTGTTATTTATATATGTATTGAGAGAGAGATTTTGGAGGCATTTATGTAGAGATGATAATTGAATGTGAGGGATCTATCTGATGAGATCACCAAGTGAGAAGGTATAGAGAAAGAAGAAAAGATAGCCAAGATTAGAGCATTGAGGGACAACTTCATTTAGTGTGAGATAAATGTTAATTCAGGAAAGGAGACCGAGAAGGAATGGCTAAAGGAGTCAGAGGGACAATCAGGATACAGCAAGGAATTGTGTCAGAAGCAACAGAAAAGTCAAGGAGGGAGAAATGCCATTGGATTTAGCAGTTAAGAAATTTTTGGTTATCTTTGAGGGAACTGTTTGAAAGTAAGAAACCATGTTGCACATGGAAGGGAAGTGAGTAACCATAGGTTTTCCATTTGTGCCTCAAATAGCCACTTCTCTAATTCCCACATCTGTGTGTGACACTGAATTTATTCAGCCAAGTATTCAAATTTTGTAGACTCATAGAATTTTAGAATTAGCAGGCCCTTGAAGCATGAGAGTTAAGTACAGTGTGTGTCCCACAAAGAGCCTTGGACTTGGGGTTCTAGTCGTCTACTTCATTGAGTCTCAATCTACTCCTCTGTACACTGAAGTAAATACCTCACCATGACATTGTGATTATCAAATGAGAGAAAGCATGAATGTTTTGCAGACTTTAAGCGCTCTCTTTATGTCAGTTGGTATTTTATTTAATTCAGCTCCCTTGTTTTACAGATGAAGAAACAGAGGTCCGAAGGGATTAAATGGCTTCCTTTAAATCACAGATGGTGACAGAGGTAGATCTAGAACCTAGAAATCTTAGTCAACTAGTATCTCTTGTGTGCAAATATAAACCACCACTGTACTAGATGCTATCTGAGATAGAAAATACAGGCCCTACCCTTGAGGCTTACAATATATGATATGAGAACATGTCTTTAGTGGTGTCCTATCATTTTTCTTCATTGGAATCACTACTTTCACATCTTCATATGCCATTGTAATTTATTTTCCAAAAATTTTCTAACCTTGTTCCCTCTTTCTTCTTTATGATCAATATCAGCCAAAATTTGGCCTTAGAAGATAATGTATAACCTTAAATAGGATTTGCATGGCCTTTACTCTAAATCGTTTTCCTTTTTTAATACAATTTAACATTCCTCCATCATAAAATTCTGCTGTCTCAAAATTTGTAGCAGCATTTGTCTACACCAAATGTAGGAAAATTAAACAAGATACTGCTTGCTATCTCTGCTTCTCTTAAGACATTTTATATCTTATTTTGTTTTGATTGTTTTGTGTAATTTTAGCTGCAGTAAAACATTTTAATTGACCTTATGTTAAAGTCCAGGAGGGAATGCAAATTATGATCTCCTTGTGTAAAGAAAAAATTAATTAATTTTAAAAGTGTTGATTTGTAGAATGCACACTTGAACACTGGTTTTTATTAACTAAAGGTAATGAATTATCCTGCTGTTTCTGTGCAAACGGTCTTTTCCTCTGAACTTTGTTCCAAATCATGTTCCTTTCCTTTTTCTCTAAAGATTCAAATTTAGGAGCCGTACTTATTCCTAATATTGTAGTCATGTTGACTTGTGTAGAGATATGAACTTGGTTATTCTTAGACAGTTTTATTGCTCATAGAAACTGACCATTGCTCAAGTTGCTGATCCTTTATAAGCGCTGATGGTTGTTTCTCCTGTTGACAAGAATTTAAGCCATTTGAAGCCAGTGGTTATTGGCTTGAAATTAATTTTTACATATAGCTTATAATAAATTTGAGTATAAAGCAGGTAAATTAGTAATATCTTCTTTTATGACAAACTGAGATAATTATTTATTTAATTGGAGTGTACCAAAAATAAGAAATTTCAGGTCAGAGGTTTTATATACTATTTGGTAGCAGTCAAGTGTATCTGTATGATACATTCAGAGTTTGGTATTTAGTTAAAGTGGCTTGTATTCCATGTACTACCTCTGATATTTGTGTGGTACCTTGTGCTTAATAATAGTTGTTGAATTGAATAAACTTACCTTAAATTTTGAAATGTTATTTTTCTGTATAATTGCAGATTTTTCTAATACACAGATCCCAAGAATAATCATATCTTAAAATTGAACCAAGTAGAAACCATGAAGAAACATTTTAAATATTTCTATTAAAATTAAAATCATGGCCTCATCAGCAAATCTGGATGTGGGAGCCCAACTGATTGTGGAAGAATGCAGCAACAGCTATAGTCTATCCGACATGAAAGACATTAAAGTGGAGCACCCATTGGACCAAAATCCTGAAGAAGGCCCAGCTCAGAGTGGAGCAATGGGGATGAAATTCATTTTACCAAATAGATTTGATATGAACGTGTGCTCTAGATTTGTAAAGTCCTTAAATGAAGAGGATAGTAAAAATATTCAGGATCAAGTTAACTCCGACCTCGAGGTGGCATCTGTCCTATTTAAAGGTTGAAATTTATGGTATAAGTTGTTGCATTTGTTTTGTCTTTCCATTCCCATTATGAAATTTGTTTTACACACACACACATATATATGTATGTATATATGTATACATATTTGTGTGTTTAAGTGTGTATGTATATGTGTAAATGTATGCAGAAACACACGTGCACATATATGTTACATGCACGTGCGTGTACATATATGTGTGTGTTTAATGAGAAGAGGGTCCTGAGTCATCTTTTAATATCACTTTCTTTCCTAGAATATTCTGAAGCCAATATTAAATTCTTTAAGTCAGATATAATGTAAAAGGTATATATTTTTATGTAATATATTATGTAATATTTATATAATTATGTTATATTTATATATTATTAATATATCATATATCTATATTTAATGCTGCTTGTCAAGACCTTAAATATTCTTTGCCAGATCTCCCTTTTAGTTACTTCCCTAATGTTCCAAAATAGTAAATGAAAATAAAATCCTCTTACTGTTTGCAGTGAATCACTCAAATACACCCTAGTCTGCAAATATTTAACTTGTATTAACTTAAGAATGCTGTGTAACTTGCTTGAATAATACAAATCTGCTTTTTCACTTATCATTTGATGTTTCTTAAAAATAAGAAAATTAGGAAACTAGTCTTGCTAGTTATGAGCAAGATCATTTAGAGCTTCTGTGAACACACACACATCTACCCAGTCATTTTCCATTGAATTAAAGATTATGTGCAACCAAATTGATATGTAGGTACTTATAATTTAAGTACTTCATTCTCAAGAAAGAAATTGCCACTCCAATCACATACATGTTATAGAATTTTGTTGGGGCAGCCAGTTGGTGCAGTAGATAGACACTGGCCTTGAAGTCAGGAGGACCTGAGTTCAAATCCAACCTTAGACACATAACACTTAACTAGCTGTGTGACTCTGGGCAAGTCACTTAACCCCAATTACCTCACATATAATAAGTGATAACAAAAAAAAATTGTTTTACCTATTGCTAAGGAATGGATAGTTCCTCTGATACAGTGGATTAGATAATAACATTTAGGATATAGTAGAATCATCTCTATGGATCTGGCAAGGGTTTTTCATTCTTAGACAAAATAATTGCTAAAATTAAAATAGAATTTTGACTTGTCTTCCAACTTCATGTTGAGAGATGTTTGAAAATAACTCGTAGACATGTTGGGTAGTGGATAGAAGGCTAGCCTCAGAGTCAGGAATACATCTGAATTCAGATACCACCTCTGATATAGTGACCCTGAGGAAGTAGCCCAACTTCTTAGTGCTCCAGGCAGCTATCTAAGACTTAAAACTTAATAAGTGTTTTTAATTCATATGTCACTCTTTTTGAATGATTTGTTCTCTCCCCCACCCTCCAACTCCTCCAAAAAAAGACTCTGTTAAAAAACAAGTTACTGGTAGGAAAATGAAAAGTTTTGAATATATGCATATGTTCATATATTTATTTGTGTGTATTCTTATATACACAAATAAATATTGTTTATGGTGATATATTGACTAATAAAAAGCAGTTTCATAAATTTAACCTTGAAGTAATATCAAAATGTTTTTAGGTACCCTGTTACATTTAATATTTGTTTGGTCATTTAATTTAAAATAGTCACGATCCATCTTTGAGACCAAGGATATTTCTTTTTTTCTTCTGTTAGGGAAAAATTGACATCAAAACAATAGTCATTTTTTTTTAACCTTTGGGGTTATTGACTGGGATTCAAATGATGCTATTTAAGTACATATCAGCTTTTTAAAGTCAGTAATTTTATATGTACATGTATATCCATATATATGTATGTATACATGTATATATTTTATTTATATATGCACATGTAATTTTATTTCTATATGTATATACACACGTGTGTGTGTGCACGCGTGCACGCATGTGTCTATATCTGTGTAAGCAGTCCTTTTTGGGAGTAAGGGCTGTTTGGAACCTATGATTTTGTCACTTTGAAAAACTCTTAGGATGAAAATTCCTTTTAGCAATGCAGATGAACAATTTACAGTTTTATAAAATTACTTGGGGCACTGAGAAGTAACTTGGTCACATAGCAAGTATGTGTCAGAGATAGGACTTAAGCCCAACTTTTCCTGACTCCAGGAAAACTATCCATTTCACCTTTTACTGTTGTCTTATCTAATAGTTACAATTTGTGACCAATTAGAGAAAAAATGAGGCTGAATTCCTATGCACTTAAATAAGTCTCTTCCTATGAAGTTTTCATTGTGATGGGTTGACGAAATAAATACACACTTTGACAATAAATAATTTGTATATAAAACAGAAAGTTGAAGGTTTTTTTAATCCATTTAAGTAATAAGGCTACTAGTATCAGTTGAATGTCCACTGTTATAAGCTCACGACTGTTGAAAGACTTTTTTTCATCTGTTTTAACCTGTTTGATTTAGCTGAATGCAATATCCATACATCCCCTTCTCCTGGGATTCAAGTAAGGCATGTCTACACTCCTTCAACAACTAAACATTTTTCACCCATAAAACAGTCAACTACTTTAACAAACAAACACAGAGGAAATGAGGTATCGACAACACCTCTGCTGGTGAATTGTAAGTATTTCTCAATGGTATATTTACCTTTACTAGTAAAGTAATTTCACAAATTTAACTTTGAAGTAATATCAAATATATTTGATTGTGGAGGTGACAGGGATTGGAGTTTATTGGGGGGGGGGGGTGTATAATCAGATCTGTTTTTTAGGAAGATCACTTTGGCAGCTGGGGAGGATGGACTTTGCTGGGGAGAGACAGGCAGCAAGGAGACCAGTCAGCAAACTGTTGTGATAGTCCAGGTGGGAGGCCTTGGTTCAGAATCTGAACTCAGATGATGACAGAGTCAGGAGAGAAGGGGGCATATGTGAGAGGTAATACAAAGTTTAAATCAGTATGGGAAACGAGAGCTAATGAGGAATTGAGGATGACATCTAGGATGTGAGCCTTGGTGACTAGATGGTGGTACCCTCAACAGTTAGACAGGATTTTGGAAGGTAGGGAGTCTTTGAGGAGAAAGATAATGAGTTTACGACATGTTAAGTTTAAGATGTCTACAGGACGTCTAGTTCAAGATATCTAACAGGCAGTTGGAGATGCAAACTAGAGGTCAGCAGAGCAGTAAAGGCTGGAAAAATAGATTTCAGAATCGGCAGCATAGAGATGATAATGAATCCATGGGAGCTGATGAATTCACTAAATGAAATAGTATAGAGGGAAAAGAAAAGAGGGCCTAGGACAGACCCCCTTGGGACACCCACGGTTAATGGACCTGGCCTGGATGAAGATACGACAAGGAAATCTGAAAAGGAGTATCATGAAAACCTAGAGAGGAGAGAGTATCAGGTATAATGTGTTTAGAATACCCGGTAATGCATTTCTTGAAAAACACAGACCAGTTAACAAAAGGTGACTATGTTGTTGTAGTTCCATTATTATTGTGACCTTGATTACGAAATTGAACTCATCAATTTCAAATGATAAACTTCCAGATTCACCTGATCAAGAGATAAAGTAATATAAGATTACCCCAGGGGAAATAAAGTGACAGAACCTTGAAATAAAGAGATATTAAAGTTTATATCGTATTTGATACAATAACCACAAAGCA
The DNA here is from genome assembly GCF_900497805.2 of Vombatus ursinus. Taxonomy (NCBI): domain Eukaryota; kingdom Metazoa; phylum Chordata; class Mammalia; order Diprotodontia; family Vombatidae; genus Vombatus; species Vombatus ursinus. Next base: position 20,588,347 of record NW_020954552.1, on the reverse strand, counting down.
GCCACTTTGTTACAGTGGAAGACCTTTAAATTGTGTCTTAAGTCACCTTTGAGTGTGTATTTCAATAATGCCACTTAGCTAATGTCAAAGTAATGTTACATTACAGATTAAAGACTATCTCTGTAGTATAAGCAGTCTAGTAGATGGTTTTATAGGTTGGGAAAATAAAAATTGCACAAAATAAGCAAATGAGAACTAAAGAACAATATATTTGTCATGTACCTGTGACACATTTCATACTCTTGTTTCAGCCTTATCTGTTCACCAGTTGGCTGCTCAGGGAGAAATGCTCTATTTGGCCACTCGTATTGAACAAGGTGAGATAACTGAGTAGTCTGTTTAATCATGTTATTCATGTAGAAGGAATAATTAATATTTACAGCTCTGTATATTAGATTCCTTCAGATAGGATTGGCTTTACATGGTAAACTTCATTGACCTTATTAAAAACGCTAGATCTCAATCCATGACATAGATTTAGAGAAAAGACATTATGGACTTTAACTGTACTATTATTACATTCTATGTTGCTAGGCCACGAAAATGAAGGTGAAAATCAGTAGAGTTCTGCACAGCTAACAGATTAGGGGGTAAGCAGATTGGAGGGTGGGGTGGTGAATGGAGGGAGTGGCTTCAAGGTGGGTTTCCAATATACTGTTCAAAATTATTCACTATGCATTTGTATTGTGCTATCTTAATAAATCTCAAGAATGGGAAAAGTTAAAAAAGTTCTTTAACATGGAAGCTGTAACAAAATGACTTCCCTCCTAAGATAGATTATGAAATGCTAGACATAAAATAAGACTATATAGTATTTAGTTTTTTTTTTAGTATTTTACTTAAAGATGTAGCATATGAACAAAGTCAACTGTACATTGGACATATTTTAATAAATTCAAGTAGTTTTCAAGATGATTTTGTGGATCAAATTTGAGCTCAAAATAGAAATCTTCACAGTTACATACATTACCCTTTTAGAATGGCAACATTTTTGTAATAATGCCATATTACTTCAATGGTGCAGATGATAACCCATCTACATACTTTCTTATCCTCTGTGATTGTTTGTTGTCCATGTCCTCCAATAAATAATGATAACTGACATTTATATGGTACCTTAAAGGCTTACTAAGCACTTTATTATTATATTTAATAAATCCTTCATAGAATATCTACACAAATCCAGACCTTTCTCCATATCTTAACATTGCATGAGTACCAAGGCCACACTCAGACTGTCGGTTACTCCTTGATCTTTGTTGTATGACAAGCTCACCACCTTTTCTTATGTTTTCTGAATGATACCTCTTATGTCACTTCTTGATTCAACCTATGAAACAAAGAGTAACAAATATAGCATAATTGTTTTGTTAGACACTGAAATTATTTTTCTTTTGAACAGAAAATGTAATCAACCATACAGATGAAGAAGGATTTACTCCTCTAATGTGGGCCGCTGCTCATGGACAAATAGCAGTGGTAGAGTTTCTGCTTCAGAATGTAAGAACATTTTTCACAAACTTTATTTTGTATTAGTAACTTTCAGATTCAATCATTAGTAATTGTTAAGTGTTCACTATGTATCTCAAACTGTGCTGAGTCCGTAGGGTATGGAGGAAAAAATGTAAGACATCATCCCTGACCTCAGGGACCTTACAGTCTAGTCAAGGGAACCACACCAGTACATATGAAAATAAAGAATCGTAGTATCCCAGTGATCCAGCCACCTCTATGAATAGCAGTCCCCTCTACAACAACACTGGCAAGTGTTCATCCTGCCTCTCCTTGAAGCTCTCCAGTAATGGAGAACTCACCAGCTCTTAAGGCAACCTATTCTACTTTTGCTGTAGTTTTAGGAAGTTTTTCTTGCCTCTACATATAGCAGAGTTGAAAGAAGGGAGAGTTTTGTGTGAGCTGGAAAAGGTTTCTTGGTAAAGGTGGTATGAGCAGAAGCTTGAAAATTTAGGTGGGCAAATGGAAGGAGAAAGGAATATTACAGACAGAGGGAAAAAATGTAAATTTATAAGATTGTCTTATGAATGCAAAAAGCACGTATACTATAGGTAGCTTCATTAAAGAAAATGTTATTATGTCATCCTTTTTATTATTACTGATAGTAAGTGATGATGACAATAACAATCAAGACTTTAAGTTTTGATGGAACTGAAAGAGTCATTTTATCAATTTTTTCTTCTAGGGTGCAGATCCACAGATTTTGGGGAAAGGACGAGAAAGCGCCTTGTCATTGGCCTGTAGTAAAGGATACACAGACATTGTCAAAATGCTGCTAGATTGTGGAGTAGATGTTAATGAATATGATTGGGTAAGTTGGGTAAGACAAGTTGTTACCTCTGACTTTCAGGTTGTGGGCATGTTATATGACTTGTATTTCACTCTCCTTTTCCTTAGAAGTCTTAAGGAATTATTTAAGTGATATTTATATATTTATTAATGATAACAGTAATTGGAACATAAGACTTTATAAGTTATAGACTTACTCTTTAATCTGAGAACCATTGCCTTTGTCAAACATTGAAATTTGTCTTTTCATATTTTATTTAAATTTTGGAGGGTGGTTGAAAATAATTTAAATTATTTTTAATTGCTTTTAGGTTCCTAATTCTTATTGACGCTTCTCAAATCAACAGTTTTTGAAAGATATTGCTAGAATAATATCAAATGGCTCTAGATTGACTTTTTTTCTTTCCTTGCTTTTTTTTCCAGAATGGAGGAACACCTTTACTTTATGCTGTGCATGGAAATCATGTGAAATGTGTAAAAATTCTACTAGGTGAGCCAAATAAAAATCAGAACTAGTGAGAAATTACCGTGTGTGACATTAACTTTATTTTTTTTTTCATTTTTCACAAATTATTTTTTAGAAAATGGAGCAGACCCAACTGTTGAAACAGATTCTGGATATAATTCTATGGATTTATCTGTTGCTTTGGGCTATAGAGGTGGTAAGTACTTTAGAATTCCATCCTATTTAGCTAAACCTTGTAAGTTTTTCAATGAAAATCATCCCACCAGTATTTATCCTACCTAAATTCTAGAAGATTTTTGTCATAAAACACCCAACTTCTGGCATAAACTCTGACTTGAATAAGTATGATTTACTATTAATATGACTTTATAGAAATATTAGAAAAGATATGAGCAAAGAGAAAGCAAATCTCTACACAATCTAGAAACCATTTTCAGTTCATGTTACTCTTTTCCAGCTTAAGTTTCCTAGCAGATAAGAGTATGTAAGTGCCTGCTTATTTACAAGGTGCTTTTAGCATTTCATTCACAAATTGTATTTACAAAATGTTTCATAATTGTTTTCATCGTTCCTTATAATACTTTTGTAAGTCAGAATGGATATCTCAGTTTTGCAAAAGAAATTCATTATTGGTCTGAATATAGGTTGTACTTTTCTTGAAAATCTAACCTATATGAAACCTGAATGTCACCTATAATACCTTATATAAATATACACTGAAAAATTCTTTTTCCTTTAAAAGGAGTTCTCATTTTACAGGTATGGCCTGCAGTCCAGTATTGTGGTAACAAACACAAAAGTTCACTAGACTTACTGTGTCACATAGTCAATGTCAGACTTGGGTTTCAAATGCCTAGTTTCCTTATCTACCAAGCTGTGTACTTCAGTCAGTGCATGGCTGCTTGGAAACCAGTGTTTTCAGGGATGAGGTCATGTTTCTTAAATGTGATATAACTTGTTTACAGTTGTAGTGATCCTGATTGTTTCTTTATTTTAGTTCAACAGGTTATTGAGGCACATTTGTTGAGGCTTCTACAAAATATCAAGGAATAGACTTGTCAACAGGAAATGTTCTGTAAAAACCATTTGCTTTTTTTCTTTGGCCCAATAAGTGACAGACTTGTTTACTTTTTTAAACTTTACCTCAGTCACAATATTTACTGATTTTTAAATTTTAACAAATTTCCCTCTAAGTAATTCACTGGCTTATAGTAGGCTTGCTGTGGATGTTTTCTTTATAAATGTATTTTACTATGTATTTAAAAATGTAAATTAATGTTCTATCGCATGTAAAGGTTTATAGTCAGCATAGTTACATAAGTCTTCATATCAAGTGCAGTAGTTTTATGTTTCCAGAATTTGTTCAAACCAATCCTCTCTTCTCTCTTGCATTTACCTATTGACTTTATATATGAAATTTAGGTGAATTTCCATAGAAAACCAATTTTGTTGTTAAAGTTTTTTAAAAGTGCACAAAGTGTGATTGTTTACAGAATGCTGTTCACTTATAAATGGCTTATCCGCTTGCATAGCTGTCCTTAAAAATTCAAGATATATTTTGAAATTTCTTTGGGGTTTCAGTTTAAATTGTTCTATTAGTGATTTTAAGTATTTATAAACATTCTTGTTTTAGATGAACCTGAATATAATTAAGGTAAATTTAATATATACTCTAATATTCAAATAGGTCTTGGATCTTATCAATCTGGATGTTTACTCCAGTAGTGCAATTGCAATCTCTCTATGTCTGCTTTGTAACTCTTGTTTATGTCCTCCCATAAGTTCATTTCAGGGGTTTCACCCAATGTGCTGAAGTCGTTCCTCATTTTTTCCTGACATCATGAGCGTGTCAGTGGAGCCCTCAGGCTCTCTACCTGTCATCCTTTGCCCTTGCCATGTGACTAGCTCATCTTCTCTTCTGTCATATGTTTTTCCAGTGACAGCTGTCATTCCTGTTCATCATAGTTCCTCACTGCTTATGTGTGGCAGGCAGCCTACTCACTCCCACTGTGTGCCTCTCCATTGCTCTGTGTGTGATATCATTTCTGCTTCTATAGAGACTTGTGTTTCATTTCTCACAGCCTTAAGATAGCGCTGTTAACATATTGATCTTAAAAACATGAACCTTTGTTTCTGGAGAAAATTTGAGAGCTTTCCAATCTCCTGAAGGCAGTGCATTCTGCTCTCTTCCTTCTACTTAATTCTGGGTCTGGCTTCTCCTTTGTACTCTCTGTCTCATATGGACATACAGTCAGACAAATTCTATATAATGCACAGAGTATGACATGAAGTTGGATGAACAATAGATATTCTCCTGTCCATTCTTGAATGGTTAAGAATCTCTTCAAGGAAGCTCTGCTGTGTTCCAGAACTTGATGCAACCAGCATAATGCCATCCGTGGCAGGAGCATCCAGAACACCTCACTGCACACAGGGAACCGCTCTTCAACCCAGTCTCTGAATTGGACCTTCCTTCTTACCGCCAGCGGTGGACATCTTTGGCAAGCACATGGCTCCCTGTTTTATGTCTCACACAATGTTTGTGATCTTTGAGTTATAGTTACTAAATAATGTTATTTCTCATTACTCTTTCCAAAGAATCTTGAATGGTTGTGATGGCTAGATCAAAGGTACCTTGTTGGAAGAGATTTTAAAATGGAATTTTGTTCTCACAAATCAAATGCTTTTTTTCATAATCAATAGTAAGCACAGTGGGGTTATGTATCCTCTACATCTTTCAATCAATTATAAAATGGTAAAAGTGTGGTCCGCAGTAGATATGTCTGGCAAAAGCATGCCTGTTCTCTGTAAATACTCTAATTGAGTATGCCCTCAGTGTGTGTATAGATCAGTCTCATAAAGATTTTACATAATAGAGAACATAGGTAGTGTATGGTGTTGGGCCTGGAGCCAGGAAGATCCAAGTTCAGATCTGACCTGTGTGGCCTCAGTTTCCTCATCTGTAAAGTTGGGGACAGTAACAGCACCTACCTCACAGGGTTGTTGTGGGGATCAAATGAGATAACATGTAAAGTGGTTCAAAAACTTCTAGCTCTATGTAAATATTACCTGTTAGTAATTATTGATGTTCTCCAAATTTCCCTTTTTTTTTTTTCTGTATTAGTAAGGTCTGAGATTTTTTTTCACATGCTTTTGGTATGTTGCCTTCATCACTTACCTTGTGTGAATCAGTCCTTCACCAACACCCTCACAGCCATGTCACTCCTTACTCGGTGTCCTCTTGGTCCAATCCACTTGTTGTCTTCAGTGCCATCGCTGAAATAAGCACATCTGGGACTGTAATGTTAGGGACCAAATGTAGTGGTTCCCCTTCTCACAGGTCAGGACAGAAAAAAAGCAATCTTCCCTTTTTTTTCTATTTGTTTATTGTATGTCCATTTTCATTCTTAAATATCCCTGGGAATCTTTGCTTAGGTTGATCTCCTACAGAGAAGTTGGCTTGTGCAGTTTTTTAAAAGTGCACAGATGGCAATTGTTTACAGAACGATACTCAATTATAACTTTAAACTGGTTTCACCCTCTGTTGTTTCTCCCTGCTTTTTGAGGTGATAGTGCTCATTGTCATCCATCGTAAGAGTTTTCAAAGGACTTTATAGTCTTAACCTAGTTTTGCCTGTCACCACCATTACTCTTGTCACTTAGCAAGTAAATGTCTACAGACTAAGGTGCTTTGTTAGGTTTTTTGGTCTCCTTGATATGACATTTGATTTACATCAAACTGTAAAATTGTTACGATCAACATTGATGTCATTTCTGCTTTCTACTACTCATTTTTCATTATCAATTACTTGTTTAGATGATTCAAGATTAAGTTGTTTCAATTGAATTCCATATCATTTTCTCATTATTCGCTCTAGGTTTTTCCTAATTTGTACTTTGCTCTAACAAGTCAGTGGTTTAACTGTACACAGACGGCCAAATACCTTCTCATCAATAGCAAGTTTAAAATGGAATTAATTTTATTTTTTGTGATGGTATTCAGTGTTCACAATGCCCAGTGCTTACCAGTTGTCTTTTTGAAAAAGTCTTCACAATGTAAAAGTGTGCAGCTTCTGTGTAGTCTGAAAGTGTTAGGTCTCTCTCTTAGCTTTCCTTCCTACCTATGTTTTCCAATTTATTTTGGACCATCTTTACCTATTCCTTCTTTGCTTTAAAGTCACTGAACATGGCAAAAGCAACATCTGTTAAGGCCCTGCCACATAGGCTAGCTCCTAAAAACAAGTCATGTAGCCTGGCCTGACTTTTCACTAAAAGGCAGGGAAGCTGTCCCTGAGACTTGATTGTACTAGCAAGGCTTGAGCCATTGGCAGAACTTCCCACTTGATTAAAGCATAAAAAGGCCAGCCCACAAGGAGCCAATGCCCTTCAGACTTGTTGGATATTCCGCTGTCATGAGAGTCAACATACCTTTTGACTAGGTTTTTCATATGGAAAAGAAGTAGTCTACATCTGCCTAAACCAGCACTGTATCCTTGCTGAATATTCTCATCACGCTGGCTAAGTAAACCTTTTGTATGCTGTCAGCAGCTTTATGAGTATCTCGTTTCATCTAGTCCCAAGCCTGAACCACTAGAATTGCCATTTAGGCCTGGTCCACAACATAGGTATTAAATTTTTGTGTTGATTTAATTTGGAAGGTTTTACCAAATTTTTTGTAGACTTCCTCTATTTCTTCGTCTTCTGCATTCAATGTTAGTATGTAAGCTACAGTTATTTTCTTGGTGCTCTTTTTGCCAATTCTCATCACAAACACTGCAATACTAGACAACCAAGTGTCCAGTGAAGTAATGTTTCTTCTTGTCCTTGGGTATACAAGTAAACCAACTATGACAGCTCCTTTCTTGGTTTTTACTGAGTCTTCCTTTTCTTTAGTTGCAGCTTCCTTCTTTTGGTTTCTTTTATAGTAAGAATGTCAACATTAAAATAAGTCAGCTCCTTCATCAATAAGTCCACTGCATCAGTCACTGGTCAGAGACCCTACCAGCAATTAAAGTATAAAGACCATCTACAAAAACTGATTCTTAGCACTTTGTGCCTCTTTTGCCATTAACATTTCAGAAGTGGAAGAAGATTGCATAGCATTGGGGACTATTTTCTAATTAGTTTTCCAAGGTCAAAGGACTTATCCCAATATGGCCATCCTACTACTGCAGAGGTTTCTTGCCCACATGTAGCTAGGTTGGTCCTCAGAAAGCTGTTCCAGTCTGTAGCTAATACCACACTCGAAGCCTTTGTATTGTGATAGAAGCATCCAGAGCTCATGCTTAACTGGAATGCTTCCAAGGAGGCACTGAAGTAGAACTCTGGAGAATATAAATCAGTAAAGCTGGTCAACATAGGGATCTAGCAGTGTTCTCCAACTCATTATGCTATGGTGATGATCCTGGGACAGAATTCTTAACTAAGAAGAAAAGTGTGAGATGGATTAATGCTCTAAGAATAGCAGGATGCCACACAATCGTCTCAAAGAAGCAAGTGCAAATCTGATCATCCAAATCTAGTGAAGAGAGCAATAGACTAGAGATCGACTTGACAGCTGGGTCCATGACCTAGACCATTAGTCTGTGCCTTGTAATTCTTCATGTGTGAAACAGCTCATCAGAGTTACCTCTCCCTATATTCAAGTTATTATGAAGATACCCTTCTCAAAAATGAAGTGGCATATACTTTAATTCTTTAAATATCTGGGATTTCATCCATGTAGATATAGGTTAACTTTTCCTATTCATATTACAACCCCTTGATTTACATAGATGGTTTTGCAAATTGCTATCACCAAACAAGTTAAATCATTTAGTGCCCAACCTGGTAATGAGCTCCTTAAGGTGTACTTGGGGACATGAAAATCTGAGTTCCAGTTCTGTCTTACACACTGTGACCCTGGGCGGGTCATTTAACCTCAAGCCTCAGTTTCTTTCATCTGGAAAATGGGAATGATGATGATAGCATCTACCTCACAGGGTTGTTGTAGGGGTCAAGTGAGGTAACATGTAAAGTGCTTTGTAAACCTTAAAAGTGCTGTGCACATACTAGCTATTCATATATAATCAAAGCCTTTTCAATGCAGTAGAATCTGCTAGAGCTTAACTTAGCAGACTGAGCCTTCAAACACTCAGGGTTACCACCCCAGCCCCATGAGGCAGCAGAATAGGACTTCAGTGAAAGGAGATAATTTCTAGGGAAACTCTTCAGAAGTGAAAACGATAATATCTTTCGTTCATCTTTAGAGATTCTGCTGCTGACCCACTGTCAAGATAGAATGTTTTGAGTTCAGTGGTAGAATGGTGGGCTTATGCAAAATGACCCATAATTCTTCGGTGATTATCTGTATTAATGGTGAGTATCTGGCAAAGCTGTGACATTGACCTTATTACTACCACAGTCTTATCATGAAGTTAAACATCTATGGGGAAAACTGCTATACAAATTTAGGATATTGAAAATAACTGAAATATATGGAGTGCTTTAGGAGTAGCTAGATGGCACAGTGGATAGCCTGTTGGGCCTGAAATCAGGAAGACTCATCTTCATGAGTTCAAATTTGGCCTCAGACACTTACTGGCTGTGGGACCCTGGGCAAGTCATTTAACCCTGTTTGCCTCAGTTTCCTCATCTGTAAAATGAGCTGGAGAAGGAAATGGCAAATCACTCCAGTATCTTTGCCAAGAAAACCCCAGATGGAGTCACAAAAAGTCTGAAAGGACAGAAAACAGACACACACACACACAGTGCTATAAGTTTTCTAACGTGTTTAACACAATTATCCCATTGTCACAACCCTCTGAGGTGTTATCACAATTTTACAGATGAGGATTCTGCATGCTGAGTGGTTGTGATGATTTTGGTCACACATTAGAATAGAGGAAGAACTCTAACCCATATCTTCATAACTCAGTGCCCAGGATGCTATCCATAATGCTATGCTGTCAAGAGGCAATAGATGGCACAGTGGATAAAGCGCTGGGCCTGGAGTCAGGTAGACTTCAGTTCAAATCTGGCCTCTGACACTTAACTGTGTGACCCTGGGCAAGTGACTTAACCATGTTTGCCTCAGTTTTCTCAAATGTAAAATGGAATAACAGCAAGCACCTACCTCCCAGCATTGTTCTGAGCATTAAATGAGGTACTTGTAAAAAGTGCTTGGCATATGCATAGTAGACACTCTGCTGTGTGCTGAGTCTTTTCTGCAACTCACCACCACATCCCCAGAAGTAGTCAGGAAGTTTGTAAACTCCGAAGTTCCCAAGCAATGAGTTGATATCTCCTTAGAGTCACAGCATTTTCAGGTGAGTTCTGAGTACATGCTGCCAAGGCCGAGCAGCCTTACATGTTAGTCAGTTATCAGTCCTGCTGAAGTCATCAGTCAGGGATTTTGCAGGAATTTTGGAATGAAGGTAGGTCTAGGTAGGATGAGGGATACTATACTGTCAGAGGACAGTATAAGGGCATTTGGAGTTTGGGGAATAAGGAACAGAAAGCAGGAGGTGTTAGAGAAAGTTTTATAAAGAGAAATGGAAGAACAAAGATAACACTGTCTTGTGGTGGCATGGTTACTTGTTTAAAGTCATCTATAAAATCCCTTCAAAAACAATGTTCTGATACCTCCCAGGTGATCTGGTTCTCGTAAGTCTTTAAGCCAAAGGATGACTTTTTCTCTAATTTTGATCAGGCTGAAGTTTAGTGTCTGAAATTTTGTGTTGTCTCCTACTTTAGCTTAGATCCCTTTATCAGTTAGGCAAGATTCCCCAAAAGTCAATTCATTGGTGCACTAAATGGAAAAAGACTATACTGACAGGTTATTTTATTTATTTTTTGGCTTAAAATTCACCTTCAATTCATCTCATGCTGTAGGTGTATTGTTGGATCAGACAGTTAAAGTTTCACAGTTAATATGTGTAAGAGAGCAGCAATTAGGGTGCCTACAGGGAAGCAGGACAAATGTTATGTCACCATCACTCCAGTCTTGCTAAATTAAGCTCCTGGGTTGATTTGCATGGACCTAAATTAGCAACCAGAGGCGTGTTTAGAATTAAAAGGAATGTACTCAGCCAAAGTCAAATAATAGACTGAGTTCAAGGAGCAGCAGTTTAAGCACAAGCATAAATACTGAAGAGACCAACCTAAGTAGGGCTTCTATGAGCTGACTGGATGCAGCTGTTTGTGTGATTCACAAAAGAGCTGAAATAGCTCCTGGGGCTTTATGTGAAAAGAGCAGCTGTCCCTTTTGAGAAGAGGATGCAAAGCAGCTGTAGATCAGAAAAAGACCAGAAGATGGCCCCAGTGAACATCAAAAGAAGCTGTCAGTGAAGAAGCTAAGACCAGCAGACAGCAGCTCCCTGGAGGGAATTGTAGATAAGGCCTATCAAATGTCAGTAGAACAGGGAAAGTAGCCCAGTAGAAGATACCAGAAACTTACAGTGGAGAAAGAAACAAGCAGCAATATCATTGGAAAACAGTGGTTCTAGCTGAGACACAGATCCAAGAATGGATTTCCCGGACTACCCTTATGTACTTTCCCACAATGGTGTATGAATTCATGAGAGTGTACCTCGGCATGTATGGTAAAGAGGAGTTGGTTTTCTGGAAAAAAGCACCTGCTCTGGACACAGAAGAACTGCGTTAAAATTCCATTTCTGACAAGTACTACCCGTGTGACATGGTCTTAGTTATTTAACCTCTATTTCCTCATCTATTAAATAAAAATGGAGGAGTTGGATTAGATGTCTTCTGAAATCTCTTCGTTTTTAGATCTGGGAATGATCCTACATTCCTTGTAATTTATCTTGGTTTGCTCTTTAATTAAATGCCTTTGCTTTGAACTAATGTGCTCGTTCTAATCTGTGAATTAGTGCTACTTCTATGAATCCAAAGAGTTTTGTCTTAAATTAAAAGGGACTCTCCTGCCTGCTTTAATTCCTGTATTTGGCATCAACTGGCTCTATAAATGAGTGATTTGAAAAGAGAGAGATCATACCTAAGACTTGTATATCCAATTGAAATTTATTGAAAGATAGTCTTTGCAGGGGCAGCTAGGTGGCGCAGTGGATAGAGCACTGGCCTTGAAGTTAGGAGGACCTGAGTTCAAATCCGGCCTCCAACCAAACACTTGACACTTACTAGCTGTGTGACCCTGGGCAAGTCACTTAACCCCAATTGCCTAAAAAAAAAAAAAAAAAGAAAGCCTTTGCAGCTGACCAAGGCCTCAGGAGAGCTGGAGACAGAAAGTTCTGCTAGTTCTTGGATCTATGCCCCCAAATGACCTTCTGTAAACCATCTGAGTGACCTGGAGTGACCATGGATCAGTACATGGGGATAAAGGGAAGCAGCTGATTATCTAAAATGTCATGATTATCATCATCATCATCATCATCATAGTTACTATTAATAGCTAGCATTTATATAGTGCTTTAAGGCTTACAAATTATATCTCATTTTATTCTCACAATGACTCTGAGAACCTCTGACACATGTTAAAGAAAGATGTTCTCTCAGTTTTCTTTACTTGTCAGGTGTTCTAGGACTATGCCTTGTACAAAGATGTTATCAGTTTCCTCTGCTTCCAGATCTATACTTTGGGATCTTTAAATACTGTAATGGTTTGGAAGATAAAGGAGAGGAAAAAAGAAGGTAGGAGAGGGTCTGATTCACCCCACTGCTACTTGGCAGATTCACTGGGCCTATTCTTCTAGAGATAGGGGACTGCTCTCACACAGAGAGCAGTTTAACCTTGGTTAAACTCTCAGAAATCTTCCTAGAGCCCAGAGATTCATCTCTTACTTGGCTGGCCATTAGCTAGTAACAGGCCTTATACCAAATAAAAAACAAAAGTACCATTATGCTTGGTCAAAGCATGCTATAGATACAGGATACAGCTTAATATTCACTTGGGGCTTTTTCTTCAGTGCTGCATATATTGGAGGTGTCTTGCATCTAAGAAATGGGCCAGCAACTACTTACTAGTAAGGTGTATGTGTGTGAGTCCATACAAGATATGTACGTCCTAATTTGTAGACACACAACTTGCAGGTAGCATACATAAATATTTTGGAATCTGACCTACTCCTCTCCAAGGGAAACAGCAACTTCTGCCTTGAGGGAAGCAGGAAAAAAGGTCATGACTCTGAGCTTGCTCCTTCTTTTCATATCTCGAAGAGAAGTATTAGAGAAGACATATCTACCTGCCCATCAAGTATTTCTTATCTAGGGGCACAAATCCGGTTGAGGACAAAAGTTGCTTCCCTGGAAGTTAGCTCTCAACTTACACTCATCAGTTTAATTCCTACCTACCAAATGCTGACAACGAAAGGCCGTTACATAAAATGGCAAATAGAAATAAGAGAAGTTATTACCAGAAAAGACACAACTGTGAATGAGCTCTTTAGATAGGAGGGAGATAAGATCTCAGCTCAACCTAGAGGGAGGCCTGGATCTCATCCAAGGGGAAATTCTCTGAAGGGAGGCAAGCTGGAAATCAGAACCATGTGGAGAAGTTGGCTCCCCTATACATCTGCTGATTCCAGAGTCTTTTTATCTATGTCTCTCCCAAGGAGTGTCTGTCATCATATATTCCAGAAGCTCTGCTACTAGCTTTGCACCTTACACAGGTACCCAGCATCACATTGTGCTCAGCACCCTCTCCACTAATTCAGATTCACATCTGCTTGCAATATGGAGCGAAGGGCTAACCATTACACCTCCCCCAACAGTGGGGAGTAGGTACTACAAAGTAGGTGCTTTATAAATGTTTATGACTGACTGATTAATCTCACATCCCCCTGACATTGTTTTCCTATCTCTTTTACTCACGTCTCTGATGAAGAGGTGGCCCTTCTTTCCAAGGCCAAATCCTGTGTACCTTTGATCCACACCCCACCTCCATTCCTGCACAGATTACTCCCACTATCATCCCCCTTTGTAATTTTTGACGTCTCCCTTGTCTACTGACTCCTTTCCTGATGCCTACAAACATGCCCAGATCTTCCCCATCTTTAAAAAATCCTCATTAGATAGACCATTCCCATTAGCTATTACATTATACATCTCCTCCACTTCTCAGCCAAACTCTTGAAAAACTGCCTGCATGTTTTACGTGATTGCACATGTATAATCTACATCAGATTGCACTTGCTCTACTCTCCCTCTCTTCTAAATCCTCTGTAATCTGGCTTCTGACCCCACTACTCAGCTGAAATGTTTCTCTCCAAATTTATCAATGATTATTTAATTGTTGAATCCAATGACTTTTTCTCAATGCTCCTCTTTCTTGATATCTCTTGCTGCCATTGATGCTATTGACTACCCTCTTCTTTACCCTTTCTGGGTTTTGGGAACACTGCTCTCTTGGTTCTCCATCCACCTGACTAACCATTTCTCAGTCTCCTTGTTGGATCTTGATTTGAGTGACATCCGCTAGCATTGGAAGTCCCCCAACGCTCTCTCATGGACCTCTTCTCTTTTTAGACTAGCTTGTGCGGTGATCTCATCAGTTCACATCAGTTCTACTATCTTTTCTATGCAGATGACATCCAGATCTACACATCCAGTCTGTCTTCTGAGCTCCAATTCTGCATCATCAACTGCCTAGTAGACATTTTGAATTGGATATCCTGTCATCATCTCAAACTCAGGATGTCCAAAGTAAAATTCATTATCTCCCCCTCCTCTTATGAGTTAAGGACCCTGACCCATTACTGTTGAGGGCATCATCATCTTTCTAGTCACCCAGGTTTGCCATCTCAATGTCATCCCTTGTTTCTCAGTCTCATTCACCTCACATGTCCAATCTATTGCCAAATCTTATGGTTTCTTTCTCCAAAGCATCTCTCATATCTGTCCCCACACACTGGACTACCACTGTGTTTCATGCCCTCATCATTTCTTGCCTAGAATATCACAGTAGCCTTCTGATTGGTCTCAGCCCCAAATCTTTCCCTCTCCAACTCATCCTACATACAGCTGCAAGAGTGATTTTAGGTGTGACCCTTTTAGCCCCTGACTTGATTTTTTAAAAATCTAGTTGTTCTCCATTATCTCTAGGATCAAATATAAACTCCCACTTGTCACTTAAAGCTCTTCCCTATCTTTCCAGGTTTCTTGCACATTGCTTCTCTCTGTCTAGCTTCACCTGACCAGCTTGCTGCTCCTCATACATGACACCTCCATATTCTGTCTCTATGTTTTTGTCCCTTATGTCTGAAAAACTCCTCCCTCCCTCGCCTCTACCTCTTAGAATCCTGGATTTCTCTAAGACTCAGCTGAAAGGCCTCCTTCTACAGACCTTTCCCTGTCCTCTCAGCCTTCCCCATTGAGGTTACCTTGTATTTCCTTTGCACGTACCTTGTAAATACCTCTAAAAGTCCCTGTTGTCTCCCCCATTAGAACTTAATATCACCAGCATTTAGTATAGTCTGTGGTCCATAGTAGGTGCTTAATAAAGGCTTGTTGATTGATTGACCAGCCTAGCCAAGGTTGGAGAAGTTCATCTCCAAACTGTCCATGAATAATTTGTCCACAACAGCTCTCGAAGACTTTCTGCTAAATCACAGAGAGGGTTATGGTCTGCACCAATGAAATGAAGGATTCTTGAAATATTTTGAAGTAAAATGCTAGAAAATTGTTCAACTATTACTGTTATAGTAATTATATTATATTAATTCTATTTTATTATATTATGCCATGTCACATCATATCATATATCATGTCATGTCATATATCTTATATCATATCATATATTCTTTTAGAGAACTAGTTGCTAGGACAAACAGTTTGAT
Source organism: Vombatus ursinus (assembly GCF_900497805.2). Classification (NCBI taxonomy): domain Eukaryota; kingdom Metazoa; phylum Chordata; class Mammalia; order Diprotodontia; family Vombatidae; genus Vombatus; species Vombatus ursinus. The sequence continues at coordinate 20,572,789 of NW_020954552.1, read as the reverse complement.
ATAACTAAGAGTGAGGAACTCGTGACAGAGAGATAATAATAAACTCCAATGGGAGGAGCTTGGGTAGAATATCACTGTTCCTAGTCTGGTGAAAGCCAGGCTGAGATTAAGTGTTATTGTTACTTTGTTACTTGTGATTCTCCTTTCATCACTTAGTCGGTAAGCTAACAGGTGTCTTAAAGGGGTGATGAGATTACTCATCCCACTAACTGAATGGCATAATTCACCATGAAGCTGCTCATTGTGAAAGAAGCTGTCGACTAGAGAGTTGAGTAAAGGGGTAAATATATTGTGGTTCTATTTTAAGCATTTTAATATTCTTGAAGTTTTAAAAAAAATTGTCAATAGCCTGTGTAAATAATAATCTGTTTTGCCTTAAGAAAAAAAGTAACAGGTATAACAAATAAACTTTTTTAAAAAGTAGTATCATTTTCCTATCTTTAAAACTGTTTGAAATGCTTTTTGCTCTGCCTATTGGTTATTTAGAAAATATCCTTTAAGTTTTAACAAATACAAGTACATAAGGTTTTTAAAAAAACATATACAAATACATTAATTTTACCCGTTTCTGATATGCTTTCTATAAATTACATTATATAAAGTAAAAGATTTCATTGGCTATAGTTATCATAGTTGATGCTGAATAGATTTATGACTTTTAAGTGATGCCTTATTTAATGAGGCATTATTTAATATTATTAACAATTATATAAATTAGATCATTAAATTCTATTATAGAAATTACACGAATAATATTTAATTATTTAATAAGGCATCATTTAAAAGTCATAAAGCTATTCAGCATCAAGTAAATATTTTTGAAAACATGGTATTTTTGAGTTGAATAAAAGTGGAAAGAATGGAAGAAAGTCTGGCAAAATAAAAACCTGAGATAATACTACCATTGGGCATTTTCTTTAGATCTCCGCCTCCTTCTTTTTCTTCTTCTTTTTCTTCTCCTTCTTCTTCTTCTTTACAGAAGAGTTTACTCTTTAGATGGATCTTCTAAAAGTATAAGAATTACAGAAATTATGTGTATATGATCATATACATGATTAGTAATAAAGAACACTGATCATATATTCATTTGTACTGTTGGATTATATTATTTGTGAGAGGCAATGTGGTATAGTGGATAAAGGCCCAGTCTTAGAGTCAGGAAATCCTGGGTTCTGGTCAGTTCTGGTCAAGCTACTTCTGCCAGTGCCACAAGCAACCCTCTAAGACCATACATTAGTGTTGTCTTTCTGCATCAGTGAAGGTGGTTTCCACACTAGAAGTTCACTGAGTTGATGAAATCACCAGTCCAGGTATAATACATTCATTTTGTAGATGCTAAAGAAAGAGAGCCAGAGTAAGGGTGAGATCAGGGGTTTCATCCTGGCTCTGATATAAATTAGTTACAAGTCGTATCTTCTCTTCAGGTCTCAGGTTCTTACTCTATGAAAGGAGGGAATTCAATTCAATTCAACAAATATTTGAACTAGTTCTTCTAGAGGTAACATGAAGTAATAGAGATGAGTTCTAGACTTAGACTGAGAAGCCTCTCCCTACCGCTTGCTGCCAGTGGGCACTAACCTCTCTGAACCTTCATTTCCTCATCTGTAAAATATGGTTAGTCACAGGATGAAGTAGTAAATATGGCAAGCGCCTAGCCCTGCTGCAGTACATCTGAAGTGTAGTTTCTGGAACCCACTTCACATTTTATTTTTCTTTGGTAAATTCAGAGGAGCAGATGGCTTCATTATCAGGTGTCACAAGTTGTAATTGCCTATTACATTGATCAGTGCTCTTAAGTCTTTCCTAGCTGTTTTTCTTTACAATATTGTGGTCATCATATAAATTATTCTCCTGGCTAACAGATTTATGTTACATAACTTCAAATGGACCCTTGCTGCTGCTAGGCAATCCTACTATACTTCTGTCATCATCTCATTATCCCATTCTCCAAAGTGGCTCTTCCAAACTTTTTCATTCTTTCTCAGACTTCTTATGACTCCTCCTTCCTTCATTCTCTCAGCTAAGAACTTTGCAATATATTTTGCTGAAAAAAAAGAGACCATTTTCCATAAGATCCTTCTCCTCCTCTCTTCCCCATCTCCCATCATTCAGGTGCCACTCTCTCCTCCTTTGCTCCTATTTCACATGATGAGGTGGCCTTACTTCTTACCAAGGCTAACCCCTCTACCTGCACAAGAGATCCCATCTCCTCCAACAGATTGTGTCCTCTATCGTCTCCATTCTATCACATATTTTTATCTCTTCCTTTCTACTACTTCTTCCGTACTACCTACAAACATTCCCCTGTCTCCTCCATCCTCAAAAAATCCTCACTTGATCTTTCTGTTCTCAGTAAATATTTTTCTATATCTCTTCTGCTCTTTGTACAATATTCTTTGAAAAGTCTGTCTACATAGGTGCCTCCACTTTCTTTCCTCTTACTCTCTTCTTAACCCCTTAAAATACAGCTTCTGACCTCATCCAAATTCAATGGCCTTTTCTCCGTCCTCATTCTCCTTGACCTCTCTGTAGCCTTTGACACTATTGATCTCCCTTTCCTCCTTGATACTCTCTTCTCTCTAAATTTTCAAGATACCCACTTTCTCCTGGTTCTCTTCCTTCTTATCTGACAGCTGTTTCTCAGACTCCTTTGCTGGATCCACATCCAGATCACACCCTCTAGCTGTAGGTATCCCCTTGAGTTCTGTCCTAGGCCTCATCTTCTCCCTCTACATTACATTTGATAATTTCATCAGCTCCCGTGGATTTTATTACCACTTATGCTGATGATTCTCAAATCTACTTATCCTGCCTCAAACTCTCTGCTGACCTCCAATCTCACATCCCCAACTGCCTTTCTTGAACTGGATGTTCAATGATGTTGTTGTTCAGTCGTTCAGTTGTTTTTGACTCTTCATGACCTGGTGGACCATACTGTCCATGGGATTTTCTTGGCAAAAATACTGGAATGGTTTGCCATTTCCTTCTCTAGTGGATTAAGGCAAACAGAGGTTAAGTGACTTGCCCATGGTCATACATCTAATAGGTGTCTGAGGCCAGATTTAGACTCAGCTCTTCCTGACTCTAGACCCAGTGCTCTATCCACTAAGCCATCTAGATTCCCAATGGATGTCCAGTAGACATCTTAAATTCAACATGTTCAAAACCAAACTCATTATCTTTCCCTCTATATCCTCCTCACTTCCTACCTTCCCTATTACTGTAGAGGTCAACAGTATCCTTTCAGTCCCTCAGGCTCACAGCCTAGGTGTCTTCCTCAACTCCTCACTATCTCTCATCCCCCATATCCAATCTATTGCCAAGGCCTGCTGACCTCACCTTTGTAGCATCTCTCGAATATGCCCCCTTCTCTCCTCTGACACCCACCACTGTAATGAAGACCTTCATCACCTCATGCCTGGACTATTGCAATAGCTTGATGGTGGGTCTGCCTACCTCAGGTCTCTCCCCACTTCAGTCTAGCCTCCATTCAGCCACGATAGTGATTTTCCTTAAGCACAGGTTGAATCATGTTACCCTGCTACTCAATAAACTCCAATTACTCTCTATCAACTCCAGGATCTTATATAAGATCTTCTGTTTGGTGCTCAAAGCCCTTCATTACCTAGCCTCCTCCTACCTTTCCAGCCTTCTTGTACTTTACTCCCTACCATGTACTCTTCTATTCAGTGACACTGGCCCCATGGCTGTTTGACAATCAAGACACTCCATCTTTTGGCTCCAGGCATTTTGTCTGGCTGTCTGCCAAGCCTGGAGTGTTCTTTTTCCACATCTCCACCTATCAGCTTCCCTTCTTTTCTTGAAGTTCCAACTAAAATCCCATCTTCTACAGTAATCCTCCCCCCTCCTTAATTCTAGAGTTTTCATTTTGTTAATTATTTCCTGTTTTAACCTGTGTGTAGCTTGTTTGTACATATTTGTTTGCTTGTTGTCTCCCTCATTAGATTGCATCCTCCTTCAGGGCAAGGCTGTTTTTCACCTCTTTTTGTACCTCCAGCATTTAGCATAGTACCTGGCACATAGTAGGCACTTAATGTTTACTGAACAACTGACTGGCCCTCCTGATGGTCACTTTGTTTTCAATTCTTTGCTAAAACAAAAAATCCTGCTACAAATATTTTCGTGCATACGAGTCCTTCCTCTCTGTCTCTTTCCCTCTCTCAGTTAATTTATTTTCTAGAATGTCTCATAAGATTTTTGAAGGCAAAATTTTTCTGGTATTGATCTCTTACATTTGACTAGGGGTGACTTACATGCAAATATGCATTCAATGTTCCTGGTAAGTCTAAACATGGGAGAAAAGGACCATTTCAGTAATTTGGCCATGAAACACAGAGGGCTAATCTCAGACCAAGCTTTCAAACTACATGAGCACTTGAAATCTCCTTCTCCAGTATTCCTGAAGTTGGATTCTAGAGACTTACCCAGACCCTAATTTTAGTCCTTTTCCTGAAGTCTCCCCAGGTTTCTTCTTTTTCCCAAGTTGTCACATTTCTTCAACCATGCTCTCAATCTAAGCCCAACTTGTTGGAAGAAAAATGTGTACTTCTATATTCTAAATGAGCTGAACCGAGAGAACAGGATGGTAACAGTAACAGCATGCAGTATACAGTAACAGCAATAGTGTTTGAAGAATAACCGTGAGTGACTAAGTTATTCTGAGTATCATAAATACTCAAATCAACTACAAAAGTCCTATGAAGGAAGATGCCATCTACCTCTAGAGAAAGAACTGAAAAAAAAGTACATGTAATATGGTTTTACATATCTATATCCACATGTATATGCACATACACATATATACATGCATATGTATATATGTGTATGTGTGTCAAATAGTAGCCTTCTCTAGACGGGAGGGAAGGAGGGAAACAGTTTGGAACTTAAACTATAACCAAAAAAATTAAATAAGAAAAAGAAAAAGCCTATCAATATCCACCTTCTTCAAATATTTTCTTCAAAGCATCAGGATATTTAGCTGCTATGTTATAAGACCTTTCCAGTAATTTTAACACTATACAATGGAATGCAATTTTTAAAGCCACCAAACCAACCAATGCTTGCAGTAAAAGTTTCTTCACTATCAAGTTTTTTTTTCAGTCATTCCAACTCTTCATTTCTTGGCAAAGATACTGGAATGGATGAGAGATAGTGAGGAGTTGAGGAAGAAACCTAGGCTGAGACAAACAGGGTTAAGTGATTTGCCCAGGATCACACAGCTAATAAGCATGTGAGGCCAGATTTGAACTCAAGAAGATGAGTCTTCCTGACTCCAGGTCTGGCATGCTATCTGCTGAGCCACCTAGCTATTCTACTTCAATTTACCCTGATAAAATATTTTAAGTGACAATGCTGACATTTTTGTCATATCATCAATATAGGTATAATATTCAATAATTTTTAATTTTAAAAAAATTGCTGTCTATAACTACTATTTTGTAACGATCTTGAATCAGAAATGCATTTTTCTTATCCTTTGCTGTTATATTAGATTGACAATTGTTAAACAGATTAAAAACTGATTTTAAAAATTTTCACTGCACCTTTCCATTGGGCTAGAACCAGTTAATATTTTACATATAATTATAACTTTGAGTAGGGCAAATTCCATTAATGTGACCACTTCATGACATTTATTATTCACACTAATTGGGATTTAGCTGTAGATGTGAATGTAAAATCCTATACTTTTGTTAAAAAAAAAAATCTTTAGACATACAAAATTAGGGAAGGTTAGCCAAGAGGGGCTAAGTTCAGGGATAATGGGGACTACAACGGCAAGGAGAGCCACAACATAGTAGTAAGCAAACAACAACGACAGCAACAAAAACCTTATTAAAGCAGTGGAAAAATAAATGAGGGGAAGATGACACTTCTAACAACAGAGGCAAACCCCAAAACAACCCTGAGGAACAAACTAGTTGTACAAGGTCCCACTCCCCTGTAGGACTCTTCTTGCCCTGGGGCACACAATCTTATTCCCATTTTGGTTTTTGTACAAGAATGCTCTTTGTTTGGTTGTTCCTGACTAGACCCTGTGCCCAGTATCTGCAGTCCTCTGGGGCTGGAAAAATGACTCTAGGTGGGAGGGAAGGAGGGAAACAGTTTGGGGAGCTCCCTGCATCATAGGTTTGGTCTGTAGAAGCCACATTGGGCTAGTCCAGAGTAGTACTTTTTGTATAAAAGTGAGTTCTTTGGTAACCAGCTCAGTGCCTGGAACTTCCACAAGAGATGAGTAACAGTTTAGCTCTTGGGTATTGTACAACACAGAATAGCAAATAAAGGAATTATGGGCTGGGTGTGGGCAGAAATCATTACATGTCTGAAATTGAGAAAGACCCTTTGTTCAATCTGCCTTTACATAAGTAAACTCTTCAGCAAGATGTTTCACCAGCTGCAAGGAGACATTGCTAGGCAACAATTTTGGGGTGGGGGGAATGAGGGGGAGATGGCAATTTTAATGGGTTGTAATCTCAATATGAGTCAACAATACCCATGACAACCCCCAGAGCTAATTCTATCTATCCTAGGCTGCATTAAAAGAAGCACAGAATACAAAATAAGAGAAGTAAAAGTTTAGACGTATTCTGCCCTGGTCAGACCACATCTGGATTACTGTACTCATTTCTGAGGGCAATATTTAAGAGAAAACATAGATAAGCTTCCCTTAAAAGCTGCTCTCAAAAGTGAGCACATAAATAAGCTAGGGGTAGCTAGATGGCTCAGTGGCTAGAGCTCTGGATTCAGGAAGACCTGAGTTCAAATCTGGCCTTGGACTCTTACTAGCTGTGTGACCCCAGCTTATCTTAATCCCCTGGAGAAGGAAATGGCCAACCACACCAGTATCCTTGCCAATAAAATCCTATGGAAAGTACAGTCGATGGGGTCATGAAGAGTTGGACATGATTGGACAACAGCAACAACAGATAAACTAGAGGCTAACATAGTGAAGGGACTATAGACCATTCCATAAAACAGTCAATTGAACAAATGGAGGATTGGAGGCAAGATGGCAGAGGAGCAGCTGAGCTCTCCCCCATAACACCTCCAAATAGACTTAGAAAGTTGTAATTGTGAAATCTAAGGGAAAAAAAAATCACAATGAGTCACTTTTCCAGCCCCAGAGGACTGCAGATACTAGGCACAGGGTCTAGCCAGGAACAACCAAACAAAGAGCATTCTTGTACAAAAACCAAAATGGGAATAAGATTGTGCCCCAGGGCAAGAAGAGTCCTACAGGGGAGTGGGACCTTGTACAGGATGCAGGTATAGGTGCCAGCTGGCAGTGATGTGGCTTATCACCCACCCACAGAATCAGGATGGACTGAGGAGGTGACCTCTACCTACAGGTGGTATACCAAGATGAAGAGAGATTGCCAGTCTTGGGTTATGTACAGAGCAAGGACCAGTTTCAGAAGTAAGCTCCAGAGGTGTTGCTCAGACCCCAGAAACAGAGCAGGGTCTCAATTTCAGCCTCCAACCCAATCTGAAACCTATTAGTAGGATAACCAGATCAGGAATACTAGACCAAAGTGGAGCCTATAGTTCTATCTGAACCAGTAGGGTTTACTTGCTAGCCAATAATGGCTTAATTGAGCAGCATCTGGACCTGGCTTTGCCACTTACTATAAGACCTTGGGAAAGGGACTTAACCTGTCTAGTCCTTGTTTCCTCATCTATAAAATGGAGGAATTGGACCAGATGGCTTATAGGGCCTCTTCTGGCTCTAAATGTATGATATTATGACTCTTGCCTGCCTAGTGAAACCAGGACAATCTGGAATCATGTTCCAATGCCTTACCATCTTGTTACCAGTTCTTGATATAATAAGTTATGAAAGGACCTCATTTTCATCCTTTCTTCCTGGTCTGTTCATACTTGTTTTCTTTGTGAAAATAAAGATATTTTAAGCCTATATAACAAAGTAAAGCATTCCTGCCCACTAATCTCACCTTTAGTCATTCAGGGTGCTGTTAATTGGAATCAAAAAACCCTTCCTTAATTAGTGTTTCTGAAGAGCCATGCCCCTTTCTGATGCCCTTCCATTGTTAACTTTCTTGGTTTGCCTTAGACAAACACTCTGAAAACCAAGGGCCTTGACTATCAAGTGTAATCATTTGTACAAACAAAAAAAAAAATTAAAGGCTTTTCATGTCATTATTTTATTCCAGGATTTCCTTTAGGACAAGAGTGCTGACAGCACTTCCTGATCAATGTGAAGCATGCCAGCTCACAGAATTCATCCCCAAGCCCAGGTAACATAATCAGTCTATGAAATCCTCTCCTACCTACCTTGCACCAGAGAGCACTAAACATTAGCTAACTGTGTCAGGGAGACTGTCAACAAAAGCATACAGGCTTGTAGATGCAGCCAATTACTTTCTGCTGCTATCTTTAGGACCACCTTATTTCAAGGATCGCTTTGTTTTTAGTCATTTTTCAGATGTGTCTGACTATTCCTGATCCCATTTGGGGTTTTCGTGGCAAAGATACTAGAATGGTTTGTCATTTCCTTCTCTAGTTCATTTTCACAGATGAGGAAACTGAGGCAAACAGAGTTAAGTGATTTGCCCAGGGTCACACAGCTAGTAAGTGTCTGAGGCTAGATTTAAACTCAGGTCTTCCTGAATCCAGGCCCAGCACTCTATCTGCTGTGCCACTTGGCTGCTCTTATGATCACTGAGATCTTACCACATATTGCCTTCTACTAGACTATAAGCTCTCTGAGAACAGGAACCAGACATGTTGATCTTTATATTCTTTGCAGGCCCAAAAACCTATAGTATGTGTTTCATGGGACACCTATGGGCTGCATGCGAACTTGGTGACCGCATGTGATACCTGGGTTACTGGAATAGAGGAGCAGCTCACAGTCAATTCATATGCTGCAAAAAGGTGATGTATCACTAGATTAATTTTCCAAAAAGGACATGCAATATTTGAATCGTCCAACAGATGTCACTATACTCAAGCCTCCTGCCAAGTGATCTCATCAACGTTGCTCTGACACCTGAATGAAATAGCCTTCCTAAAAAGTTCCTGTATCCCCATTGGCCACCAGAGAATGCTTAGCTTGCAAATGCTCATGATATTTATTCAGCTGCCTACCACTTCTGTATCAGCAAGGCTTTTTTGCAACAGCACTGAGTTCTGAATTTAAGCTAAGTGGTAAAAATCAAATATAGCTCAAAAACATTAAAATATCAAAATCTATAACTCAACTCCATCCCATATCTGGAATTTCTTCCCTCAGTCCACATAACATTCACCCAACAAGGTTCACTTCAATTTACTGGCCACCAGGTTCATTAAAGTATCACTAGTCCCCATCTACTCTCCCAATTATTTTTCCATAAATAGAAACAACCATCCCTAATCTTTAATTCTCACAGAAAAAAGCACCAAAGAAGACCCTACCAGTAAAAAGCAATGTGTTGAAACAAACCTGGAGTTTTAAAAGTGGAGTTTGATTTCCACCTCTGGCAGCAAGGGAGGCAGTATAGTGCAGTGGTTAGAGTGCTAGATTTGGAGTCAGAGGACTCCAGTGTGAATCCTAGAATTACCACTGGGTGAGTGTGTGTGCGTGCGTGCGTGCATGTGTGTGTGTGTGTGTGTGTGTGTGTGACCTGGGCAAGTCAAGTTGCATCTCTCTCTAGACCTCAGTTTCCTTCTCTATAAAATGAGAGGACTGGCCTACATAATCCCTTTTAGTTTTAAGGCTGTGATCCTTCAATCTTGGACAAATCACTTAAAGTCATTGAACCTGTTTTCTCATCTATAAAATGGGAATAGTAATGTCTAGTTGGCCTAAATCATAGGGTCCTCATGAGGATCGAATGAAATAATGTGTGAAAGTATTTCAAAGACTGCCAGGTGCTATATAAATGTATGATATTATCAGACCCATTCCAAAACTTTGCTACAGCAAATGACTTGTTTTATGACATGCATTAAGGTCCTCCTGTGTGCAGGACACCATGCTAGGTGTTGTACAGTGTTCAATAGACTCTAATCTATTGAGAAGAACTACTTTAGCCTCCAGGAATCTCAAGCAAATATAATAGAATTTTGACTTTTCACTCAGCCTGGGTTTTACAAAACAAAACAAAAAGTCTTGCAAGAATTAATCATGGGGCAGCTAGGTGGCACGGTGGATAGAGCACAGGCCCTGGAGTCAGGAGGACCTGAGTTTGAATGTAGCCTTAGACACTCAACACTTACTAGCTATGTGACCCTGGCCAAGTCTTAATCTCAATTGCCTTGAAAAAAAAAACAAACAAACTAAAAAACAAAAAAGAGCTAATCACTTGTTCCATGTTACAGATTATTGTGTCTGCTTCTTGGCTATCTATACAAATTAATAACTCACTTTAAATGCCTTATTATTCAATGGCCCATTCCTGGGCCACTGGAGTCTCTCACTAGGATCAATCATGACCTTAGATCTAGAAGGGACCTTTGAGGTTATCTATTCCAATTCTCTCTTTCTACAGTTAAGGAAACTGAGGCCAAAGAAAAGTTGAATGATTTGCCCAAGGTCACACAGGTAGTAAGTGACAGAATTATGATTTGAATCCAGGACTTTGGACTCAAAATCCAATTGTTTTAGAAAATTCTTCCAAGTAAACAACAGAGTTGATGGTTTCATTCCAATCATAAGTAGTTGGAATAAATCACCTTTTCTTGGACATTGTCTGTATCATAAAAAATCCCAGTCTTCACTCATCTCCTTATTAGAGCCATAACTGGAAATCTTTTTACACCTAAAGTAATACCACAAACCACATGTGGAAGAAATGAATCAAATGGTCTCCTCCCCTGGGAGAGAGGGGTTGGACACTGCCCCATGTGGGTAGAGAGAAATATAGGCCACTGACCTCAGAGAGCAAAGACCCACAGCTAGCTGCTACCAGGCCACCACTAGGGAGGCAGCCCATCTCCCCTGTCTCCCTAGAAAGAGGACCCTCGTATAGCCCACCATCAAGTAATTATTCCTGATAGTTAGCTGCTAAGGTCAGTGGTTTATTCACATTTAGCATCCAAGAAGCCTGATTCCTCCTGAAATAGAGTGGTTAACCTCACAACAACCAGCTAAATGCTATGGGAGAAGAACCTGAAAGAAAGTCTGACAGCATCTGCTCCCCACCTAATAGAAAATTTTTATTGTTTCCCATTAGTGCTGGAAGGTTTTTAGGAGTCATCTAGTCCAATTCTTTCTAGTCCTCCTCTTTTACAGAGGAGGAAACTGAGGCTCCAGAAAGGGAAAATAACTTGTCCAAAGTTACAAAAGAAACTCATTCAACTCTTACTTTAATCAAGGTTAAAACAAGGTAGTCCAATGAAACCTAAATCTCACAGGCTGTCAAAATTTGAAGGGACCTTAGAGCCAATTTTGTCCATTTTATAGATGAGGAAACAGGAACCCAGAGTTGGTATGAGAGTGAGGATTAGAAGCCAAATCTCTTGACCATAGTCCAGCATTTTTTTCAGCCAGGTTGCTGAAATTTGGCCTCAGAGGGGACACTGACTCCCCCAGAGGGTAGATCCTTTTTCTCATGGCAGAGGCCAACCCTGTGACCTCGGTGGAGGAGCTTCTCAGTCCTTCCAAATGTTTCCTAGACCTAAGCTTATGCACTGCCCTAGTCCCCTGCAGGTAGGAACATTTCAGAAATGAATAAGGGCAATTTTTCTAGGGAAAGAAAAGGTCCCTAAGATGAGAATGTCCCAAGTCTCCCCAAGAGGTCAGGCAGAGCTGAGGCCCCATCTCCTTATCTTAGCCTTACCCCACCCCCAGCTCCACTGGTTCATAGTGAATGGTGGGCACTAATCTGTCCTCTCTCTAAGTAAGGAATGCATTTCAAGACAGCCCTTAAAGGGCTACTACTGTCAGCATGGAGCCACCAGCTAGCTTGGCCTTGGTCAGAGCCAGGGCTAGAGCTCTCTTCCTATCCTAGGCCAGTAAAGAGCCATGGTTTTTGCCAGCCATGGCCTTTGTCCTCTCTGTCTCTCTGTCTCTCTGTCTATCTCTGTCTCTGTGTGTGTGTGTGTGTGTGTGTGTGTGTGTGTGTGTTTGTGTGTCTCCCCATTCTTACATAAGGAAGCCTTTGAGATAGAGCTAAGTATGGATTCTGAGCCAGGCATCTGCTCCGGCTGGAATTCTCATCCTTTCACCTACTCTTCCCCATTGCAGCATTGCTCCTCCTCCACCTTCTTTCCTTAGAAGGGTACAAGAACTGTTCTCCAGCCCCTTATATTTTGTGCCTCCAAGCCAAAGTCCTGATTGCTGAGCATTAGTTCCATTTTTGCTCCCTAGGGAGCTGGAGCAGGAGAAGGAGGAAGCAAATAGTTTGAAATTGTCATTGTTTTTTCATCTCTCCAGAGAATCCTTCCAATTTTGCAATATTATTCCCGCCTCCCCACTGAGAGCTGAAAGTCAACTCTGCCCATTACTATCTAGGGAAGGTTGGGCAAACCATTTAGTCCCTAAGGGGCGTCTGTTTCCTCATCTCTCAAATCCAGGGGTTAGATTAGAATCTAGTCACTAGACGATCCTTTCCAGCTCCACTCTGGTCTGTGAGGGTTCAGCCCTTCTTGGTTTACAAGCCATATGCGCTCGGATCAGCTAGAAGCAATGCTGGATTTGGAATCAGAGGGCCTGGGTTGGAATCCCGGCTCTGGCACCTTCTGCCTGTGTGACTTGGGGCAAATCAATGAATCTTTCTGGGCTTGAATTTCCTTATTTGTAAAATGAGAGGGTTAGACTATATGGACTCTATGGTCCCTTCCTGCTCTAACTCTAGAATAATTGTACCACTGTGAAGATGTCTTTATGTCTACCTGTTTCTTAACCTGAAGATGTTCCCGTACACCAGGGTGTTTGACTATTTCTTCTCTTGTAGGCAGAAGGAGTTACTCCTTTCTCCGCTGGAGAGGAAAAACCTGTGAATCTGAAGCATGAAAAAGGTGACATTTCTATTTTTGCAAAAATAAATAAAAGGGTCTTGCCAAACGGCAGTCAGTTAATCAATGGAGGCTTGGGTGGAAAACGGGTACGATGTCAGAAGTCAGGAGACTGTGAAGCAGGCATGAAAGCATTTGGACAGAGCACCCAAAAAAACCAAACACCAAGGTTTCCTCCACGCTTAAGCCAAACACTGAGACGAAGCTCAAATAGAATTTTTCAGAATGTGGTTCCTGGGAATCTTTTCCTAGATCTGTTGATAAAAACATAGCAGCTTGTTTTTCAGGCTTTCCAGATATCTAAATATTCTTATACTAGCACTAACACACTCATGGTCCCTATTGCTTGGAGCAACAAATTCATCCTCTTTCTCTGTCTTCTTTTCTCAATGAATGCCATTTGGTATTTGGCAGACTGGCCAGGCGTATGGTATGTTGCAGAGGGCCTGTGGGAAGAAGGCCGCAGAGGTGGGCCCCTGCTCAGTTTGGGAAGATATTGGTAACTAGATGGTTCAGAGGAGAGAGTGCTGCACTTGGAGTCAGGAAAGCCTGAGTTCAAATCCTTCCTGGACAAGTCACTTAATCTCAGCCTCAGTTTACTCATCTGTAAAATGGGAATAATAATACTTCTTTCTTTATAAAGTTGTAGGGATTATGAGATAATATTTGTAAAGAATTTTATAAACCTTAAAGTGCCATATAAATGCTAACTCTTATTGGTAACTGGAATAGGATCCACTGGGATCTTTCTCCATTCTTGGAGCTGTGAGAAAGCATGATGGTGTTGGTGCTTTTCCTAGACTATTTAAGGAAACCAGAGAGTGGGAAGAAGCTGGTGCACCTTGGTTGAAACCGGCCAACAGGCTGCACCTGGTGAACTGAATCCGGGATCAAAGTAGAGTAAGCACAGGGGAGAAGCTTAAGATTCGGAGGCTTGCAGCTCTCGTGCCTGTAGCATTAGGTTCTTTCTTTCTGCTACACTAAGAGGGAGAGTCCTCAGATGCATGTATAGCTTCAGAGTCACCATTCAGGTTACTTCAGGGCCTACAACATGCACCAGAATTAGAGCAGTGAGTGACTATGAAAAACTACACTCAGATTCAGTCTAAAGTTGCCTCTCCAAATTGTACTAACCAAACTAACTGTTGATTTCTTGTCCCTAGAGGAAGAATGTCTAATTGTGAGAATGAGGCATAACAAATATTGGTGTATGTGCATGTGTGTATATATACGCGCGCGCGCGCGCGCGTGTGTGTGTGTGTGTGTGTGTGTGTGTGTGTGTGTATTTGTTTGCATAGGGCAGCTAGGTAGTAAAGTGCACAGGATACCAGGCCTGGAGTCAGGAAGACTCATCTTCCTGAATTCAAATCTGGCCTTAGACACTTACTAGCTGTGTGACCCTGGGCAAGTCACTTAACCCTGTTTGCCTCGGTTTCCTCATCTATAAAATGAGCTGGAGAAGGAAATGGCAAACCACTCCAGTGTCTGTGCCAAGAAAACCCCAAATGGGGTCACAGAGAGTTGGACACCACTGAAATGACTCAACAACAACAAAGTGATGAATCAGATTGCATTGTGGATACCATGTGTACATAGTAGAGATATCTCACTTTCAGCAATAGAAGTGTTCCTGAAAAGTTGAGGGCACATTGAATTTTTATAAATCAAATAACATTACACAACACCACAGGAACATACTCTTTAGAGAAATTCTTGTAATGAATACTTTAATGAGGTGAAAAATTGCCACCTCTTTCATCCTCTATGTAAATCCAAATTTCCATTTATTGGGTTTGTTTAAAGTGAAGTACCCCTGTAATTGGAGTTCAGTTTGAGTGAGGATCAGATAATAAGGGCTTACTCCTTTTCAATGCCTCAGGGGAAACAAAATCGCTAAATACTCAGGCCCAAGTTTTTCGAGCCTCCTAGAAAGTAAAGGTAAGCCCGGGAGGATTCAAGGTCCATTCTTGTCCGTGGCGATATCAGTTATAATCTAAACATCTCATATATCTGATGTGTGGGTGAGCATCTGTTAAGCACATAAACAAGTCCAGATAGCAATCTGGCAACCACATCTGAAAACAAGAGTCAGATAACCTTTCTACTGCAGTTACCTGTATTTGTGTCTCCTTAGTTTCAGTAAGATGGCCTCAATTGATTTGATGGCTCAGAAAGACAAATATTTACCTACTGTTCAAACAAAATCACAGCCTTGGCTCTTCCCTCAACAGAAAAGTTTTGTCTCCGAAGTCCCCCTTTTCAGGAGTGAGGGTAAGGACAGGGCAGAGCCCTCTCCGAAATTCTTTTGCAAGTTCATTCTTCAGTTGCCAAATCCTTGTAAAAGGTAACAAGAATATCATTCCCAGCCTAAGATATAAGGCAAGACTAGTTCCATCACTTTACACTAAATCCCCAAAAGCCATTGCCAAATTAATCCCCAAGGATAAGGATATCAGGTTAATCCCCCTAGGATTGAAGACCTAAAGCCGTCTAATGATATAATTTATGGACCTGTCCAATTGGTATTTAGGTTAGCTCCCATGTATACTCTTAGATTTACAGCTGTAAGGAACCTTAGAGATCACTGAATGCAGCTCCCTCCCTATATAGCTTTGCTAAGGATCAACCCAGTCATAATTAGCAGAGATAGAATTTGAACCTAGGTCTTCTGAACTCCAAATCCAGTATTCTTTCTACTAACAGCAGCTATTGAACCTATAACCAAATAAGATTAGCCGAAAGATTTCACATCTTAATAAATTTGAGCCTGTTATTCATTGTCAGTGACTTGGGTCCCTTGGCCCCACCCCCACCCTAAATTATTTGTTTAATTATTTCTCACACCCAAATCCAGTGAAATACAATTTGTGAGAAACACCTCCAGTAGCTATTTCTATTGGCCTACACTGATGTTTCCTAAACTTTTTCAGTCTGTGCTATACCCACCAATATAACCCACACATATTGAGTCTAGGGGCAATAATAAATACTCAAGCATATTGCTCACAACAGTTTATAAGGTGGTATGTATGAGCATTATTGTCAAGTAAACTCGTTTTATATTCAACAATTATTAAACACTTTGGGATGCAACACAGAAAGGAAATCGAACCTGCCCTCAGGAAGCTTATATTCTTCTGAGAGTTTTCAATACATAATGAATAAGTAGATATAAACAAATAAAAAGTTTCTGAATAGAGGAAGCACTAACAACCTGGGGGACTGAGGAAACTAGTGGTCACAGAATTTAAGTGATTTGCCCAAGATCAAACAGATGACAAGGGACATTGGCTGAAGAGCCCTGTGTTCTCCACCATGCTGCCTTTGTCCCTGCCCCAGTCATCTGTTCACACACACACACGCACACACAGAAGTAGAGGGAACATTGTGTTTGTAGATCAATTATCCTCTGCTGCTGTCTCATCCTGGAACTTTCCTCAGTATCTGGGGCTTCATCCAGGAATATCTAACTATTCCCTCGGCCTTTTCAGCTTGGAACATCCCTATGTCAGGCCTGCTTCCTTGTCCCATTGGAGACTCCCTCCTGGGGGCCTCCATCTTGTAGATGGCCTGCTCCAGGCTCTGCTCCTGACTCCAGACTTCTAAACATGCTTCTTCCCACCAGGTACATTCATTCTCTCCCTTCTCTTTTTAGCTCTCTTTTAGCTCATCTTTCCCCATTAGATGGCAAGCTCCTTGAGGGCAGGGATTGTCTTTATTTTTGCTTGTGTTTGTACTCTAAGCACCTAGTTCCTAGTTTGTTGTAAGTCCTTCACAAATGCTTGTTTCCTTCTTTCCACTTAAGGTAAATAGTAAGAGATATACCCTGATAACCCAATCGGGTGAGAACACTTCTCAGTTGATCAATCTATCTATCTATTAAAGACCTTAGATTAAGCATTGAATGCCTTTGGATGATCTGGAGTGACTGGCACACAAGTATGTTCAGATTGGCTGAGGAAGCTTAGTCATGCCCTGTGATTCATCTACAAAATATCAAACTAGTTCATTACCCAAGTGATCCAAGAATTTGGCAGCAGAGAGGAGAAAGAAATGCCTGAAAAGAAACCACATTGAGAGTAACCAACAGGTCTGAAATCCATCAGTGCGTTAGGGGGATGTCTGCATAAGCATATGAAGACTTCCCCTAAGAACGACTTGTTCCAATGGCTTTGAAGGTGGCTGAAGCAGGCACTGCAGAGCACTGAAAGCTTCTTCAGATATCAAAGACGCCAAGGTCATTCACTGAATCCTGGGCCACGTCCACTTGTCTTGACTTGTCTTGCCATTGGACTTTGATGACTCTGGAAGATAGAGTGAGGCTGATAACTTTGTGTAAGTCTGCCTCACTTAAATCCAATTCACACACAAGTCAAGACATCACCAGGGTAATGTCATTGGCCTTTTTTGCATATGAAGGACAAATAACAACAACTACTTAGTAAATAGGAAACCATACCCTTTTCTAAAAGCTAATTAAGTCTGACTGACTGATATTAACCAATAATCATGGAGAGAAGCATATTGGTTGGGACTCCTGAGCTATATCATATTAGAAGGATACCACCTGATTCTTCACTGTCAACTGTAGAACACTGAGGGAAGATATAGCCACTTTTGCACTAGGGATCCAACCTGTTAGTATGTGGGGGAGTTAGGTTAAGGAACCCCAAAGTCTATATATACTACACATAATGACTGTGAATTGCCTCTAAATTTCAAAACAATTTTCAAATAAGCTAAAAAGTTCTAATAAATTAAGGTTCATATATTACCAACTTAAATATCAATACTCTTGATTTTTTTTCATTCTTTTGGTTTTGTTTTACAATTTCTTGATTTCCCATAAGTCATTAGCTTCCATTTGCTCCATTCTAATTTTTAAGGAAGTAAGAGAAGTAGAGGAAAAACTGGGAAGAGAAATGAGAGTGATGCAAGAAAATCATGAAAAATAAGCCAACAGCTTACTAAAGGAGACTCAGAAAAATACTGAAGAAAATAACACCTTAAAAAATAGACTAACCGAAATGGCAAAAAAAGGTCAAAAAAGCCAATGAAGAGAAGAATGCCTTAAAAAGCAGAATTGGCCAAATGGAAAAGGAAGTTTAAAAGCTCACTGAAGCTTCTCGTACTTGCTTCTCAAAATTCTTTTTGAACTGTTCCATGGACTGGGACTGATTCATATTTTTCTTGGAGGCTTTGGATGTAGGAGCTTTTACTTTGTTGTCTTCTTCTAGTTGTATGTTTTCGTCTTCTTTGTCACCAAAGTAATATTCTATGTCCCAACTTTTTTTGACCTTTGTTTGTTCATGATCCCAGCCAATTACTTGAGTTTTAAACTCTTTGTTAAGGTGGGGGTCTGCTTCCAGCGTGGAGAATATAATGTCCCAAGTTTTGGGGGTTTTGTGCAGCTGTTTTCAGAGATACTTCTAGGTTCCTGTAAATTTTCAGTTCTTCCAAGGTGGTACAATAAAGGGTAAGGTGTTTACTCTTTTCCTAGCCTGGGCTCTGGTCCATGAGTGACCACAAGCACTCTTTTCTGCCTTGGAACTGTGAGGAAAATTTCCTCTCCACCACCACCACAAGCTCCACCATGCCAGAACTCCTCCTCACCCCAGGACCACCCATGACCCAGATCTAAGGATGGGCAAAGCAAAAGAATCCTGCCTCAGCACCAGCAAAGAGATTCCTGCAATCCCCTTCTGATCACCCATTCTATCCCCACTCTGTCTATGGTCCAAGAGCTCCAGAAGCAGCTGCCGCCCTAAGGCTGCATGAGAACTGGGGTCAGACTAAGATCCTCTCTCACAGCAGGCAGACAGACCTTTCCTACTGACCTTCTAAGTTGTCTTTGGCGTTTATGGGTTGAGAAGTCTGGAAATCTCCACAGCTGCCCATGATTCAGTTCCCTGAGGCCTGCTCCAGGTTCACTGAGGCCTGGTCTTTGCCTGCAGGGCCCATGCTGAACTGTGCTCCTCTCCCAGCTTGGCACAATCCAATCAACCATCCAGGTTGTATTGGGCTAGAAATTTGTTTCACTGACTTTTTGTGGGTTCTGCTGCTCTAGAATTTGTTTAGAGTCATTTTTTACAGGTATTTGGAGGGGTTTGGGGGAAAGCTCAAGTAGGTCACTGCTTTTACTCTGCCGTCTTGACTTCACCTCAATACTCTTTGGAAAGTGGTCAATTAACAATGTAAATGATATAAATGTCCTAGCAGAAGAACTTGCATAGCTCAATAAAACTATGAGCTATGCCGTGCAGTGTTACCCAAGATAACAGGTTATAGTGGAGAGTTCTGATCCACTGGAAAAGGAAATGACAAAACACTCCATTATCTTTGTCAAGAAAACCACATGGACAGTATTGAAATTATATAAAAAAAATAAATATATAATTATAAATAAAATTATAAAAAATTATAAAAATTATTTAAAAACTATTAAAAAAAAAAACCTCACCAGAAGGTAAGCCCCTGAGGTTGGCAGGTGTCCAACATGTTACTGGAGAAGAGGGAAGGACAACTACAAGTAGCTCCAATACTAATGAAGGGGCTGGGCCACAGCTGACAGGAAGCACAGCTGCAGATGTGTCTGGCGATGAAAGGAAAGTTTGATGCTGTAAAACTCAATATTGCATAGGAACCTCAATGTAAAATCTATGAACCAAGGTAAGTTTGATGTGGCCAAACAGGTGATAGAAAGATTAAACATTGACATGTTGGGTGTCATTGAACCTAAATGGATGGGAATGGGTGAGTTTAATTCAGGTGATCATTACATATACTACTGTGGGCAAGAATCCCTTAGAAGAAATGGAATAGCCTTCAGTCAACAAAAGGATGAGAAACACAGTGTTGGGATACAATCTCAGAAATGACAGAATGATATCTATTTGAATCCAAGGCAAACTTGTGTATGCCTGGCTAAAAAGGCAGACAAAAATTTTGCAGGGGTGGGGTGCAGTTCTGGTGAAGTGGTGCACAGTCATTACGTGTAGTATATATAGACTTTGGGGGTCCTCAACCTAGCTCCCCCACATACTAACAAGTTGGGTTCCTAGTGCAAGGGTGGCTATATCTTCCCTTAGTGTTCTACAGTTGACACTGAAGGATTGGGTGGTATCCTTCTAATATGATATAGCTCAGAAGTCCCCCACCAATATGCTTCTCTCCACGATTATTGGTTAATATCAGTCAGCCAGGCTTAATTAGCTTTTAGAAAAGGGTATGGTTTTCTACTTACTAAGGTAAATAGGTTGCCTAGAGGGAAAGCAGGTAGCTTGGATGGAAAAAGGGACAGCTAGCAACAGAGGAAGAGCAGCCAGAGACTGATCCAGTGACAAGGATGGTAGCCTATACCTGGTCCTGATGACTGAACCTCCAGAGTCTTAAGGCACATTAATTACTACTCCATGATTGAGATCGTCTGGTCCTTTTTGCCCTTTCTTTCTGCCTCTCTCCTAGGATTCAGCCTCATTTTCCCATGCTATAGATGTTCCCTTTGTGCTGATGGATGTCTCTCTTTCTGTTCTTGCCCCCGCCTTTTCTCTAGATGCCCACTCTCCCGTGTTTTGTGGGAACTCGCCCATTCATATAGAAATTTCCATCTTTTTAAAGTAGACACACTCAAAATTTCTGAGATTCCATTTAAGCTTCAAGGGGATGTCATTCCAAAAGTAGAGATGGTGTCCATAGGTTTCCTGGATCCACATCCTTATAACTATTAAGTGCCTACTATGTGTAAGATACTACTCTAGACACTGGATTTACAAGGACAAAAATGCCCCTGTCCTCAAGAAGCTTCCATTTAATTGGGGGGGAGGGTGGAGAAGAGCAGAGAACATAGCACCTGGAATGTAGCAAGCTCAAGTACTTAATCATTCATTCATTCATCATATAATATGTTTTCCAAATAAGTCTAGCTCAAAGAAAACTGAGGGAGGAAATACTAATATTTGAGGGTCACTCAAGTCTTCCTAGAGGAGGTGACAATGAACCTCAGCAGAGATGAGAAGGGAGTGGATTCCAGTGATAGTACATAACTTTGTGCATATGTACACAGGAAGAGGTAGAATATAGAGCTCAGGGAACGGCTAACATTCTAATTTGGTTGAAATGTGGAGTTTGTAAGATGAAATAAAATTGGGAAATTAGATTGGAGCCAGACCATGGAAGACCTTAAGTGGCAGGCAAAGACAGGTTTTAGAATTTTTTGTTTGTTTTTATAGGTAATGGGGCATCATGGAAGATTTTTGAGCAGGGGACCTTAGACCCATGCCCTAGTAAGCTTATTGTGGCACATTATAGAAAAAAAGTTGGTGAGGAGAGGGAAGTAGGGAGACAAATTAGGAAACTATTATAAAAATCTAGGTGAAAGGTGATGGGTGTGGTGGTGGTATGAGTAGAGAGAAGGAGCCAAACATGAACGTTGTGGAGACAAGTAAAATCAATAAAACTGGAAGAATGACTGGATATGGGATAAAACCAGGGTTCTTATAACTTTTGCATGTCCTGTACCCCTTTGGTAGTCTGATAAAATTCATGGACTCCTTCTCATAAATAATATTTTAAAAGCATAAATAAAACACATAGGATTACAAAGGAATCCAATTCTATTGAAATAGTTATCTATATATAATACATAAATTTATTACATATATAAATTTATCAATATATATTTATATATAAATAATTATCTATCTATTTTTTTTCAAAGTTCATAGACTCCAGGTTAAGAACCTAGACATACAGTGAACAGTCAAGGATACCTCTAAGATTATGAACGAGAGTGACTGGGAGGATAGTAGTACCCTCAACAGAGATAAGGTTTGGAAAAGGGGTAAATTCAGGGGTGGGGTAGAGAGGTGGCAGGGAAAAGAGCAAATTTCATTTGGTCATGGTCTGTCTACACAGAGGCAGCTAGGTGGCTCAGTAGGTAGAGCACTGGGCCTGGAGTTGGGAAGACTTGAGTTCAAATCTGGCCTCAGATATTTGCTGTATGACCTTGGGCAAATCACTTAACCTCTGTTTGCCTTAATCCACTGGAGGAGGAAATGGCAAGCTACTCCTTATCCTTGCCAAGAAAACCGCATAGACAATAGGATCCGTAGGGTTACAAAGAGTTGGACCTGACTGAACAACAAAACATAGATTTAGGAGTCCTCTGTATAGGGATGATAATTGAATCCAAAGAAGTTGAAATTTCCAGGGTAGGGGAAAGAGTTGATAGAGAAGAGAAGGGGGTCCAGGAAAGACCCACAATTCATTGGCTTCCATCCTGATCATCATCCTACCCTAAATAGGGGCTAATGGCAGATCCATGGGCAAGAAATGCTTTGATGAATATTTTTGAGAGTAAATCTCTCCATATGTCTTCTGATTTGTGGTGTGAGGGAAGGAATGCTGGATTAAAAGTTAGGAATCTTAAATTCTGGTTCTACAAATAACAAACAGTGAAACCTTAGGCACTCTGGGTCTCAGTTTCCTATCTGTAAAAGGAGCATGAACTAGATTCTGGCCTTCCAGCTCTAAATCTATAATCCACTGATCCTTCCAATTCTAACATTATGCTGTTCTATGATCCTTTTCAATTCCAAGATTCTTGGAACCTAATCTCCTCCCCAACTAAGGACTAATCATTTCATTATTCTCTGCTGCCCCCTTCAGGACAAAAATGGTCCCAGCATTTGCATTTGATCTGATGATAATATCGGCATCCGCTGAGGGCTAGAGAAGAGGAGATGGGGAAGGTGGACTATTAGAATGGAGCCCCTTCTGATGTTTGGACCAACCCCACAACATGGCAGCAGCATATACCAGACCATATCTCCATGTCAAAATACGTAGGCATTTCCACTAGACTCTGTCTCAGGGCAGGCTGCATACAGACAACTCTAAGCTAAATTATGCTTGGTCTTTAGAGACTCCCCACTCTCCTCTCTACATCCCCCCCTTTTCACCTTCATCATTTCTTCATCTTTCTTCATCTTCATCGTCATCATCATCTTTGAAAACCCTTTTGTTCCTTCAAGGATTGACTCAGATGTTTCCTCTTATAAAACAACTTCTATGACTCTCAATTTCTTTTGAACTGTACTTGGGGGTTCAGGTTACCCAAGTTATGACTCTTCCTTGGCCTGATACCCACACTGATCCCTCAGTCATGAAGGCCTCATTTTTGACTGCTGTACTCCTTAGCCCAGATGGAGTCTTTCCTAATCTTATATGTTATCTCCTCAACTCTGTGCTTTCATGAAGTCTATGATGGCTGCTGGTTAATACAATAAACACATCTGTGCTGATGGGAGAAGGCCAGAGAAGTCTTCCCTTCCCTTCTCCCCTGCCAGACTCAATCCTCAGCAAGGACCCTCTCCCCTTCCAATCCTTCCTTTCCAGGTAACGTGCAATCTAAGAACTGGATCCCTACCTTTGTCTGACTCACAGAAATAAGTGGCTCTATTGTTGAGAATGTCAGGCTGAAAATGAAGAGGGAGAGCTCAGGGAATGGGCCAATGGGAAGCAAGCAGAGTCTAGTGGCTACCAGGAAGTGGTACTTTATATGTAGCTACTTGGACTGCTTATGTAGGAATGCAGCTCACGGGGTATCCCTACCACTCGGGCGTTCCATGTGTCCTGGAATAAATCAGTGTGGGCTTGCCAAAGATAAAGAGTCTAGTCAGCTGTTGTTACCTAAGCAGAAGTCCAGGAGATGTTTGCCTTCCTACCCTTCTCATTGCCCCTTCCCTTTCTACTTACCCTACTTTGTAAGCTCTCCAGATTTCTAAGAGGTATCCTTTTCTCTTGATGGAGATGGATGGATTTGTGTGTTGAATGTAGGCAAAATTATAGGCTCAGATCTTTTAATCTTTCAACTTTCTTTTTTTTTATTTATTTGAATGATAATAGATTGAAATTCAGTGTAGAGATAAGGTTAGATGAAGGAAGGAAGGAAGAAAGGAAAACGGAAGGAAGGAAACAAGCATTTATTAAGCACCTACTAAATGTCACTGTGCTAAACACTTTACAAATACTATCTCATTTCATTTTCATAACCCTGAGAGGAAGATGATGTTATTGTTGCCATTTTACAGTTGAGGTAACTGAGGCTGAGAGATGATGAGCTAGTAAGTGTCCAAGGCCATATTCGAACTTGAGGCTTACTGATTCCAGGCCCAGCAGTCTATTCACTACCCCACCTTTGTTTGTTATTCAGTCATTTCAATCATATCTGATTCTTCATGATCCCATTTTGAGGTTTTTCTTGGCAAAGATACTGGAGTAGTTTTCCATTTCCTTCCACAGCTCATTTTATAAATGAAGAACTGAGGTAAACAGGGTTAAGTGACTTGCCCAGGGTCACACAGCTAGTTAGTGTCTGAGGTCAGATTTGAATTCAGGAAGATGAACCTTCCTGATTCCAAGCCCACTGTTCACTGCAACACCTAGCTGTCTCTATGTAGTTAACTAATGTTTTTTGGTTTTGAGACATTTTCTTTGGAGGAAAAGAGGTAGAGCTAAATTCAAAGTTAGAACAGGGACATTGACAGGGATTGTATATTGGGGTGGGGAGGGGTATTAGGGATAATTTTAAGGAAAACTAAGAGCTACCAAATAGGGAAGGGTCAGTGCTGAGTTCATTGACAGGATAGGATTTGTATTAGGGACTGATAATTTTAATGTCTTGGAATTAGATTTTAACCTGAAATTGGCTCCTGACTAATGGCATCAGACAAGAAATAGACTAATCTGAAAAATTATATTATATAGTAGACTTTCTGTTAGCCATGGATTTTAAATGTCAGTTGTGTGATCACCTCCCCAAGTTTTATCAGAAGCATAGAGACCTACCAAATGACATTGGAAAACACCGGGCAGAAGCTAACTTTTAAATTCATATTCATATTCATACTTAATACTAATCCAATCCCTCTTACCAATCTCTATTGATATTCTACACTATTTATGAGTGCAAGAATTATCAGCAAGGACATGGGCCATGCTCTAACCTAAAATCAGAAATGGACAAGGTAACCCTCCACAATACTAACACTTAGTGAAGGACTTTGCCCTGTAAAGACAGAAAGTCCATGATCTCTCCTCCCCTTCTCACACTACAAGAGCATGTACCATCTTCTTCCATGCCTCTTCCAGGAGACACCTAGACAGGGATGGGGGAGTCAGCAGTTAGAAGCTATTGGTTCAATACTGCACACTGTAAAGTACCGTTAAGGCAGTAAGTGATATAAATAGGCCTCAGTGATGCACAAGACAAGAGAAAATTGAGCAAACAAGAGTAGAAAGGAACTCAGCAGAGCATGAGTCCCTCAAGAAGTAAAAGAATTTAATAAAATTAATGGTGAATCCATTCATTAGAATACTCCTCAGATATTTGTAACTTGAAATAGTAGTTGCTGTTCATTCATTCAGCCATGTCAATTCTTCATGACCCTTTGGACCATAGCATGCCAGGCCCTTTTATGCTCCACCATCTCCCAAAGTCTGTAAAGTTCATGTTTGTTGCTTCCATGACATTACCTATCCATTTTATCCTCTGCTTACCCCTCCTCCTTTTGCCTTCAATCTTTCCCAACTTCATAGTCTTTTCCAATGAGTCCTGTCTTCTCATTATGTGGCCAAAGTATTTAAGCTTCAGCTTCAGTATTTGTCCTTCAAATGGGCAGCCTGAATTAATTCCTTTAAGTATTGACCAATTTGATCTCCTTGCTGTACAAGGGACCCTCAAAAGTCTTCACCAGCACCACAATTCCACAGTGTTGATTCTTCAGTCCTCAGCTTTTGAGGCAGCAGAAACACCACTAAGTAGAGGAGCCAATAATTAAATTTTAAATGACAGAGAGCCAGTAATCTATTATCATCCAGTTTCTAAAGAGAAGGGGCTATAAATGCTAAGAACAGTAGAAATGGAGTTTCAGATAAGAATATCAGATTTAATTAAGAAAGTGCAGGAGGATTTTAAATGTAAAAGTGCTCAGAAGAATTTTAAGTCTAAAACAAATCCTGCAGGGAAAAAAAAAAAGGTCCAGTGACAGAGACTGCATAGGACTAATCATCCTAATGTTTTTTGAGAAATAACTAATGAGGCCTCATCATTATACCAGATCCCGACATCAATTTTATATAAGCATTTTAAAGAAATACTATTTGGACCCAGAACCACCTTTTTCACAGTTATATACCTGCTGGTGCCAAGTTGCAATATTCCAGCTGATGTAGAAAATCCACTTTTGGACCCAATTCACTCTTACTGAGGTAAGGGCTCATCTGAGACATTGAAATAATATAGCTCCTGGACCAGATGGCATTGGGCACTAGATAACAGAAAAAAGATTGATCCAGGGGACATTTTAACTGTTTTTAGTATGTCACACAAACATAACTATGTCCTGAAAGAGTGGCGGCTTTTCAATACCATTTTAATCTATAAGAAAGGTGATAAGACTCTTCCCTACTATTGGAGATCTATAACCTTAGATAACATCATAGTCAAGATCTATATCTTGGTTCAATCAAAAAGACTAGGGGGTTGGGGTACTAGGAAAGGATACATCAGTAGATTTCAGAAGGACTTCATGACAACTGCTGGCTGATGCAACATAATTTCCTTCTACAGACTGTCTTGGATAATGCCAAACATGAAAAGAGAATTCGTGGGGTGGCTTTGTTGGATCTGACAAATGCATTTGGCTCAATTCCCCACAGTTCTATTTGGTTGGCCCTGAAGTGGGACAGCTTACATGATGAGGCCATTAATGTAATACAGTTGCTGTACCAGGACAATAAAACCTCTATCCATTCAAAGAATGGTTTTTCTTTGAGTACTGAAGGCAAGGTTGCCCCTTCAGTCCCATAGTTTTCAACTTAACTCTAGAACTGATAATTCTCAGCATGATGAAGATAGCATTAGCTTATGAATTATATGGCAAGAGAACCAGTGTCTTGGCATAATAACTGACACATCAGACTCTCTACTAAAATGCTGGAAAACACAAATGAGGTTGACACATAGATAGGGCTACATTTTAATGTGACAAAATGTGTTTCCCTATTGACTGATGCCCAAAAAAAGAAGTACTCACCACTCAATTCCAGATTCAAAACCAACTGATTGTTGTGGTATCAAAGGACAATACATGTTTCTACTTCAGAATACTTATGGGGTTCCACACTGAAAATTCAGTCAGTGATATGATACTCAATATGACATCTGGTTTGGCCTAATAGACAGAAAGAAGTTAGGTGGAGTAAATTCTTTTATCTTACTTTGCATCTCTGTTCATTTTAAGAATGGGGGGGGGGCAGGTAGATGGCATAGTGGATAATACATCATCCCTGGAGTCAGGAGGGCTTGAGTTCAAATCTGGCCTCAGACACTTGACCCTCACTAGCTGTGTCACCCTAACCCCAGTTGCCTGAGGAGGGGGGAGGGGGGAGCAAAAAACAGTGTGGTTCCTGAGTACCCTCAGCTTCCTGCATATATCAAAAAAGGATTATAACAGATGGCTACATCTCCCTCAAAAAGCCAACATTGAACCCCTATATCTTCCTTATAGAATAGAAGAAGTGAATTTACTGCCACTTGTTGGGGCAATGGGTATTGGACAGGTGGTCCATTGGGTGAGATTACTGGCCTCAATGGACTTGGGTTGGCTTTCTCATCATCTCTTAAATGATAAGGATACCCTTTGGCCAGAAGATCTTGCCACTTGTATCTGAATGGTTGGTCCTATGGAGAAGTTTGGCAATGAGGATGCAATCATGTCCAGTACTTGGTTCCAACTGTGGATAGCCTCTCATCAGTTGTCTACTATCTTTTTGCCCCAGAAAGGGTGAAGGAGTGTTTAAACAATTTCATAAGGAACAAGTCGAGAAAACTTACCAGAGTACTGTTCACTTCTATGGTTCCAGCCTTGAACAATTTTGTGAGAGGGATCTTTTACCCAGGTCACAAGCTGACTTTTCTTCTCAGAGCCAGATGAGACTGTATTGAATGGAGCCCCATTGAACAGGGCCAGGAGATTTAGCTCTAGGGACAAGTGTTGTCAGCGTTGGGCATCAGACAAAATAATTTCACAACATTCTCTGCCACTGCAATCCTCATTTGAATGAGGCCATCGCCTGATGGCCTGATGCCATCCTAGAGTAGTAAAGGCCATGAGAGTGCTAGAAACTCCTGAGGTTCATCTGAGGTGAATCTGACTGATTCAGGTTTGGAGGGAACACTTTGACCAGACATAGTAATCCTTTCCCATAAGAACCTTAGTGCCAGCCATCTCTGATGTTACTATACCTATTGAGATCAGATACTTGCCTTGCCAATCAGCCAGAGCTAGCAAAATTGAAGAAAAATATCAAATAGTATGCCAGCCCAAGAAGGTTATAGCATATATAGGAATACATATGATAGTGGGAGCTTTGGGAGATTGGGATTCGGCCAATGGCTTGGTACTATCCAAATGGAAAATTATTTAGAGGTATGCAAATCTTATGAGGAAAATAATTGTACAAGACTTCAACATAAAGAAGAGATAGATACATCGAGCATAACTTTCTGAATTCCCTCCTCCTCTGTACTGCTCACAGTCCCTAGCCTCCTCCAAAGTTTAGCCCATGTGCCACCTCCTAAAGGAAGCTTTTCCTGATTTTGCCAGTGTCCAGAACCTCCCCTCAAATTACTTTGAATTTTCTGTGTGTGTGTATGTAGGTATGTATATTTTTGTTGTTCAGTAGTTTTTCAGTCACATCTGACTCTTTGTGACCCCTTTTGGGGTTTTCTTGGCAAAGATACCGAAGTGGTTTGCCATTTCCTTCTTCAGCTCATTTTACAAATGAGAAAACTGAGGCAAACAGGGTTAAGTGACTTGCCCAGGGTCACACAGCTACTAAGCGTCTGAGGCCAGAGTTGAACTCAGGAAGATGAATCTTCTTGACTTCAGTGCTCTATTCACTGTGCCACTTAACTGCCGATAGGTATGTATATCTCTGTGTGTCTGTGTATGCTACATGTTTGTGTACATATGTGTATACATGTATATATGTATGTGTAATCGATCTATATCTAGATTGTACATGTCTATATATTTATATACATGTATATATGTATAGGCATGTGTGTAGGTTTGCATGTATGTTTATGTGCATGTGTGTAATATATATATTTGTATAGATACAATGTATATGTGTGTGCATACGCATGTGTGTATACTTATAGGTGTACATGTTTTCTCTACTTATAGGACAGAGTAGAAATTTCTTTAAGTGGAAAGACTTGTTTTTGTCTTTGTATCTCCATCACTCAGCATGGTTTTTGCTATGTAGTAGGCACTTATTAAATAATTTTTGAGTGAGTGTCCAGTAGCAAAGGGGTCTTCCAAAGCATAGCACCCAAAGCAATTTTGATTTTCTATATTATAGAGCTGGGCCTACCAAGCGCGCTGAAGCTTCAATAGCCTCTGGCCTAGGAACACAAACTGAGCAGGACTTGAGTTAAACATAAAAAGATCCGTGTCTTTAGAATACAAGTTCTTAGCCTTTTTTGTGTCTTGGGCCCCTTTGACTGTTCAGTCAACCTTAAGGACCCCTCGTCAGAATTATCTTTTAAAATGTATATAATAAAACACATAGGAGTATAAAGAAAATAAATTTTATTGAAATACAGTTATCAAATTTTAAAAAATAACAAGTTAATAGACCCCAGGTTAAGAACCCCAGTTTTAAACAGTCGCAGTCTCTATTTTTCAGGCCCTTGCAGAGAGGATTTCCTCAAGACAAATTTGCAAAGGTTTTCTCCTATCTGCTCATTTGTACAGTGTTCACTGTTACTAGCCACTTAAGTAGAAATGATAGCTGTAATTAAAATTCAATTTTAATAATAACATGTGACTTTTCAATTGAAGATCTCAATAAAGTTTCACAAGATGATATTAAGTACTTCCAGCACCCTCAAGGGAGCGCCGCTGTTATAGTAGGATATGTGCCTGGGAGCTCATGTTATCTGAGTCTCTGCTACATTGAAGCAAAGTCCAAGAAGCGATGCATTTACGGGGTTTCCAGTCACTCATGATTTGACCTTCCGGCCTGTGGATCACGTGGTAACTAGGTACTAAGTCCTATTGATCTTTCACGAGCACCAGCAGAAGGTACAAACAGGGACCATCAACCCCCAGGGCTTAAAGCTGAGGATTAGCTGAGGGGATCCCCACCTACATGTACCCAACAAACGGCACCAAGAGAAAAAGAATAGTGAAATAAAGGCATTCAATGTTACCTCACCTTAGTAGAGAGGTTTAACTTTCCATTCAGGTTCAGAAGAGGATTTAATTTACACAAAGCACATTTCAGGGAAAGATATTTCTTTAGGTTTGATGTTCCATGGTAAATTCACTTTTTTTGCTGAGTTTGAGGGTAGAGGAGGAGAATAAGATGTGGATAAAAGTGATATAAGTAGGACATAGGCAGAGGAGGGGAACCTGCCGCCTTGAGGCCACATGCGGCCTTCTAGGTCCTCGGGTACGACCTTTCTTCCACTTTATTTCCACTTCTACTTTCTTCCACTTTATTTATCTTTCCACTTTATTATCTATTTGATTTTTCCACTGGCCAAACTGAATATTTGAATGTTATGAAATAACAATAGAACGGATGCAGTAAGTATTAAGTATATACTCAACACAGGAGATTATAGACCCACATAGTCAGCCCCAAATACCTTGCTCTATGAATCATAAGCATTTAAGTGCCTTCTTTGTGCTGAGAGCTGCTGCTGTTGTTGTTGGGATTATGCCTGTATAGCTCTCTCTGTTTATTCCCAGTTCCTGGCTTCCGTCAGGAACCAGCTAAAATCCTACCTGGAGGAAGCTTTCCTCTATCCCCCTTTAATAATCCTTAGAGCCTTCCCTCTGATGATTATCTCCAATTTTAAAACCTTGAATATAGCTTTTTTGTACATATTTGCATATTATCTCCCCCATTAGACTGTGAGATCTGGGTTTATCTTATACCTTTCTTTGCATGCCCAGACCATAGCACAGTCTTCCTGATTCCAGGCACAGCCTTTTTATCCACCACACCACCTTTGCTGCTGTTCAGTCATTTCAGTTGTGTCTGACTCTTCATGACCCCATTTTGGAGTATTCTTGGCAAAGATACTGGAGTGGTTTGCCATTTCCTTCTCCAGCTCATTTTACAGATGAGGAAATTGAGGCAAACAGGATTAAGTGACTTGCTCAGGGTCATAGTTAGTAAATGTCTGAGGTCAGATTTGAACTCGGGAAGATGAGTCTTCCTGACTTCAGGCCCAACACTATATAGCAGGTTTTAATGCTTGTTGACCTGACTTAAAACAGTGCCTACCTTCAGGAAGCTTATATTTTCTAAAGGGAGATGACATGTATAAATAGAAATAAGCAAAATAAATGTAACAATTTTGGTGAAGGGATATAGGTACTAACAAATGAGAATTGGTTGAAGAACTGGAAATGGTTTTTTGCTTTGTTTTTTTGGTGAGGCAATCAGAATTAAGTGACTTGCCCAGGGTCACACAGCTAGTAAGTGTTAAGTATATGAAGCTGGATTTGAACTCAGGTCCTTCTGACTCCAAGGCCACAGTTCTATTTACTGGGTCACCTAGCTGCCCCCAAGAACTGGGAATGTTTTGAAGATAGGGGAGTATGATTAGTTGACTAAGAGTTTAGAAAACGATGAAAAGATTGATTAGATTTTTTTCTGCTTGGCCTCATAGTTCAGAATGGAAATGTGAGTAGAAGGGGCAACTAGGTGGCACATAGATAGAGCACAAGCCCTGTAGTCAGGAAGACCTGAGTTCAAATCTAGCCTCAGACACTAGCTGTGTAAACCTGGGCAAGTCATTTAATCCTGTTTGCCTCAGTTTTCTCATCTGTAAAATGAACTGGAGAAGGAAATGGCAAACCAGTCCAGTATCTTTGCCAAGAAAACCCCAAAATGGGGCCATGAAAAGTCAGACACAACTGAATCAACTCAACAACTATATGCTATTATTCATGTTGCTAGGATTAGGAGATACAAAGATAAATGCAGCAAGGTCTTGACCCTAAGAAGTTTAATGTAGTTTTGTATTTAGTATCATTTTATTGTATTCAATCTCAAAAATATTACTTATTGTATAGTATATGCATTATCTTTGTAAACCTAAATTTACCATGTGAAATTATTTTATTAACTATTGAAATTTCGAGGTTTCTATCCTTCCCCCCTCCCTAAGGCTCTATAGCACATTATAAATGCCATAGGACGTCACCTATACTGCCTGGCTGATGCACAATATTGAGTTTATGCCCAAGCAACTGTCATTAAACAAAAATGTGAACTTAGCTATATCGTCCACTTTCGTCAAGTCACTGCTGTTTTTCTTTTTTTGGGTGAGAATGGGTGGCAGTTGCTGCAAGAGTATTCTCTAACCCACTAGGTGGAGGGAGGGGGATTAAGGAATGGTAATTAAGGTAGTCAACCTGCTCCCCCAGAGGTATAGATGAACTGTTGTAGTTACAGAGAGAAGCTACATCAGAAGAAAATATTAACTCCTGATTAAACTACCCTTACAAACAAGCCTGTAAGGTCAATATAGGGCACATAAGTAACTGGGGAGTGAGGGGAAGGGGAGAGGACTTGATTTCTAGTTGGGACCCAGTCATGTTTAAATGAGAAGAGCACTCACAAATTTCTCAGTGTTGTTAATAACCCTGTGGCCAAGTGTCTGCCTTTGGAGCAATTTAATGAAAATGTTGTCTTGTTTATGTATGTGTCTGTGTATGTGTAACAGAAAACCGACGCCTTCCCACTAAGGAGAGATGGCTCCTCATTTCCTGTGTGGCCTTCCTTGTGTTTGGCAGCATTGCAGCTCTCCTGGGTCTTTCAATTACCTTTGGAATACCTGCAAAACCTACAAGTATGTGTCTTATATGGCATGATTAAAGGGCTGAATGACGTATCAGCCGAGTCTGTGTTGAGCATGTGGGGTTACAGGACAAAAGAAGGGATCTCATCTCAAACTTAGTCCCTTTGGGGAGTAGGTAATAATTAAGACATATACACCGAGGCTAAGAAGCGAAGTTCTCAAAATCTTAGTAAGTAATCTATGATGTCAGTGTAGAGGACATAGAAAGCCTGTTTGTTACATGTGTCCTGGGGCAAATCACTTCATCCCTTCTATGTCTAAAACCCATGTGGTTTGTGTCCAAGGAGTTAGCCTAGATTTCCTCAACAACTCTCATGGTAGGTCCTTTAATATGGTCCCAGGAGCCCATCATTATCCCCATTTGGGGAAGGAAATAAACATTTATATAGTGCATATGTGCTAGACACTGTGTTTGATTCTCACAACACTGGGAGACTATTATTATCCCCATTTTACTAGAGGAAATGGAGGCAAAAACAAGTTAAGTGACTTGCCTAGGGTCACATAATTTATGTCTAAGAGCAGATTTGAACTCAGGTCTTCCCAACTCCAAGCCTAGCATTCTGTCCACTGTGCCACCAGCTACCCACATTTACATTTAATGTTACTCAATCCCTAAGGGAACTTATTCCTGTATGCTCATAACTAAATACTGGAAGATTGACCCAATCCAATTTATTAACATAATAAACCAAAAGGTTACAGAAAAAAAGGTGCCATTTAATCATTTCTTTCCAGCCCAGCATTTATGGACTGAAACTTACCAAGCTGTAACATCTGATTAGAAAATAAGTAAAATCAGTATCTTGTTCAGTCAGCAAACCCATGATTGCAGGTAAAACCACTGATATTTTTAGAATCGTTTCCTGCAAAGACTTTGCAGAATATTTTTAGGCGTGCTTAAGCACTCCCTTGGCTTGGGCAATGTTTTTCCTTATAGTCATTTCAAGGAGAATTCAAAGGGTCTGTTATTGTCCTATGTAGGAATTGATGAGTGTACAATAGGGTCACTGAAGTTCAGTCCTTAGTGAATGTGGGCTGCTTTATACATATAGAACTAATGCTGTGTAACCTGCCTCAAACAACAGAACAGATTTTTAATATTAGAAAAAACTGATTCAGAGCTTATTATTGTAGGTTAAGTACTTCTATGCCCAGCCATTGTGGTAGACACATACCAATACAATACTGATAATATGGGAGAATTTCACATTCCTAGATAAATATGCCCTGGCTCTATAATGGGAATAAGCATCTTGTGTCCTAAGAGATCTAAGCTGTTGTGTTCTTTGTCTCTTAAATGTAAGATGAGTCTGGAATCAAACCACTCAAAGATAGAGAACAAATCTTCAACAATCTCTGCAAGCCTTGAACCAGGTCTTCTGGATATTGCCAATATGATTACCACCATAACTGTCTCTCAAGAAGGTAGGCAGAGCCTGTGAATACTAGAAAATAGCTTAATTGTCAAAATACTTCATCCTCATAATATCTCTCCAAGTTGGGTATTTTTACGCCTTTTGTGGGTAAAGAAACAGACATGTTAGAGTTACATAGATGCCATGGCCTATGTTGTACAGCTAGTTAACAGCAGAATCCAAACTATAACACCCATGTCTCTAGGCTTCCAGTTCAGACTCTCAAGTAGAACAAGCAAAAGTCAGCCATTTACTGAGCTCCAAGTACTACTGGAAATATGTAAGCTAAAAACAAACAAACAAAAAACATATGTCCCAGGAGGCCTTGAGAGCAGAGAGAAAAAGAGAAATTTAACGTACAATGGGAACTTAGAAAGTGGCTGTGGAGTCAGAGGACCTAGATCAAGTTTACCTTTGCAAACTTTATGCAAACATTTAATGCAAACATTATGTGGCATTCAGCAAATTATTTAACCTCCTTGGATCCATGTTTTGTCAAGTGAAGGGTTTGGAAAGGATATGCCTTTCAACTCCAGATCTATGATCCTATGAGGTCTGGCTAAGCAGGTGTGTGTGCATGGGCACACACAAATTACAAGGAGATATGTCAGACACTGTAGAAGGGCAGCATTAGTTTGGGTTCCCAGATTTAGATGTATAGATGCATAGTCACAGATGTCACCAAAAATGGTTTTTTACAACTTCTCTAGGCCCATCATGTCGACAATGTCAAACAGCTTCAAAGCAGCTTGGCTTTTTGTGTGATGATCTCACCACCTGCTTACCACCATCCCTGCTTTGTAATAGAAAGCTAGACTGCAGTCATGGAGAAGATGAATCCACAGCATATTGTGGTGAGATGATACAAAACCCTATGCTGAAATACATTTGCTATTAATCACTAAGACTCTATTAACTATATAATTTTCATCCCCTAGAATTAATGCCTTTGTCTGAAACAGGTCAAATGCCCATAAATCTACCTTAAAACTTGCTCTTAAGTGTCCTAACCAGAAGTCATGGACTTACATAGACAAAGTCTGCGACATGAGAAATGACTGTTGAGATTGTTCAGATGAAATCAGGTAAAAATGAACGAAGATGCTGAATCTGCATCAATGGGCTAAAAGAGCTCCACCCATTTCTTGTACAAAACTCAAGGCCAGTGAACAGACGAACCAAGCAAACTGATATAGCCAAGCAAGTTCAGCTAGTTTTACTTAATAAAAGAGATTAGGGTAAGGGCTGGATGTAAGCCAAAAACTTGAGTAAGCCCCTTCCCTCTTTTAAACTTGAATTTAAGATTGTCTCATTTCATAGGATCATTTAAGGTAAAGGTTAGGAGGAATTCTGAAGGTTTCTGCCCCTATCTTCATGTAACTTTGCCTTTACCTTCCTCACTCCTTCCTCTCTTCCCCAAAACTTCCCTACAAAGATTAAATGCCTGCTGACAATTAAGGGGAAACATCTCCTCTGGAAAGGTTTGAAAAAACAAAAAAACCACTTAGCCACGAAACTCGAAATAATGCAGTTCTATCTTGGTCTTGCCACTATCAGGATATAATCGGTGTTGGCAAAACATTCCAAGTTCCCTAAAAATTAATTTTCTATTCTTGTAAATGTGCAGCTATAGAATAACTTCCTTAGGAGTTGACACATGTGAAACATAGCTACTTAGATGGTTAAAAGCTTTTAAAAACATAGGACCACTTGTTTGCTCCTCTTTCCAGTGTCTATTTGAAATATACATAGTGGTTTTCCCTTGTTTGTATAAATCAGGACACTATTTTTTGGCTGAATTATATTCCTCAACTTGGCTTTTTGCTTACAACACAAATTACTTTACCCAGAAGTGTATAATACTTGCTAGTTTCAGTCATCTTAGTTTTCACTAATACACACTAAAATGTCTGAGGTATTTCTTTTCCAGCTGTCTTTAAGCCTGGATTCTGGTATCAGAGTCCTGCTTGAACACTGGACAAACATTTTAAAAATAAACCAATTACCTACAGGTTTGCAGTGCCCAACCTGTTCAGGCTGGAGGTGCAATACAGTTTTCTTTGCTGATTGTGACTGCATTCCCAAAATACGCTGTAAAGATGGTATACAAGACTGTGCTGACTGGAGTGATGAAAACACATGTGCATAGAAGACTAATTCCACCCATCTATGATTTCTAGAAAACTGAAACTTCCATGTTTCTGAATCCACAAGACTTTCAAACAAAAGATTTATATTCTTAAAAGATTTTCTGAACAAATGAAAACACTAATACATGTGTCTGTTTTTAACTACCAGATCACTACAGCTGGGCCCAAAGACATTACTAACTTGAGAGACATACTAAATGCCATAGATTCACAGGACTCTCCCAAGATAGAAGGAACCTTAAGAGATTCATAGTCCAACTCTCTAATTCTAAAAATTAGGAATTAAAATTCAAATAAGGTGTAATGTTCTGAACACGAAATAATAACCACCAAGGGTTGAACCTAGGTCCCCTCTTGACTAACTCTGAACTGTATCTCTGCCCAACTAACCTGCCATGTCTTAAATTCCTGCACTCCTCACTTCATAAGGGCCTTATAAAGATGTGTATTTTGAATGGTTTGTGGCAATTAAATCTGTGAGATGTAACACATTAGCTACCACAAATTATTAGTTATCCACAGTGCCTTGAAAAAAAGGTAATAGGATGATTATTTAGAAAAGCTCCTAGAATTCGGCAGTAGGGAATCCTTGGACAGCATGAGGGTACTGCCTACATTTGGGCAGTCATCTGTTGCTAATTGTCCTGTAACAGTTTGTCACGAGACAGAATTGGCCAAGAATTATGTTCAATAGTCCTTTGATTCACTACATATCATTCTACTCTTAGATATTTACTTATGGATGGGGGTGGAGAGATGCAAATGATTAGCCAGAAGCTTCATTTAAATATAAAAAAAATTCAGACTGCAATTAAACAACTCAACAGGCATTCCACACATCTGACTAAACAACACAAAGCAAAAAACACAAGACCCATTCTGGGCTTAACAGAATCTGACATTTTGATACCTACTAATTTGGAAGCTAAATTTGTTGGGATAATTACTGCTTAAGGGTTGAGAATAGATAGCAGTTTACAGTAGGTGCTGAGATATTTGTTGACTAAAGCAGACAGACAACTTATAACAGAAAGCTACCGGGAAGCTATTTTTAAGGAAATTAGTTTCTACTTTACCCCTGCAACCCCTTCAGATTTAGATTAGAACAAATCTCCTACCCTCAAACTCACTGTAATTTTCAAACCTCTAGTAGAGGAATAATTTTTAAAAGCCCACATTTCTGCAGGTCACACAATATCAGGTAATTTATAGCTTAGCAGTAAAATTTATACATAGGGTAGATAAAGACAAGATGTACTTTAAAGCATCTGAACACAGAGGGTAGGTCCTCTGGATTCTAAAATAATCTCTCCATTTTCCAAACTTTAAAAGTGCTAGAGCACAAGCAAAAACAAAAACAAATCACTCCTTCCCTCCCTGTTAAAGAAAACAATGGTAAATATAAGAGTTCACAGATTAATAGACAAGATTTACCAAAAAGGCTCTAAACTGCTCAGGAACTACTTAGTACTTTATGCTTAAGAAGATTAAATGGGTGGTTTTGGAACAATGAATAATTTACCAAAATTACTAGTGTCACTTTGCTGAAAGATTATGTCTACCCATAAATTTTAAAAGCTACCAAGCTGATAAAAAAACAAAAACAAAACACCAGAAGAGTTAAAAACCTCAAATAATATCTTAATTTGTGAAACCTACTCAAAATAAAATGAGATGAATAGTAATTATTCTTATTATTTCCAGAAGAATTTGTCATGTCCTTTCCCAAAATGCATATTGATGTGCTCTTATTTTTATACATAAATTCACCATAAGAGGTAAATGTGACCTAAACTATTGTTTTAACTGCTTTACTCATTGGGGGGGAAAAAAAAACCTTTACCACAAATTTCAAACCAACATTTTTTCTTTCTATCCTCCTTCACATAAAACCATTCCAACCAGCTAAATTTAATTTAAATCTGGAGGTATTTAAAAAATTTCAAAACTTTGCTAAAATATACTGGAATCTGATTATGTAAACTTAAAGAACATAGCCAGTTATTGTATTGCATTATTTAGGGGAAAAAAACCCAAACCTATGTTGCTTTCGGATACAAATTACAGTACCAATAAAATCAAGTCAACTGTATACTAGGTAAAGATTTTATTAACCTTTTCTTTCAAATTTTAATTCCAGGCTTGTTCAGCATAGTTAGGCTGCAAAGAATGAATTGTGTATAAGCAATAAATGAAAAGAGCTGCAATGTCCAATGGGCTTCAAAATATTAGATACAATTCTCCAGATCCATAAACAAAAACAAAAACAAAAGATAAGATAAAAGAAAAAAAGCAGCCACAAGATACAAAATAGCAGCTCCATATGACTTTCAAGTTTTAACTTTCAGAGGTTGATACTCAATTCAGTTTGCCTCGTTCTTAGAAGCCTCATCAAAATTCTCAACGAGATCTAGAGGGAAAAAAAAAACACATTATGATGTTATGAAAATAAAAATTTTCCAAGTGAATTCCTAAGTTTTATGAAGGGGAAACAACTTCAAAAGTGTATCTGATAAAATAATTCACAGAAGATACAAAGTAGAACTATAACCAATTCAGTATTCACTTTAATTTAGTCTAGTTGAGCATAGGCATAAAACATGGAAATGCCAGTAACCTGTTGGCAACAGTGGAAATATTGCAACTCAAGAAACTGTACTATTCTACAAGTGGTATAATTGGGCAACACATTGGTTACTATGAAGAAAAAAGCTACTAGGCACACACAAGTTTATTAAAAAAAAAAATCTGTTTTTTTTTAAAAAACTTCTTGGACACTTAAGTTACCTGTGAAAAGGGTATATTTATTAGTAATGAATTATCAGTCACAAATCCAAAGTTCTTGAAATCTGATTCAGGGACCACTAGAGGCATTTTGACTGTTCTCTTGTAGTAATGATGTGATAAGAATAATATTTTATTTGAATTATGTGTGAAATTTAATAAAACAAATGTATCATTGGTACTGCTAAAAAGAAATTGTCATTCTTTCAATTCACTGAATTATGGTTTTAATTTTCTTGTAAATAAATCATAGAATAGTCTACAGGGATATGCCTTACATGGGGCTCTAGAAAGAAAACGATAAAAGTACAAACAGTGCTTTTAATTTTATCTAGGTAATGTTAAAGAAACGGTCTACTGCCTTTTACTTTGATGTAAATAAACCATAGAATCTTCAACAAGGACAGAGTATTACCTGGAACTTCATCATCATCATCCTCCCCAGTGGCAAGTGGTGCTTTTCCATCGACAGCTATAATACATACAGTATAAATGTTATATGCATTTTCTCAAAGTCTACCTCCAACAAAAAATACAGTACTAACAACAAATAACAAAGTGGTTCAAGGTATTCACCCAATTCCTGTGAGTAACAGAAATTAGCAGTATCCTACATTTAGTAGGATACTCAATAGTGTAAAAGATAAATTGATGAAATCTTAATTGTTATTTTTTAATCTCCATTTATAATTACCACAAATTACCAAGAAATTACAGCAGTGATTATCACTTGGGATTTCACTTAAATTAACCATTATTAGTTAGCGATTTCTAGAGTTTAAACATGTAAAACAACTTTTTCCACCTAATTCAAATCCAAACGAACAAGAATATGAAAAACAAAAGCATTCTATCAAAGCAGAAACATGACATAGTAAAGAAGGAAAGGGAGAAGGGTATTATTTCATAACCAATTTTTAAAGAAGAGGTCCCTGTCTTGAAGTTAAGGCACATTTATATTGCTTTGGGAGATTTTAAAAAAAGGTCTATAACTAAATTCCCACACTCACATTTCCAACATAATAGTAACTTACGTTGTTTGGGCAGAGCCTCTGCCAGTCTTCTTAAGCTAGTCAGACTGTCAGCTCCTAGCTGATTTAAGATGCTGGGGAGCATTTCTGTTAGCTGCTTTGTCTCAGCATGGCCCGTAATAGTGAAAGTGTTTGCTGCCAAGGATGCCTGAACTTTAGGATTGTTAAAGTGGATCACTGTTCCCTGGTTGGTAAACATATTCACCTGTTAAAAAAAATTAGGGGAAAAAAGTTAGGAATGACTAATTTAAAACATTTCAACAACAAAACAAAACTCCTAAACTTAAGAATGACTATCTCTTAAAACAGGTGAGCTAAGATATGGAATGTCCTTGTTAAGTTTTAATCAGAAAACAAATTCAGCAGCCACCACCTTACATTTGACAATACAGTTTTTTCTATACCCTAATCAGTGATGTTTTATAACACAACCAATACATTATAACCAAATTACATTGATATGAACAAATGAATTTGGTTCTAAAAATCATTTGGTTTATTAGACCATTTCCTATGAAACAAACTCCTCTCCCTACCAAGAGTTTTGTCTACCATATATTCAAGTAACCAATCACTTTAGGTGGGCATGCCTATCATAATCTGTAGGAATGAAACTGCTGCCAACAGCTTTTTTCCCTCTAGAGTTCTATACATAAAATTCTGATAGGTGGGGGGATGAAGGTTTTATGCTACTCCAAGAAAGACAGTTCAAGTGACATCTGGGAGGAAAAAAGGGAAAGAGTGAGGTCAAAACATAAGGGGACTTACAGATGGCAAGTAAGATGATGTAAGACACTTTGTAACTATAAACTTACACCAAGGGTAAGTTGTTGCTATTAGACTACACCCAACTAGAAGCCTACCAGTCATTGGGATGGAGGTTCAGCTTACTTCTAGCTATTTTGCGAACAGAAAAGATGAAAAGTAATTAAATTTAGGCACTCTAACTCTCATCCCGATTTTCATCTCCCCCCAATTTCAAGATAAGAAAATACATAAGGAAAGGAGTGCTCAATATTTTACTTCATAACTAATAATTATTACAACAGTAAGCCATGGCATTATAGTTTTCTACATTACAAAGTTTGTGAGAGAGTAGAAAACTCGTAAGCAAAAAGACAGTTCTTGAACCATAAAGATGGATAGGTTATGTGTCTAGGATTGCTTTTCTTTAACTACCATTCAGCAATTTCCACATGTTTCCACATTTGGAAAGAAAAATATTTAAATCTTAATACAGCACTTATCCACAATGGGTCAAAAATAATTCATGACTAGAATAAGGAGGACAGAAAGAGCCATGTCAATATCAGCATACTAATATATTAATATCTCAATTCTGCATTACATATCTCCTAAAGAAAGTACATTCTCAGTAGAGCAATTATTCTCCCTTGCGCCCCGTTTTAGGGGCAAAAACCATTACTCTATATAGTTGGCCAAACCCACATTCCTGAAGTAAAACAGTAAGAATTCACAATGAACTATTATCTGTGTTCTCTTTAATTTATCTTTTTAAAGGAAAAAAAATAGGCCAAAATTTACTAAAATTACCTCTTCAATACCAGAGATATTGTTTACTCCTAGTTTCTTTAAGGAAAACTGAAGTTTCTTATCATCTGCTGTAGCTGTTCTATGAACCACCTTCTTCTTTCTCCTAGCAGTTCCCTAGAAGAAGGGGGAAAAAAAGATAAGGTATCATAAAAGCCATCTTCAAATGAAAGTCCTTTTCCCTTCTGATCTTTCTTTGGACCCTTACCAACAAAATAATCATGACAAAATATCAGTGTGCTAAGGTGGGGTTAAAGGTTAATAGTGATAAAGGAGGGGTAGAAGCTGACTGTATTAATTTTGTTTTAACAATCAAGGAGACCTACATAAAGTACATGAAATAATCAACCTGATTAATTTGTTGGCAATAAGGACAAACACAGGAGCAAAAGGCACATTTGGAAAAACTTTCAAAAGGGAGAGAATGTTTATCCTATTAACCAGCACTGTTCTGACCACCAACAGAGACCAAATGATAACTACAGTCTAGGTGTCTGAATTTTTGTTTTCATCTGTTAATTTTGAACGAATAGGTTATGATTTAATAAGACATAGCAATGTTCCAAATATCTAATACTAACACCTCTGTGCACAGGTCACCTGATTCTAAAAGTTTAATTAGAGGAAAATGATCTTTTGAAAGTATTCTTTTAAGCTGGAAGGATATTCACAACTAATGGCAATACAAAAGAAACTTGTTAGCAAACACAATGAATAAAATCTTAAGTGAAACCAGACAAGTATGGAAAATCTCCGTTCTATCCCTCCAAAGACATTCAACCATTTTTAAACACTAAATATTAAATTCTAAAAATGTATTATTTATTTATATGTTCCCAATATGTAAATATGCTTCTACTGAAGCATAACTTACAAAAACCTACTTAATAATTAAACTAAGATATTATGGCAAAGAGGTATGGTTACCCCAATTCCTTGCTTCACCTTTTTACTAGGGTCCAGTATGTGGTTAAATCTTTCAAAATTTAAAAAAAAAAAATTCAGATGTGGGAACGCCTGTGATCAGTGGCAACAGATAACAGAAGGAAAGACAGGCTCACACTGAGCAAGGTGTTTCCTGACTCTGGAAAGATCTTTTAGATAATCAAAAATATTTAGGGGCTGGGTAGGGAATCCCAATACAAAGTGGAAAACTTTTGTCAGAAAGACTTGGTTGGCACAGGCATAACTATTATCTAATGCCTATTTTATGCTAGGGCATTAAAACTTCAGAGATAGCCCTCAAAATAGCCAGGTAGTCTAGTGCTCAAAATTTCAGCTCAGATTCAATTTGGCAGTGGACACAAAGCTTAAGTGAACAATTTCCAGCAATCCCATTTAAAGAGACTTCCCTTCCAAAATGGAACATAAAAAATGTAGTCTTTAGAGCAAAAGTAGTATGTTTTCACATGCATTATACAACTCCTGACACGAAGCTTCATTAGTCAATTAAAAAAAATTGAACTCCAATATCACTAAACTGAATAAAAATGTTAGATTTTATGATGTTTTTGGAAAAGAACTGGCACAAGTCTTTAAGTTCTCTTAAATACAAAAAAATTAGCTACTGTTAACACTTCATCTTCCCCCACAATAAAAGGTCAATACCTTTTCTAAAAGTCTGGAAATTCACCTTTCCATATTTATTGAGTACATTCATTTAAAAAAACAACATCATCAATGCTACATATTATGTCAATTACCCCCAGTAAACTACAATATTGAAAACCCTTCACCTTCCTTGTTATATCTCCTCACAGTTAAATATTTTATCCATCAAAAGGTACAAAAGGGATTCACTCCTGAAAACATTAAAAAAAATCATAGTATAAGCACACTCAAACTCTGCCCCATTTAAAAAAAAACCTGATCAAAATTTTCCCAGAGACTGAGAGGCCACACCTAGCTTATAATAATTGCTAAGTGTAAAATATAACCAATCTTTAATATGTAGGTGTCAACCTTAAAGAATACAAGTTTCAGCATGCAAGGATCAAGATCAAATCACTGAATTCAAGGTCCAGCAAGCTACTCATTGCTTAAGACTCAGTACAATTCTGAACTATGTCTTAATACCAACGGACTATCTATATCTCTGACAATTTTAAAGAGTCTATAGCACAAAAACCTGTAAAGTCATACCAAGTAAGAACATATGCTGTTCTATTGGCAACAATATCATTAAGTACTAATATGTCGTTAATGGTGGATAGATTTCTGTCCAGTGAACTTGTGACATAAGAAAGTCTTTAATTTTAAAAGTAAAAAGCATAATCATCCACTATCAGCAGGAAACAAGCTACCAGCCATTTTAAAACTACCCCTCTAGATTTTTGGTCCTGAAATTGAGTGTTTAAAACAACCCATCACTTCTCCTCTTCCCTTATATTTTCCAAGGATAAAGGCCAAAACAGTAGGAAGACATTCTTTTGGGCATGGTTATAAATTCCACAATATACCTGTATGAAAGATGCAGTATAAAATATCTAAGAAAAAAGCAACCATCCTTGATCAAATTCAACAGCAAAACATCAGTTACACTTAAAATCTCTTCTTAAAAAATGTACGAATGTTGCTATTACTACAATTCTTACTTTGGGAATGATGACTAGAGCATGAGAACAAAACCTGTCAACCTTGAAAAAGTTCACTTGTGAACCCTTATTTCTGGTTTTACACATATACAATACAATCATACATGTGGATTTTTGTTTGGTCCTTCCTGGTGTAGGCTATTGCTATTAATTATA
Source organism: Vombatus ursinus (assembly GCF_900497805.2). Taxonomy (NCBI): domain Eukaryota; kingdom Metazoa; phylum Chordata; class Mammalia; order Diprotodontia; family Vombatidae; genus Vombatus; species Vombatus ursinus. Next base: position 20,528,173 of record NW_020954552.1, on the reverse strand, counting down.
CAGATTAGCAACTGTTCAGTAACTTATAGAGTCTTAAAGTCATTTACCAAAGTCACAAAGCCTGTACAGGCCAGAGGTAAGACCTGAACCTAGTTCCTTCCTGCCTTCAAATTCTTGATCCACTAAGTGGTAGAAGTCCAAAATAATGTAACAGTTTAAATGGAGGCAGAGAGGGGCAGCTAGGTGGTGAAGTGGATAGAGCACCAGCCCTTTAGTCAGGAGGACCCGAGTTCAAATATGACCTCAGACCAAACACTTGACACTAGCTGTGTGACCCTGGGCAAGTCACTTAACCCCAATTGCAAAAAAAAAAAGAGGCAGAGGCTCCCTACTATTGTATCAAATTAATGAGGTCAGTGTGTTTCTTTGTATTCTCAAAGTGTCAAGAGAAAAGTGTAAAATGAGCCCCAATTGGCAACTTAATGGATGACAAGAGTAGCCTAGGGTTGACAGGAATGGTTTTTGGGTTTACAGTAAGAAATACCTATCAGATCACAGAATTAAAGAGTATTACATGATTAGCCAAAATTAAAATTTTCATTACAAGTGAACTTTAGAAAATTTAAGATATTTCAATTAAAAATATCAAAGTTTAAACTTCCCAGACAGTAGTTTGTATTTTTTTTCCTTTTCCAGAATGTTAGTTTTCTATTTTCCTAATCAATTATCTTTGCTTCTTCTCAAATATACACCTGCCACATCTCAATTGGTATATCCCTCCCTCTCCTGACCTTCGACAAATATTTATTTAAGTACCCAAACGTGTACTACATCAGGAAGGAAACTCAAAGTTTAGATATGACAAGGTAAGGTGTCCGTCATAGGCTTACAGGGTGTAGGGAAAAGCTCTTAACAACACCTTAGGTATTTTAGAGTTCTCAAAGCGCTATGTGAAGACCTTGACTATGGTTCCATCAATGAACAAGCATTTATTAAGGGCCTATTGATTATGTCCCAGGCACTGTGCTCCTTACTAACTGGGGAGTGACTAAAGGAAGGCTGAAAAACGTGATGCTCCCCAGCTATCGGATTTAGATTTGTACTCGGCAGTGTCCCATAAGGACGTTAAAAAAAAAAAAATCACAAGCAAAAAGTTCATTAAAGAGTGCAAAAACACTATTAAAGCCATGATTTCTCGGAGGAAAGTTGAAAAAACTTACTTTCCCACCAATGCGCACTTGTGCCTGCAGCTTGGCAAGCTTCTCTTGGTTCATAATCGTTTCTTTCATCTGTAAAAGCAGAAGAAGGCGTCAGCCGCGGCCTCCCGCCCACTCAGTCCGGCCTGCAGGACACCTCGCTCCAGCTGCCCCTCCCCCCGGAGGCCGGCCAGGCCTCGCTCCCTCTCCCCCAGGGCCCGGGGCTCTCTCCAACCTGAGCCCTCATTCCCGCCGGCCGGCCGCAGGCCTCGCCTTCGCCCGAGCCCCGCGCTGCCCCGGAGCCGCAGCCATCCCCCCGGGGGCTCCCGAGGCCTCCTCCCGCCTTGATTCAGCGGCGCAGGAGCGGAGGCCGCGCGTCACCTGAAGCTCCAGGTCTCCGCCCGCCGCGCCCTGAGGCACGGGATGGGAGAACATGGCCCGGCCGCGCAGGGGGCCTTGCCCCGCTCGGTCGCTCGGCCTGCCCGACTTCCCAGCTCCCTTCCCTCCTTCACTTCCTCCCTCCCCGCTCTGCCTCAGCCCTCGCTTCCGGGAGCTCTCCCCGGGGGCCGCCGTTCGCCCAGACCCCGGCCCTACGCCGTTTTGTACCTTGCCGGAACGGAAACGGAGCTGCGCCGATGACCGGGGGTGTCACTCGAGAGGTCGCAGGTAGAAGAGCCAAAGATAGGAGAACACACGCGTGTTAGCAAGATGGCAGCCAGAGAGGAAGCCGGAAGTGACGACTGGCCACTTCCCTGCCAACCTCCAAGAGGAAGGAAACGTCTCCGCCCCGTGCTCTGCGGCGCGCGCAGTACCTCTCCTTTCCCCCCCGCCCCCTCCCGTTCTCCAGTAGGCTGGGTTCTTGTTTGTGACGTTTTCCCAGATCGACACTTCTCCAACGTTGCTGGAGTGCATGCGATCCGCGAGCTTTTGTCTTTACGCATGCGCAGTCCCAGAGAGCCTTCCATCTTCTCCCGCTGCCAGCACGCCGACTCCTGAGACTTCTGACCAGGAGGGTGTGACCTGTGTTTTCAGGGCGGGGCTGCTGCTAACACTTTGAATATGCTCATTCCCTAAACCAGGTGTTCTTAAATTTTTTTTTTTATGTCCCAGACCCCTTTGGCAGTGTTGGGAACCTTAGGGACCCCATCACAGAGTAATATTTTTAAGTGCATAAAATACATAGGGATTACAAAGGCAACCAATTCTTTTGAAATATAGTTATCAAAAATGCTTAAATTCACAGATTAAGAACCCCAGCACTATCAAAATTGGAGAACGAAATGATTAGGCAACCCCCCCCCCATAAAAATATGGCATCATTCAATTAATAGGTCACGAAACACGTGGACTTTCAGGTTCAGGTTTGGGGGATTTTTGCTCAGTAAATGGTCCAGACAGTCACCTCCAGGTTTTTCCTTGATTTGCCAAGTAGAGCTGCTCCCTGAAGATCGATCAAGTAGCTTAGGCACTAAGGAGCAAATCTGGTGGAACTGGGGTAAAAGCAACGAAGAAAACAACTCCATGAATCACCTGGCTAATTGTAACAAGAGATTTTTGTGCCTAAGAGATGAGGTCACTGGGCTTGGAGATAAAAAACTGAATTTCCTCAACATTGAAACAGGACCTAATAGCAGTACTAATTTAAACCTTGGCTGTAAAAAAGAAAAAGTAATTAAAAATGCTATCGACTAAGTTTCTTGCAATCTGGATAACATGTAAGCTTTCTGAGGACACGGCCAGGGTTCATTTTATATATATTTTTTTATTTTTCTCACTGTCATCTAATGACAAGAGAACACAGAAGCTATAATGAATAAATGACTGAACTGATTTGAAATGTATAGTTAAAGTGAATGATAGCTTAACTAAATTGGGAAATTGCCTGGAATTAGGCAGAAACAACCCAATCTGGGTAAGTAGAAAATAAAGGTTTCCCCAAATATAAGTTTCTTTTTAAAGAAAATAATAAAGCCCTCTCCAAGTACTTTTGTGGGATTAATTTCAAACTGTTAAATATTCTTCAAAGATAAACTGGGATTAAAATTAGTAATATTATGTGGTGTGAAAATAAGTTATTTGTTGTACTGCTTTTGAGTATTGAGTCCAGTGGACCCCTCATTCTCAGTGCATTTAATGCTTGCCCTCTCTACCCCCAATTCTTTCCTTCATATTGAGGTTATCAACATTGATGTTCCCAAAGACACCATTTTACAGCCGAGAAAATTTGGCCTGGTAATGTTAAATGACTTGCCCAAGGTCATAGAGTAAATTATCAGAGGTGGGATTTGAACAGAGGTCCTCTGAGATCAGAGTAAGTCTTCTTGCCACTGGACCACACTCCCTCTTCCTAGTCTAAACACAAGTTCCTTCCCAAAGGATAAAACCCATAGTAATTCCAGAATGACAAAGGAAGAGTTCGGAACTAGATGCTGTGCCTAGAAACAGGCTAACAAGGAACTGGTGAGGCTGCAATTAATAAGCAAAATCTTATTTTTTATTCTCAGTTTCATTTTTCTGAATTAAATTGTCATTTTAAAAATATGATACAGTCTTTAGAAGTATCTAGGTATGTCAGTTATAGCTCATTTTTCCTTTCTCCAGTTTTCTCCTGTCCCTAGAGTTTCATTCAGATTCTTCCGTGCAAATAACATCCTCAAATCATAACCCAAACAAGCCAAATTCAGAGTTGTAACAGCTGTTTTTCTTTATTAACCTCTCTAATCATTGGGCAGTGCCTGCGGAACAAAGTATATGGAGCTTCAAAATGCAAATCAGGTGGTAAGGAATAATAACAAATATTTTTCAGGCTCCTACAATTTTAAATAAAGTGAAATTAACATGTTGTAGTCACTCCTTGTTTTCTTCCAGGACACAAGCTGTTTTGTGTCTAGATCTGCTGCACAGATGAAAAGGGAGAAATTTACATTAAATCCTTGTTAAATTGCAACCACAATCTGTGCTTTTAAGTGTCTTCTTTGGAAGGCTAATTTTCAGACTTCAACTTTCATTGCTGGTTAGAGCATATATATGAGAAATAGCCGGGTATATTCATGGTACTAACTGGAGAAGTATCATAAAGTACTGTCTTTGGAACATTATTACTATAAGCGGTTTTCACAGATACATAGAAATAGCTGAAGTGCAAATGAGAAAAATTTTGAATCATCTTATAGTTACTTTACTCTGAACTCTTTGTTTAACCTCAGGCAAGTTAAAACGTAACTTCTCTGGGCCTCAGTTTCCTCCTCTATTAAATGAGTAGGTTAACTCAAAGGTTTCTAAAGTTCCTTTTCCTGCAAAGCTCTGCTGACTTGAAGTACTCTCTTGTGTGTGTGTATGTGTGTGTTTACTCTCTTCCTGTGCTGCCTCCTTCAGCCTCATATCCCACTCCTTATCCTCATCAGATTCATCGTCATCATCATCATCTTCATTCAAATCAACAAACTGCTCTATCGTAGTAAAATTAAGTGGTACAAGGGATAGAGAGGTGGGTCTAGAGTCAGCAAGAACTGAGTTCAAATCTTGTCTCACATACTAGCTATGTGACCTTGCACAAGTCACTTACCCTCTCTTTGCCTCAGTTTCCTCAACTATAAAATGAGGACACTAACTTCATAAGACTGTTGTGAGGATCAAATTAGATAATATTTGTAAAGCATTTAGAACAGTACTGGCACATAATAGATGCTTAATAAGTACTTTCTTCCTTTCCCCAATCATTGTTCAAGTTTCATTTTTAACAACAAACAATTCCAACAACTATTTACTTCTAAGCACCTACAAGAGGAAAGAGGGGTGGGTTTGGAGTCAGAGGTTCTGGGTTCAAGTTCTGACTGCCACTTACTAGTCTGTGTGACCATGAGTAAGTTAAGATATCAGTTTGTTCATCTAGAAAGTGAAAGAATTAGACCTTCTTTGATTCTATCCATTGCTTGGGAAGTTCCATATTGCCCAGCAACTTCCAGAAAATGCAAACTTAAATGTAAGGTGTGTGTTGTCCATGTAAAATGTATATGTCCACATGAGATGTCTAAATGTATAGACAGATGGCACAATGAGAGGCATCAATAGATATAATTAAAAGTTCGGGCTAGCCCTCTCCACTAGAGACTTTGAATCCTGTCTTGAAGGGAAGAGGATAAGGAGCCATGAGGCACACCCCTCCCATGAGACAGTTTGTTCTCTAGTCTCTAAGAAAGGGGTGTGGAAGTAGAATTATATCTATTTGCCTCCCCTAAATATTGCTGGCTAGGGGCACATTTGGTTCAGAACAGAAAGACACTAGCTTCCCTAGTCACTATTCCTTAAAAAGGCAGGGTATTCCAAGCTTAGGAGGCAGGTAGGTGGCACAATGGATAGAATCCTGGGCCTGGAGTCAGGAAGACCTGAGTTCAAATTTGGCCTGAGTCACTTACCAACTGTGTGACCCTGGGCAAATCACTTCACCTTGTTTGCCTTAGTTTCCTCCTCTGTAAAATGAGCTGGAGAAGGAAATGGCCAACCACCCCAGTATCTTTCCCAAGAAAACCCCAAATGGGGTCATGAAGAGTTGGACATGACTGAAAAACAACTGAGATTCCCTACCAAGTTCATTTCTGGGGATGGTGTAGACTGTAGCCAATGGACAAGTCACTCCCTGCTGAGGGATGACTCTTTGCTGCACTGGGTCAAGGAGCACTGTTTGCTGCTGCAACAGTCTCCTCATTGGATTCTTTACTGGACCACTGCACTCAGTTGCTATAGCTAAGGACAGACTCTATTGATGACTCCAATTGGTGGATCACTGGTGGCTCTTTTTTTTTTTTTTTTTAGTGAGGCAATTGGGGTGAAGTGACTTGCTCGGGGTCACACAGCTAGTGAGTATTATGTGTCTGAGGTCGGATTTGAACTCAGGTCCTCCTGACTCCAGGGCCGGTGCTTTGTCCGCTTTGCCACATAGCTGCCCCACTGGTGGCTCTTTTGACTTTACTAAGCTCACAAGGTTGTGACCTGGTCAATTCCATATCTGAATACTCTGTCACCTACAAGCAGAAAAGAATAAATATGAGACAAAAGAAATGACAGGGGCCATGTGTTCATGTCCACATGGCAACCTATTAGAGAGCTAAGGCAACCAAAGCCACTGCCACTGTCTCTTCCCACCCAGAGGCTCACAGTTCTTCCTCACCAAAAATCTTCCAGTGAAGACAGTGAGAGATTTATCAGCTAGAACCTTTAATATGCACACCCTGTTCCCTCAGCAGGCTTTTCATCTCTCGGTGAGCCAAAAGGAAACGGAGGACACCTGTGCATACTCTGAAGTGGGGGTTGTGGTAGGAAGAATCCCTCCATTATGTATGCCCAGAAGCAGGCTCACCAAGCCTCCACCTGGACTGGAACCTGGCAGGGCATGTTCATGCTCCCAGGACCTGGTCCTCAGACCCTTTATGTACAACACCTTCTTTAGGACAGTAATATCATCTATTAATCATTGCCTAGATAATCTTAGAAAAGTGAACTCACCTCTGTTGACTTGAGTTCATTTATCTATAAAATGAGGAGATATTAGACTAGATAAATAACAATATTTCATGGTTACTCAGGGTCTTCCAAAAATCTTAGTGGAGTGTTAAGCTTTAAAGCATTAAAACTACACAAAGACTTTTGGGACACTCTATAGCCTGCTTTGTTTTGCAACATGTTTCACATACATTAAATCATTTGATCCTATGAGGAAATTGCTATTACCACCCATTTTACGGATGAGGACAAACTAAAGCTCAGAGCAGTTAAGTGATTTGACCATTACCACATAACTTGCAAGTCTCAGGGGTTGGATTTGAACTCAGTTCTCTCTGAACTCTAAGTCCAGCTTTCTTTCCACTAAACTACACTACCCTTTCCAGTTCTAGGGATATGCCTTCAGCAAAACAAAAATCAGAGCTGTTCATCCATAATACCTCTTTCTTTTGCTTTTTGAACCTGATGAAATTTGTTTTGAAATGCCAGAAAGACAGGACTTAAGAGTTCTTTACCTCCAAGGTACCATGTTAGCTTTAGCTGATGTAAAAGCAGCCAAACTGTGTATAAGGAAATTCAAGTAGTAGTCCATGCTCATATTTTAAAGTATTTCAATGAATAACCACCACCCACCTGATAGTCATTGACTAGAGCATGTGCACTGCATACAGAAATATAAGCTCTCTCTCCTTCCCATGAGTTAAGGTAATTTTTTTCCAGTTTAGAGATGCTAGCTGAGTCATAAGATAGTAAGCCTACCCTATCTATGCTGGTAAAGCACAGGGTAGGATTGGATAGAAAAAAGTAAAGGAAAGGTATGAATCCTATCTGATGGTAGTAGACAGTACTGCTCTGAAGAGGTTAGGGGCCAGGAGTGACTGCCAGATGTTCTACAACAGTGGCGAGACTGTGTTACAGAAACAGATGCTACACATCTGTCTTCTATCAACTGGGATCAAAATAAAGCTCTACCCACTAGATGATTTTGCATATATAATCTAAACAAAGACTCTCCTATTGCTGTGTTTAACAGAATCTCAATCCTAATAAATCTTTTTCCATCCTTGCAATAACTCTGGAATGAAGATACAGGTACTTTTCAGGTAGCTTTTTGTTCTCTTTGATTCCACTATTTTATTGTTCCTCCTACATCTCCAAGCCACTTCTTTTCTGTGTGTTTTTCCTTTTCCTGTCTGGCTACTGTGTATGTGCCCTAAGACTTAGAATTGAAACTTATGCTCTTCTCTCCCTATACATGCTCTATTCCTATATATTCTTCTCTGTCTCTCTCTGTGTCTCCCTTCCTCCCTCCCTCCCTCTCTGCCCCTCTCTTTCTCTCTCCCAGAGACTTTATCTAGTTTCACAGTTTACATATGTTCTCCATGCTGTTGCCTCCCAAGTTTATGGTACTATCCCTGATGGTGGTACCATCTCAGGTTGTTGTAGAACCAGAGCTTGCCTGGGCTCCATCTCTAGACTTATAATTAATTGCCCACTGAAAATATCTACTTGGATATCCAAACTGAGCATTCCCCAGGTTGTATGTAGCACCTGGAATATGTCCAACTAACATGAAGGCTTCCTAGAGAAGCTATCCCAGGTTCAAGGTAAAATTCAAGGCCTTCCTATCTAGGTTGTGTGCTGTTAGAAGATATTTTTGGTCACCAAAGAGCATTTATTAAGTAGCTAATTTAATACTATGACTGATAGTTCTTGCCCTTAAAGGATTGTGGTGTCATAGTCAGTATGACCAGACTCAAGCATGTAATGGATTCATAGCAAATGAACAACGAAAAACTGAATCTCAATTAGGTATAGCTTGGATTGCCCTAAAATGTGGGCTCCTTCTGAGAAGCTACTCTGGATTCAGGCATGTTTTAAGTCAGCATCCACTTAAAAACATAGCTTATGAGCCCCCACACATGTTTCTTTTACCAGACCAACCAATTACAGGGCATAATAGTTTAAAGAAGAAAGCATTTATACGAAATATAAGGCAAGGTAGACAACAAAGAATTAAATCAATTAGGAACATTCTTGGCTTTCATTCTCTAAATGGCTTCCTGCTTTCTACATATTTCCTAAGAGAAGGAGCACTGGTGTTAGCAACTGACTCCACATCACAGTAGGAGAATCATACAGCAAACTAGTAACAGCCGCAGAGTGTTAGCTAAGTGTTCACATCAGCACTATTTAGCCACTTAGCTAGAAGGTAAAATCAAGGTTGCCAGGAACCAAGAAGCTCAGGCTTGCTCTTCTCTGCTAGCCTAATACCGCTCAGTTGTCATCTGTTCTTGCTAGCCATTTCTGCAATAGAGTTCAAGATCTGGCTTGCATCTGACCCAAATAGCATGAAAGGTTAAGAATCAGAGGTTAACTTTTCCCTTTGCTGTCATAGCTCCCCTTCTTCTCCCTTTCCTTCCAACTCCCTCTCCAGCTTCAGTTTTCTGCAAGTCTTAGGAATGCTTGTCACCTGTTGTCTGGTGATGACTCATAAGCCACACTCATAGACATGCTCCCTCTTATAGACATTTGGGAATAAAATATTCATAGTCTCTACAAATTACATGTAGTTTCCTGGGATATTGGTAAACATACTTAAAAGCATTAGTTGATTAGCTCATAACATTCCAAATACACAAGTTATGTATATGTATCTAGTACAATTATACCTTCCACATCATGGGGATTAGGGGTGCACTGTCCCCAGGATCTGGAAAATCTGTGTAAAATTTTTTGGCCCTTCATACTAGAGAAGAAGTCTGAATTTTTTTTCTTTTATGGGGTGTTTATTACTTAATTGTAAAATTTGGGTTAAGTATTTGGTCATAGGCTCAGTGTCATCTGCTGGCCTTCACATGTCCTCTGTGGTTTTCACAAAACTCTCCCAAAATTCCCATTTAATTTCTTATTGGAACTGCAATGGGAAAAGTTGTGATGTAGATAGGATAACTATATATGTCTTTCACGTTAGAATTGCAAGGAGCAAGCACAAATGCATGGAGAAGGAGAATATGGCACATGAAACAATAATAAAATTACAAACTGAACGCCAAAACACATACACCTCACACAGAGCATCACACATGATTGCATACCTTTCACATATGACACATGCAGAAGCATAATACATGCATGTATAGTAATAGTTTACATAGTAAAGGTGCCTGATATAGCAGACCAAATGCCTACATCAAATACAACGTATAACATCCTATGTTGTGGTTACATAAAAGAAAAATTATATGCCCTCCTTCAGTGGGCATCATCTGGCAACATGTATTGCCTTTCTCATTACTCTCAAAACATTATAAGTCACATAGTACTGGCACTCCTACAGAGATCTTCTGTCTGCTCTACACCTTTGGTATCTTCAGATTTATTGAACTTGAGTTCTAATATTGATCCTCGACTGTCTCTAGCCCCCAATGAATCAGTCTCTATAGGAGGCTTCTCTTCCCTAGGAGCCTCTACAGTTGGATTACTAGACAAAAAATGAGTGGCCTTTGAATTCAGACTTGGCTGTCTTTTTAGTACTTTCTTCTTCTTGGTCATTAGCAAATCCAACCTGCTCATAAACTAGCTGTGACTTATTCCCTTTGCAGAGCCCTGACTGTTCTCTGGAGCTATTTTGGGGAGTGACAGATTGTTGACTATTGTAACCAAGAATTCTTAGCAGAACTCTATCCCTTTGAGGAAACCCCTGACAGTGAACTTGAGCAGTATACCATAATTTCTTTCTCTCTGAGCTTTTGAGCTAAGGCTGATAGCTGGGGGTAGGACTCCTTTAGTCAATCTCTTAGGCCAAAGACATTCTGGATGTAAATCTCTATTCGATTTCCTTCAGTAAGTTATCATGGTTACCAAATATTATCAAATACCATATAAAAGCTTATGGCTGAAGAGGAGTTAATCAAGAGAGGTACTAGACTACTTTGCCAAGTTTACAGGTAAGTAGGCCTTTGTTTAGGGCTTTTGAAAACATTTACTTGTGAAAGGTATAGAGATGGCCATTGACACCTTATTGAGAAGACTAAAGAAAGAGTCTTCATCAAGGCTTTTCCCCCTTTAGCACCATTCTCCTTGAGAGATTCTGAGGGTACAGTAGGTAATAAAATCACAGGGCTAGATCAAAAATAACTGCCCCCAAAAGTACATAAAAGGAATCTGCACTAGAAAGACCAGAATATGGATTTATTTATCCTTTATGGTCAAGATATGCTTCTTACTGCATCTATTCCAAACAGACCCCTTGAAATGCCACTGCCCAAATGTCTTACTAGCCATACAAATGGAAAAAAAGAGTTAACCTGCTTCCCATTTTCTTTAGTATTCTGCAGAGGAGCTTCAGTTTCTGATGAGCTGCTGCTGATTTCACTGAATGTTAGGCCAGAGTAGCTAATTTTTTATGCCTTGTATGGCAATTGGGGAAGATGTGTCATCCATTTGGTACAGCAATAGATTGTGGTTGGAGCAAAATCTATCTAATATAGGCAAACCTAATTTCTCCTTTAAAAGGCAAGAAAGTCATCCTCAAGATTTAATTGATTCCAAGGACTAAGATTTGAACCCCTAATGCTTCCTGTTACCAAAGGCATAAGAAACCTTGTCCTCCTGTGACTTGATGGACTAGTCTTTGATGCCATGCAAGTCAATCCATCCTCCTGATGGCCCTATGGAGATGTAGGGAGTTAGGGACAAATGGATCAGTGGTGTATCTTTGCTGAATAACCTTTACACACTATTGTAAAGTAAACTCCTTTTGTTAAATATTATATAGTCTACAAATGTCCAATTTGTTCCAGTCCTGAACCTGACCCACTGGACCTAAGTTATGCCATGCTCAAGATATAGATGGTGAGATGAGGAGGAAGGGCAAAAGAAGTCTCCAGAGATAAATGTTGATAACATTAGTAATAATATTGATAATAGCTAACATTTATAATGTTTTTGGATTTTCAAATCACTTTCCCTATATTCTCTCATTTCATCATCCTCAGGGTAGGTACTATTATTGTTTCTATTTTATATATGAGGAAACTGAGGCTCAGAGAATTCTTTGTATGACAGTGTCTTTATACGACAATGACAGTGCTTAAGATAGTGAGTGTCTAAGGTAGGATTTGTACTCAGATCTTTCTGAACTCCAACTCCAGCACTCGATCCATTATGCCGCTCACAATGCCATCATTGACTATCTAGTGAATGCCTTCGGTTTACTATACCCTGGGTGTTGAGTCATCAAGGCTTATCTTCATAGACTGGAGGGTCTATGGCTAAGCCCATACCTCCATTGGCTCGTGCATCTGACTCAGAGTGACCCAGCACAAAGGCTTTCACATTTAGGAGCTATTGCCACTGCTGTTCTTCCTGCTTTGTTCTTCTCTTTCCTGCACTCGAGTGTGTCCTGTGTGATCGACTGTATGTATGTGTGGAGAGGGGTGGGGATGAAGCACTGAAGAATGGGAGGCCAGGATGACCCTTTACCTTTGTCATCCTTGAAAGAAGCCTAGTGGTACTCTAGGGCTATTACTATACATCTGCAGCAGTGTAGCAGAAAAAGACCAAACTATTCAGAAAAGCAGGTTTATTTGTGACATACTGCTGAACTCATCAGCTTCTCCCCCAAGTCATTTCTACCTCCTAACTTCCCTAATTCTACTAATGGCACTACCATTCTTCTAGTTTCCTAGGTTGGAAAGGGAGGCTTTTTTGACTCCTCTTTATTCTCCCTTGTCATCAGGTATTAGAAAAAACTAACCCCCTAGGCCCCAGTAAATTTAGGCCAAGGAAATTCATGGAGTCAAGGAAGCATGAGCCTACAGATGTGTGGTAATAGCCTTAGAGTACCACTAGGCTGAGTCAGCAAATCCTTCTAGTGCAATAGTATTTGGAGTTGGCTAACCTGCCTCCCTGGTGTGGAGAGACAAAAGGAATTCACACAAGGGGGCCCTACTCTCCTTGAAGGAAAGACTAGATGATGCAGTCAGCAATTTCTCCAGTTACTATAACTGGAATCACGGTTCTCCCAGTTACTCCCAGTCGTTACATTACAAGGGCACTTAATGAACTCTAGATTTTAATAAGGGGCCCATTCCCTCTGGAGCAAAAATTAAACAACCTTGATTCCCTAAACCTATCTTACCTCTTACTTCCCCTCTTTCTCTTAAGGACATCAACATCCTTCAGTTATCCAGGTACATAGACTCAAAGCTGTCTTCTACGCTTCACTCCACAACTCATATTTAACCATTTGTCAAGCGTCATAGATTTTCCCTCCTTATTAGCTCTCACATCCTTCCCAAATTCATGTCAGCATAACTTCTCACCTAGACTAGTAGCTTTCTAACGGGTCTTCCTGTTTCCAATTTCTCCCCTCTCCATATCTTCCTCTTTGAAATTTCCAAACTGATTATTCCCAAAGTACAGGTCTGCCCATGTCATTGTCCTCTTGAAGTTTTGTAGTTTACTATTGCCTCTGAGATAACATACAAACTTCTGTTTGACTTCTAAAACATTTCACAATATGCCACCAACCTGTATTTCCAGACTGATTTCATATTCTTTCTCATGTATTCTATATTCCATCAAAACTGGCTCATTTGCTATTCCTCATACAGGATATTTAATCTTACATTTCTGTGCTTTTGTCTCATGTCTGGAATAATTCCTCTCTCCTCAGCTTTACCTCTTGGAATTTCTAGTTCCCTTCAAACCTCAGCTCAAGTGCTACCTGCTACAACAGGCCTTCCTAGATACCCCACTTATTAATGTCAACCCCTTCCTCCATTGATTTTTTTTATCTTTTTATTTTTTGGCTAGGCAATGGGGTTAAGTGACTTGCCCAAGGTCACACAGCTAATAAGTGTTATGTGTCTGAGGCCGAATTTGAACTCACGTCCTCCTGAATCCAGGGCCAGTGCTCTATCCACTGTGCCACCTAGCTGCCCCACTCCACTAATTTTTGTTTGCCATGTATATGGTGTTCATTTATTTGTGTACATATTGCCATCCCCTCTCCTTAAAATGGCAGTTGTCCTGAGGGCAGGGTCTATTTGTTTTTGTCTTTCCATCCTTAATACCTAACTAACAGAGTATTCATCTTTTAGTAGATACCTAATAAACATTTTTCTTTTTAAAATTTTTATTCATTTTATTTTTAATTTATGGAATAAAACAAGCATTTCCATAACAATTTAATAAAAAGATGATTGCACATGACTGCAAAACTGTTATGTACAACTTGCTATTTCTTTTAAATATATAATATTTAAAGATATTATTTAATCTTAATTGACCTGGTCCTGGCCTTGACCATGGGACTTACAGTATCAAACCTAAGGCCTGACACACAGAAGCTCTAAATAATTGTGAGGAAGAAATCATTCCCCCACCCCACCCCACCCTAACCCTGTCATCCCAGTCAGAAGAAAATTACACATAAATGTTACCTGGGACAGTAGTCTTGGATTTAGAGTCAGAGAACAGAGGTTTAAATCTCAGATCATCTATTTTAATTTGCTGATATGACCCCTTTCATCTTGATCAACCTGTTTCCTCATCTGCAAAATCTGAGAAACGGACTAGATGATCTCAAAGGACATCCTGGTTCTAAAACCCCTTCATCCTAAAATAAACAGAGTAAGGGATGGGACCTCTGGAAAGGAGCTGCCATACCTAAAGATATAGGCATTCCTTGGCATCTTTCAACATCCAGTTAACAAAAGGGCCTACTGTATTTAAATCACCACGCTAGGCACTGAGGGGATTATAAAGATAGACTGAGCATGGTACAGTATGGTGGGAGAAGAGAGGCAGCCTGTAAACCAGGCAGATCCAGGTTCAAGTCCCTTCACTGACTGACACATACTGGCTATGGAATCCTGGGCAAGTCACTTAATGTCTCAGTGCTCTACCAAGTGACCTTCTAAGATTATAAACTGGAGAAAGCTGCTGATTTACATTGGTTGAGTTTCCTCACTGAGAGTTCACCGCACCAATGAAATCACAGGCCTGGAAAACAACAAACAAATTAATAAGGGAAAAAAGCTATATTCACAATTGAATATCATACAAAGTAGACCCATAAATTTATATAATGATCACCTACCATGAGGAAGCACTGTGGGCATCTCTTGCTCGCTATACTTGCATTGCTTCAAACTCTAGGATACAGGGTACCAGAGACAGTAGATAGAATGCTGGGTCTGGGTTAGAAAGACCTGAGTTCAAATTCTGCCTCAGACACTTACCAGCTGTGTGAACCTGGACAAGTCATTTAACCTCTGTTTGTCTCATTTTTCTAATCTGTAAAATGCAGATAATAAGAGCACCTACCTCTCAGGGTTTTTGTAAGGAATAAATGAAATAATATTTGTAAAAGCACACTGCCTTATATAGTACCTGTATATACTATATACTATATATAGTACCTGTAGGTACTATATAAATGCTCTTTCTCTTTCTTTTCCTTCCCAGGGTTCTGATGTCTATGTCTAGAGTCTGCCTGACTGTTCTATTCCTTCCAATAAGATGGTGTACCACTAGACCTTATTGTCTTCCTTGCCAATGCCTTCTAAGGTCCTCAAGGCCTTACCCTTGACTTGCTTCTACATGCTGGAGTCCCTTCTAACTTTCATTAGACCTACTTATGTTAGGACCTCAGGATTTTGCTAACCTGCAGCCGAACACTTTGGATTTCTGGTCCTTTCCATTGTACCAGCAACTTATGTGTCACTTTCTCCAATTAGAGTGTGAACTTCTTGAAAGCAGGGATTGTCTTTCTTTTTTCATTTATACCACCAAAGCTTGGCACACAGTAAGCAACTTTTGTATTTATTTCATTCATCTACGTATCAGATCACTGGCGTCTAAGCCCTATTTCCTAGCCCACTCCTCTTCCATCCCTTTTAGCTTTGTCTCAGTGAATTGCCTTGCCAAGCTCATTACTTTAGAAAATCTTTAATAAAAGTAACAAAAAATGAAAACAAAAAGAGAAAACCTAAAAACGATGTTACTATCAAGAGTATTATTTGCATATAACATAGACTGTGCATTCCATTTAATCTCTGGTCCAGTCCCCAAGGCAGGAAAATTCCAAATAAGCAACATGCCCTCTCCCATGGGACTATGGGAATTAGTATTTAGTCATGAATATCCCAAATTCATAGGATCACAGATTTAAAGCTGGGAGGAATATTAAAGATTATGTAATATAGTGCACTTCATCTTATAGATGAGGAAACTGAGACCCAAGGAAGATAATAATGATCTTGGCAGCACTGTGGAACATAGGGTAAAGCCAAATACCCATATCCTACCTCTCAGCAGCCATACAATTGATTATATGGAAATACAGTCTAAACTCTTATTAGACTTGGAGTCCAGAAAACCTGTTTGATCTTACTATGTTTAGTTCAACCACCTGTCTCTGAGAGTGAAACATTTATCTGTCCTTGAAGCTCCAGCTTTGCTGAAAAGGGTTGATGCTTAAAGACATCTACACTAGAATAGCCCATCTACCCTGCTTGTTGGCAGGTCAGCATGGCTGTCATCATTTTTCCTCCCTTTTCACCTTCAAAAAAGACTCTTTGTAGAGAGCACATAGCCCATCACATTGCCACCTTCCATCTGTTCTTCCTCCAGGCTGTGTTGGACTGGCAGTTCTGGCAGAAGCCAGAATATTTATGTTACATGCCCAAGAGAGGAGTAAAGCAATAAATGTGTTATTAATTCAAAACTTTTCTCTCTAATAGATTCCTATTATACTAAGCATCCAATAAATCGCTAGATAAAGAAATTACCACTGGGTCCTGGCTAATACAGAGGGCACCCTTAAGAAAATCTCCCACAATAACCCAAAGAATGAGTCCCTACAATGTACTGCAGAGAATGGAAGAAAGAAAGGAAATAAGCATTTACTAAGTGTCTAATGCATAGCAAGCACTATACTTAATTATTTACAAATGATCCTCACAACAATCTTGTGTGGTAGGTGTTAATATTAGCCCCATTTAACACATGAGAAAACCGAAGAAGATGGAGGTTAAGTGACTTGTCTACGGTCAAGTATCTGAGGTCAGAGTTGAACTTAGATCTACCCGATTGCAGGCCCAGTGCTCTATCCATGGTACCACCTATCTACCTGTGAGTGCATCAGGGACTGATTCAATAGGCTTTCTCATGTTCCCTGGGACTTAAGGAGGCAAATGTCATCCATAACCCCTACAATATAAAGTGGAAAATGTGTGTGTGCACTTCATCAAATGACCCCACTTCTCTGGGCTTGGCTTGCTCACTCCAACCTGCTGTCATACTAGTGGGTCTAAATTCCCAGAGAAAGACCACTGCACATAATTAAATTCAAACTTTTTCAGGGACATAGAGGTAATCTTATGGAGGAGAAGTATACTTTTCCTACTCACTTCTCTAGTTCTTGGATCCCTATCCAATGTGTTTTCTATCTACATACCAGCAATTCACAAATACATCAATACAGTATGTAATACTTATATTCATGTAATTCACCATGACACTTTGAGATTTTAAGCATCACCAAAGTTACTAATATATTAAAGCAAATGAACACATAATAAACTACATATGCATGTAAACCTAGATCACATGCTTTCACCAACGCACTCAATAGCTATGGTGGGCACACTAATAGCAACATGGCCTAGAAATAAATAAGGGAGTTACCCTAAACTCACGCGTTTAGGGTTACTCACACCTCTTGGCTTCAGGCTTCAAGATTATTGGTCCATTCAGGAAGCTCTGAACCACATGAATCTGCTTCTCTGCTCACTGTTGGACTGTTGATCCCCACCATTCTTTGGACAAGGAAATACTATTCTCCTCTCTACTCAAACATATCAGTTAGCCATCACTCTTCACAGGGAATTCATGAATAGTGGTTCTGTTTAATCTAGAAAGATGCAAAGCTGATCAAACTTACTGTCTCTGGGCCATACAAACCAGTCAGGCAGTGATTCACTCCCTGGAATGCTGTACTGTCCAGTCAGAACGGAGCTCACAGCGGCATAGCACCTGCTCACCAGGGTACCTACCAGAGCAGTTAGAAAACCCTCTCGGCTTTTCCTATTCAAGCCTCTGGTGGCTAAGAAAAAGCTTCACCTTTCTTTACCTCTAGGTGGCGCCGAAGGGCAACAGCTGTGGCTGGAACTCTGGGCCAATTAAGTCAATTTTCTCCCCTACCAATCAGAAATCAGCCTGCTGAAGCGTTCTATCAGCAGACTGATTGAACTGCTGAGGCTTGTTCAGCCCCGCCCCTTTGCTGTGTCTTCAATTTTCTTAGATTTTTTTGTTTGGTGGTCGTCCAGCTGTTGCTGTCGTGTTGCCATTGATGGCTTGAAAGAAATGCCTCCTTACTCTGAGAATCACCTTTTTCTTAGAAAGCCACAACTTCCCAAATTTCCACTTTCTTTTGGGCACCCTCTAAATTGTGTTTCTTTACATTTCTCTGGGTTTTAAGCAATAGATCTCTCTATGCCCTTTTATAACATTAAACTCTTCCTACACAAGCAACACATCACCACCTTGTTGACAAAAAGATCCAAATCCTCGAATTTACACTACAAATTGCAATACACTCCAAAACTGTCCATATTCTGTCAGGAAGAAGTGGAGACACCTAATGTAGAGGGATTTAGCCAAGAAGAAAGACAATAGTGGGAAAGGTAGGATCAAATGAAAGTTTTTTAAGGATAGGGGACAAGTAGACGTGTTTTAAGGAACAAGGAGGGAGACGATGGATAGAAAGGTCAAAGATTACCAAGATTTTACAAATTACAAATCCTCTTAATAAAAGGATTTATTCTGTAAAATTTGGACTCAGTCAAAAGGCCGAACCCAAGGACCTTGGAGGCCGCAGGATCCCCACTCCTGGATAAGAGGGAGAGTAGGGGTGATAATGGGGAGGGGACCTGCTGGAGAAGATGCAAGGCCATGGGATCAAAGGTATGTCTGATTTGTTTGGCTGGACTATACATTGTTGTAATGGTTTTGTTTTTCTTGATTCTCATTGGGGGAATGGGAAGGACAGAAATCAGAACTGAAAATTAAATTTTAATTGTCTTTAAAAAATAACAGGTACATGTGGAGGTGTTTGCTTTGGTCAGAAGGGCCATTCCTACATATGAGACAAGAGTAAAGGAATGAGGCAAGATGTCTGAGTTATGTGAGATGAGAAGGCGGGAAGAAGAGGGAGCTCTCCCTCTGATTTACTGAATGAAAAAACAAATCCAATCTGGTTCCTTACGCAGGTGGATTAAACTTATTTGTACTTACACTTAACTCTGTCAATACCACTTTTGATCCTCTCCTGGTTTGGTCGTGCTTTCACATGGCTACTGTTTTTGCCAAGTCACTTATCAATAAACAGCAGATTCTTCTGAATAGAGTGTATGTGGAAGACATGGATGGTGGGAAAGGAAGGAAGAGAAAGGGGTAATTTAGGGAAAGGCTAGCAAGGAGAGTAAGCAACAAAGTTAGAAGGTCATACGACCTTAGAAAGAAATCAGATATGTGCCAATGACTTGTGTGGAAAATCTTTCCCTCGCTTTTGCCCCTTCCCTACACTATACGTATTCTTTTAGGGAAATGGAGCATGAGCATTGGAGAGAGTTCTAACCTTGCTATCTGCCTTCAGAAACTTTAACCAATGGGGACCCTTAATGAAACTCTTCACTAGTGACTTCGATGTACTTTGTAGCAACAGGAATGTAAACCACCATGTAACCTTTTGAGCACTGCAATTCCTGATCTTGTAAAAAGTTCATTTTGCAGGTGGGTATTCATTTCAGGCCAGGACGATGACAGTATCTGTTGGAAGAACAATTACTGATTACTGTTTGTTGCTACTAATAAAGACATATGATAATAATCATTATTGTTGTTGTCCAGCCTCTGCTGCATCTGGGATGTTGCAAAAAATAACAAACATGAATTAAATCAAACTAGACTGTGTATGTAAGTAATGAGTCACACATACACACACAATTAAGCCAGAAATAAACAAAGGAAGATTTCACACTCCCCAATGAGACCAGAACTTCATTCAATGTGCCAAATTTATGGGCCTATTGATAGTGTCTTTGTTGATTCTAACTTTTTTTTTTGTCTAGGTCTAGGAATCTAACTCATACAGTGAGCTAGGATTGTGGGAATGAGCTAGAATTTCCTTACTGTATAAAAACTCATGTTTCAACCAGGCTGCACATAATAAAAACAGTTTCATGCACAGTTCTCTCTATTCTAATTTGCATATGGAAATACTTATTTTATTTAATATTTGGAAAGTTAAGAATAAAAATTAATTTTTAAAAAACTGTAAAATAGTAATAGGGCCCATGCTTGATGCAGGCCTATGTTGAAGGTCTTTACAAATGACTAGGAGTATTAAGTGTGTTTTGGCTTACTCTTCATAAATTTTAATGCTTATCTCATCCCATAAACTAATGGACTCTGAAATCTCAAGCCCTCCAAAATATGAGAAGACACTTTTTTTTACATGTAAAGCTTTTGTGTGTGTTTGAAATCTATGTAGAAAAGATAAACTATTTAAATGAATTGAAATCATGATTTTTTCAGAATTTTGGATGTGTGCAGGTCTTCAATTGGAGAGAAAGTGTCAAATACAGAAATATTACATACTTTCTCTTATAGATTAATTTTTATATATTTTTATTTTTGTTGATCTTTGTATTTATTGTGTTGTTATGATCAGCATATATGACCAGGGATGGGGAACCTGTGGCCTTGAGACCACATGTGGTCTCAAGTGGTCTCTCGAGGTCCTCAAGTGCAGGCCTTTGAATCCAAAACTCACAGAACAAATCCCCTTAATGAAAGGATTTGTGCTGTAAAGATTCAGTCAAAAGGCTGTACCCAAGGACCTAGAAGGCCACATGTGGCCTCAAGGCCACAGGTTCCCCACCTATGTTTAAGATTATTAGTCTCATGTTATTTGGAAAAAAATGTATATTTTTTGTGGGGAAAAAAAAAACCCTCTTGTTTCAGCAATTTCACTAGTACCTTGGTGACATGGAGTACATGAAGCCATCCAACAGGGGTCTAGACAAAATTTTCTGTATCCTTTTCTATACAGGGCACATAAAAATTTTTCTAGGGGTCCCTATGGTGCAGGCAATCCTCTCAGCAGCTCAGCCAAATTTCTTCTGGGTCATCCCAAAGAGCACCCTAATATTTCTCCCAATTGATCCCTGTCTTTGCAAAGGTAATCCAAATAGAATTGCAAACTCACCCAAAAGACTGAGTAGGCTCAATTAGAAGAATAGCAAACGAAGCCAAATTCTTGAGATTTCTAGACACACAGGCAAACCTTACCCTTTGATATTGCAGGGCATGCTAACCTCACAATAAAACAAGCAATCTGGGTCTGTTTAAATGCAAAAGAAAAAAAAATGTGAACATTTTTCAATTAGGCACCAACATTTTAGAGGTACAAACTTCATATTTCTCATGTTAAACTCAATTTCAATACTTATACAAGATTTAGTGACACAGCAAATATCAGTATCTCAAAACCTGAAGGATTTGTGGGTGTTTCTTCTCCTGCTATCAGCCTGAGCCCCATCCCCCAGCTGATTTCCCTCCAATTGCTAGGTGGCCAAGGATCCAGTTCCATTCAACCACTTAATACCAGATAGCTTTTGCAAAATAATATTTATTTTGAAAATTTAGTCAGAACAAAGTACAGATATTTCCCCTGGTACCTCTAACATAAGATTATGTCAAATAGAAATAATGAAGGTAGAATGCCTTGGTTTTTAGCAAGAATTGTATATGATTGTATTGTATTATATACAAAGAATTGTATATGAACCTCATGCTTCAAAGATACACTTTTTGAAAAATCATATGAAGGAAATATTTATAGTCCAATATCTTTTTGTGTTTTTAAAAATGGATGTTGTATTTTCTTCAGAAGTTTTGTCTGAACCTAGTGATATAAATGGGTAGTTTTTGGTTTTTTTTCTTCTTCATATAATTTATTATGTTAATTGCTTTCTTGATACTAAGGAAGTCTAACATTCCATTTATAAATTCTCCTTAGTAATAATGGATTTTTTTATGTCCTCTTTATGTTTGTGCACATTTCAGTCAATATTTTTGCATAAATTTTCATTAAAGATATTCACCTACAATTCTCTTTATCATCCTGATCTTTGTCTACCTTATGAATCAAAACCACATTTTCCTCTTGAAAGGAATTGGGTAGCCTACCACTTTCTCTATGTTTAAAAAAGTCTATATAGTATAAGAACTAAGTGTTCATTATCAGTTTGGTAGAAATTATATGGGGCAGCTAGGTGATGCAATGGATAGAGTGCTGGGCCTAGAGTTAGGAAGACTCATCTTTCTGAATTCAAATCTGATATCAGACACTTCCTAGCTGTGTGACCCTAGGCAAGTCACTTAACCCTATTTGCCTCAGTTCCTTATACATAAAAGGAGCTGGCAAAGACAAAATGGAAATGGCAAACTACTCTAGTGTCTTTGGCAAGGAAAGCCCCAAAATGGGGCCATGGAGAGTCAGGCATGACTGAACAACAAGAAATTATATGTCGATACAGTTGGTCTTAGATACTTGGCATTTTATATATTTTTAAAAAACAATCATCCTAAAAGCCTCATTTCTTAAATATATAGAGAACTGAATCTAATTTATAAACATACAAGTAATTCCCCAATTGATAAATGGTCAAAGGATACGAATAGATAGTTTTCAGACAAAGAAATCAAAGTTATCTATTGTCATATGAAAAAATGCTCTAAATCATTACTGATTGGAGAAATGCAAATTAAAACAACTCTGAGGTACCACCTCACACCTCTCAGATTGGTTAATATGACAAAAAAAGAAAAGAAAATGATAGATGTTGGTAGGGATATGGAAACCTGGGACACTAATGCACTGTTGGTGGAGTTGTGACCTGAGCCAACCATTCTGGAAAGCAATGTGGAACTATGCCCAAAGGGCTATAAAACTGTGCATACATACCCTTTGATCCAGCAATACTACTGCTATTCCAAAAACATCAGAAAAAAAAGGGGAAAGAATCTATTTGTACAAAAATATTTTTGATGGCTCTTTTTGTGGTGGCTAAGAATTGGAAACTGAAGGGATGCCCATCAGTTGGGGAAAAGCTAAATATACTGTGGTATATAATTGTAATGGAATATTATTGTGAATAAGAAATCACTAGCAGGCTGATTTCAGAAAAACCTGGAAAGACTTACATGAACTGATGCAGAGTAAAGTGAAAAGAACCAGGAGTATAGTGTACACAGTAATAGCAATTTTGTTCCATGAAGAGCTGTGAATAACTTCGCTATTCTCAGCAATACAATGATCCAAGACAATCCCAAAGGACTAATGATGAAGCATACTATCTGCCTCTAGAGAAAGAACTGATATTGTTTGAATACAGACTGAAACATGCTATTTTTCACTTTCTTTCATTCTTTTTCTTTTATTGGAATCTTCTTGTACAAAATGACTAATATGGAAATGTTTTACATGATTGCACATATAGAACCCATATCTGATTGCTTATCATCTCAGGGAGGGGAGAAAGAGGAACGAAGGGAGGGACAGAATTTGGAACTCAAAACTTAAAACAAACAAAAACAAATGTTTAAAAAATTGTTTTAACATGTAATCGGGCCTCAGCCAGATGCGGCTGCGCGGCCGGGCCATGGAGGCGGAGGTGGCTGAATGAGGGTCCGGCTAAATCTGCGGCTGCGGCTCCGGCTCCAGCGAGCACTTGAATCCGGGGCTGGGCGGGTGGAGGAGTAGGAGATGGCGACCTCAGAGGTGGCGGTGGAGTGTGAAGATGGCGGCCGCGATCGGGGACGAGCACGGCGGAGCTGCTAGCACTATGACCGCGGATGCTTCCTCAAGGCTCTTTGCTGCGGTAAACTTTACATCTGCCGCTTATGCAGTGATAACAATGAAGGTCATCCCCTGGATCGTTTTAAAGTGAAACAAGTACAGCGTGTAGTGTGGAGAAGTTCAGAATGTTCAATACACTTGTGAAGAATGTAGCACTGTGTTTGGAGAATATTATTGCAGTATATGCCACCTACTCGACAAAGACAAGAAGCAATACCATTGTGAGAAGTGTGTGGAATTTGTAGGACTGACCGGAAGGAGGAATTTTTTCACTGTTTGAAATGTAAGCTGTGCCTATCCTTGAATCTCCAAGGGCATCACAAGCGCATAGAGAATGTCTCCAGGCAGAATTGTTCCATAGGTTTGGAGGACATTCATACCTCCTGTGTAGGTGCTCATGTTTTGCCATGTGGGCATCTTCTACACAGAACATGTTATGAAGAAATGTTAAAAGAAGACTACAGGTGTCCATTATATATGCACTGTGCTCTAGAAATGACTCGCTATTGGCGACAGTTGTGTGATGCCAATGCCAACAGAAATTCCAATGTCAACAGAAAATCAGAATATGACTCTGGAAATTCTCTGCAATGATTGCAGTGCCGGTTCTACAGCCCAGTTCCACATATTAGGAATGAAGCCTAAGAGCTGTGAGTTGTAGAATACTTACTGCCCAAGATGGAGGATGTGGAATTCCTCTGGAACAGCAGTGACCAGCCTCTCTAGACTGCATACGGTTGCTTCAGAAGACTCATCATTGTTTCTGAAATAAAAAGTTCCTTAGTATCTATGCTGTGCTGTCACAAACATTAGTTTGATGTTTCTGGTCATGTCACAACATAAACTCCCATTACAGGGACTCAGTGATCAGGGTCTTAAATAGGATTGTCATAATTTTTGTTGTTGTGCAAAAACTGGAGCTCTCCCATTGAGTAGAAATTCCTTTACTGTTATTTAGGACCCAGATGACATTCTGCTTTGAAACTGATGTTCATTAGAAGGTATAATTTCATTGCATTTCCTCTTAAGCAAAGCTATGCATACAGAATCTATAAATAGTTCTAATTGAACTGTGCTTAACATTAAAACTTTATCTTAAGGGCTTTATTGTAAGACTAGGGTTTATCTTATTGTCTAAATAAATTTAGAAGTTTATAAAGCAGTCCTTTTTGAATGCTATAAATGTGTCTTTTAATGTAACATTGGATCTTAGCAAAATCAGTCAAAAAACTGTAATTGGAAAAAAATAAAAGACATTAAAATAATCATCTATTTCTTTTAGGTTTTTCCATTTAATTGCATAGAGCTATGTGTAGTAAAGGCAGCTAAGTGCTTCAGTGGATAGAGTTCTGGGTCTGAAGTCAGGAAGACCTGAGTTCAAATCCAGCCTCAGACACTTACTATCTGTGTGACCTTGGGCAAGTCACTTAACTTCTCTTTGCCTTAATCCACTGGAGAAGGAAATGGCAAACGACTCCAGTATCTTTGCCAAGAAAACCCCATATAGGGTCTCAAAGAGTCAGATGTGACTGAGCAACAACAAGAATGTGTAGTAATCTGATATTTTTATAGGATCATAAATCTAGAACTGGAAGAGGCTTTAGAGATCATCTAGTTCCCCCTCCCACTTATTTTACAGATGTAGAAACTGAGGCCCTTAAAGATGCAGTGACTTGACCAAAGCCACACAATGAGTAAATAGTGGAGGCAGGATTTTAACTCAGGTCCTTTGACTCTAAGTCCAACCTCTTCTTTGTATCCTGCAATAGTGTAGACAAGAGGAAGAGATGTGGGCTATTGATAGCACAGGTACATGGAGTCAGAACTCAAGTCAACAAGCATTTATTAAGTGCCTACTGTGTGCCAGGCATTGTGCTAACTTCTGGGAATACAAAGAAAGGCACAAAACAGTTACTGCTCTCCAGGAGCTCACAGTCTAATGGGGAAGACAACATGCAAACAACTGTACAAACGGGATAGGTACAGGATAAATATATGATAATAAACAGAGGGAAGGCATTTTTGGGGGTATATTAAGGGGGACATGGAAAGATTTTAGCTGGGATTTGAAGGAAGTTGGGGAAGGCAAGAGATAAAGATGAGAGGGGAGTGAGTTCTAGGCATGAGGGGCAGCCAGTGAAAATGCACTGAGTTGGGAGATAGAGTATTGCATGTGAGGAACAACAAGGATGCCAGTGTCATTGGATTGGAGAGTGTGTGGGGATGAGTAAAGTATAAGAAGACTAGAAATCTGGGAATTAAGTGAATATCTGTACATTTTCCCTCCCCCCAAGTCAATGATATAGGGGGAAGAGTACTGGACTGGAGTCAAAAAACCTGGGTTCCTGTCTGATTCTGACACTATCAGAATAAAGTCATTTTACCTTTCTAACTCCAGTTTTCTATTAGTAAAAAGGATTCCATAAATCTGGAGGGAAGCAGTGCCCCAGGAATGGGTAACTGACCCTATTCTGTTCAACATTTTAATCAGTGACTTGGATGAAAAAAACAAATGCCTTGACTGTTACTTTTTTAGGTGACACTAAACTGAGAAGATTAATCCATATATTGGATGATACTTTGGGATCCAAAAAGATCTTCATAGGTGAGAACGATGGGCCAAACCTAAAAAGATTAAATTTATTAGGGATAAGTGTAAAGTCTTCCACTGGGATTTAAAAAAAACTGTTCAAGTGTGGGATGGAAAGACATAACTAGACAGTCACTACATGTGAATAAGATTTGAGAATTTTAGTGGACTACAAGCTTACTGTGAATCAACATCTGCCAAGGCAGCCAAAAAGTTAATATAATCTTAGTTTTAGTCTGAATTAAGAAACGCCTCATGGGGCAGCTAGATGACGCAGTGGATAGAGCATGGGCCCTGGATTCAGGAGGACCTGAGTTCAAATCTGGCCTCAGACATATAACACTTACTAGCTGTGTGACCTTGGGCAAGTCACTTTAACTCCCATTGCCCAACCCCCCCCCAAAAAAAGAAAGTGCCCCAAATGAAAGAATGAAAGAGTCAATCATCCCTTTACTGTTTTTCTGGTCAGACCACACCAGGAGGGGACATGGTAGCTCTAGTGTCATAATAGTGTCATGGAGAGGTAGGATTACAGCTCTTGCTTTGCCCCAGAAGGCGAACGAGTAGAAGAAGCAATGGGTATAAGCTGTAGTGAGGCAGATGTTTGTCTTGTATGAAAGAAAATTTCCAATGA
>NW_020954552.1:20493875-20498875 GCF_900497805.2 Vombatus ursinus | reverse complement strand
TCTATCCACCGCTCCACCTAGCTGCTCTCCTATGAGCCTTTTAACAAAAGTCTTCCTGCAGGTCCTACAAGTCAGAGTGCAAAGGAATATACTTAAGTCAAGGAAGGACCTTTTGGAACAGAATAAATTAATGAAGAAGTTAGAGACCAAGTCCCATCGACTCCTAATGTCATGGATTATCTCTCTTGCTGAATAAAGGTGTTGCGTTCTGGGAAGAGAAAAAAAAACCCACATTTTTGTTAACATGCACACACGGATCTGATGCTGGGGAAAGTCCCATTACAGCCTGGAACATCTTTCCTCTAGGGCAGAGTGTATTAACCTGCGCTCCATGAATTCGTTATTTAAATATTTTGCCAACTGTATTTTAGTATTATTGGCTTCCTTTGTAATCATGTGTATTTTATTTTATGCACTTAGAAACAATGGTCCTGAGGCTTCTCCAGACTACCCCAAGGATCAATGAACCCTTACTCAAAGAGGAACTGAACTCGAAGTGTGTGACGAAAGAAGACCAGTCTCGTTAAAACAATCGAGGTGATGTCCAGATTGACAGGATCAGCTCGAGACAGACAGTAGAACACCCTTGGTACGGGATTCAAAGCTCTGGGGACCCGCTTCATCTCAAATCTTGTGGCCACTGTGGCCCATCTGTCGGTAGGTGGCAGGCCTCATCTACTCACAACATCGGCGAAGGAAGTTCAAAGGCGTGCCATTCGGGAAAACAGCTGCGTACCCGGGAACTTTGCGAGTCCTTTTCTTCCACTATGACTTTCTATTTTCTCTAGAAGCAGAGAAAGCCGAATGTGGAGAAGCCCGGGTAGGAAGCTGCCTCGTCCGAGGAGAGCTCCCTTTCTCTACGCCGTTCCAGCTCCAAGCTTTGCTTTCTCCACCCTTACCTGTTGAATTAATTTCTCGGACCTCTGTCGAGCAAGGAGGAGAATTGAGGATATCAGAAAGATAGAGCGAGGCAGGAAAAGGATGAACAGATTCGCCGCGAGCAAAAACCTTCCCTCCTCCACATTTAGCACAGTGCCCAACACTTAGTAGGCGCTTAATACATGCTTATTGAATGACTGATTGAGGCTTTTCCTTCGTGGGAGGAAATATCATCCGGGTCTGGGGTACTCCTGAACGTCACCCATATAACTTTAGGGAGACAGAAAAGAAACTTGAATAACTTATGCGAATTCCAAAGCTACACAAAATATCCTTTAACACCTCTGGCCCCTCCGCTCTCAATTGCGTGAATATCTATCTAGGTTGCCTGGCTAGAGCTGATCCTCTGCCTGGCTTGACCCTTAGCAAATCGCTGCACTTTATCCTGCGCCGGCAGAAGACGAGTTGCCACCTTTCGAAATGTTTCCAAGAAAGATTATTTTGACCCTTAGGAAAGTTCACCACATTAGGATCCTTTTGCAAAGACTTTAACAGTGGAAAAGGCGTATACACTTAGCGGATAACTTCTGTAACTGATGGTTCGGAATCGTTTCCGTTGCCCTTCTCAGTTCTATCTTGAAGTGTCTGCAAACTCAACTGACAGCCCAACGAAAACTACACGGTTGTTTCAGATATTAGGAGATTATTTAAAAGCGAAAAGTTCTGTGGTAAAATGTGAAGTCCTTGGAATACCATGATTTATATCAAGAGATCACCTTGGTCCTTGGTTATTATAACTGATAAATATTGGTACAGGTTAATGTTCACCATCTTAGTTATTTTGCAGTTGCTGTATATAAAAGTCATTTAGTGAAAATCATTTTATTAAGAAAACGGATGCGACACCTAAGATTCCCGCTCCCTCTTTCCCCCAAAAAATGACCGGTTAGAGACCACAAGCCATTCGATAACTAGTAACTGAGCAGCAAAAATCTCATTTGAAAAGGATTCTTAGAGAAGAGTAAGACTACATTTGATGAGCCTCGAAACTATTTAAATAGCTGTGAGCATGTTGAATCTTTTAATTTTGATTTGGAAAATAAGTTAAAAGTATATTGTACAGAATGTAATTCACGATCGAATTTGATGACTGTTCCGAAAAGAAAACCAGCTTATTCTTGTTTAACAGAAATCATAAATGATAACTTCAGGACAGAAAGCTAAAGTTTGAGTCTTTTAAAACTTATGACATGCATTATGTTTCAGACCTTTAAAATTCAGAAAGTGGGAACTGTAAGAGTGTAAAGTCCAATAATTCTCAGCTTTTTCCAGCAAGAGAAATGATTCATCTACTCGGTAACATCTGAATGAAAGGTATTGAGAACAGCGAGGTACTATTTTCACTAACTGAAACAGAAAAAGCAATTAAACGGGAAATTGAATTCGATGAAAACATTTCCTTTCCCTCCACCTGCTGTTACCACAGAGTTTAGCATATTTACCTAAACCAAAAATAAACCTTTAAAATTTGTCATTGAAGGTTTTAGTTTTTTCCATCGTAGATTCCATTCCTTAATCCATATAGATGTGTGCATATGTATATGTAAACTTGATATACAGATAGATAAAATGGAAAGACTGTTTCAAAGAGTGAATTGAGTACCGCCTTCAAGTCAGATAGATCTGCGTTCAAATCTTGCTTCCAGGGTCTATTCAGTGGGATCACGGACTTGTCACTTAACCTCTCAGTTCTCGACTCTCTAAGATTACAAATTATGGAGGAGATGCTCATCGTCCTGTGAAGGGAGGTTCTTACTACCGAAATGAAATCACATATTTGACGCTATAAATAGATATTATACAAATGTCTTTATTCTAATGTCACGATTTTCAATTCCTGTATCCTTATGAAAGATCTCTATTTTCCAGAAACTCCTATTTAGAAGTGTTTGTGTTTTATCAAGAAAGTCTTAAGTTTCTATCCAAGTATTTTCAATGTCTTCAAGAATATTTAGAACCTTGGAAAAGTTGCGTTTTCTCGGAAGCATTTTAGCATAAAGTGTCTTTGGAACAACTGAAACACCTTTTAGTGAATTAAAACTATGGGCTAATGGCATTTTTTAAAAAACCAGCTGTTCGAGAAATACAAACATTTACGGAGAATTGATTGGGGAGACTGAAAAAGGTGATTGCCAGATAATAACTTATAGTAATATTTATTATCATGATTCAGATTCCTGATAAAATAATGAGCAAATACATTTCTCCATCAGACTGGGCAGAGGATCGCTAGCGGTCTAGAAAGCAGGAGCTAGGACTCTTTGCATTGCTTTCCAGCCGGCCTATTTTTGAGAGGCAGTGGGTCTTCAGAGGGTGCGAGTCTCTTGGAAACCACTGACCAGAGCTCAGTTAAGCCAAACTGTAGATTCTAGGGTTTGCTGCTGGGATCGGAGTTGGGTGCCAAAATTAGCAAAGGAAGGACGGCTTTCCTGTACCCTCCACATCCTAATTATGATCACTTGATTGTGTATAAATCTGGGTCTGTCCCTGTAAAGGAATGAATGAGACCCTTCTCCTCCCACTCCCCAACTCTTGCTTGTTTCCCCAACACTTCTCTTTTTGTACGAATCAACTCTATCTCTGGATTAGGACTGTGTTCCTAGGATTCTTTCCCCGTTCCCCTGTGGTGGCTCTGACGTGAGTAGCCATGTGACAGGTCCCCTTCTGCTATAAGGGGAGAAAAAGGTCCGCCCTCTCTTGGACTCAGCCCCATCCTCTTCACTATCTTTCCCCAGACTCTCGCCCAACACACACACACGCGCGCGCCGAAATCCCTGCCTCATTTGCCCCCAGCTTTGCCACCTCCTCCTTGGAAAGAGTGGGTGTGGGAGAGCCAGAGGGGGGAAGAAAGGAGGGGGGGAGAGAAAGCCAACTTTTCAGAGCGCCCCGTGCTTGCCTAAGGGCGTATGTGTATTTGTGAGTGAGTGTGTGTTTGTGCACGCTCCCGAAGAGAGGAGAGGAGAGCAGAGCAAAGGAGAGGAGAGGAGAGCAGAGAAGAGACCAGAGGAGTAGGGGGAGAGTGCTTTTCTTCTGGGACCCAGAGCGCTGGGGGGCCCAAGTGACCCTGCAGCAGCAGCGGCGGCGGCGGCAGCAGCAACAGCAGCAAAGACGAGAACCGCCCGCAGCCTGGCTCCCTCTGGCCGGGCTAGCCGCCGGGCACCGGGGCGCGGCGGGTGCCTCGAGCCCAGCGCCCCTATGCACCGCCCCGCAGCCGCCGCCGCTGCCGCCCCCGAGGAGGAGCCATGACCCTGAGCGCGGAGATGTCCGATGCCTCCGGACTGGCGGATGAGACCGATATCGACGTGGTGGGGGAGGGCGAGGACGAAGAGGAAGAGGAGGAGGAGGAAGAAGACGGCGGCGGCGGCGGCGGCAGAGGCGGCGGGCCGGGGCTCCGGAGGCGGCGTCGCTCTTACGCTGAAGAGGAAGACGAGGAGGAAGAGGACGACGACGAGGACGAGGACGTGCTGCTGTCCCCGGGCACAGGGGGCTCCACAGCCGCCCCGGGTGCAGTCCAGGCTGCCGGGTCCGGCGGCGAGAGCAGCGGCGGCGGCGGGGGCAGTTCCGGGGCGGCGGGCGGAGGCGGCGGCAGCGGCGGCGGGGGCGCGGTTGCCGGAGGCGGTGGCGGCGGCGGCGGCGGGGCCAAGAACCCGCTGGTGAAGCCGCCCTACTCGTACATCGCGCTCATCACCATGGCCATCCTGCAGAGCCCCAAGAAGCGCCTGACGCTGAGCGAGATCTGCGAGTTCATCAGCGGCCGGTTCCCCTACTACCGGGAGAAGTTCCCCGCCTGGCAGAACAGCATCCGCCACAACCTCTCTCTCAACGACTGCTTCGTCAAGATCCCCCGGGAGCCCGGGAACCCGGGCAAGGGCAACTACTGGACCCTGGACCCGGAGTCCGCCGACATGTTCGACAACGGCAGCTTCCTGCGCCGGAGGAAGCGCTTCAAGCGGCAGCCGCTGCTCCCGCCCGCCGCCGCCGAGACGCTGCTGCTGCGGGGCGCCGGGGCCGCGGGGGCCGGAGGGGACCCGGCGGCCGCAGCCGCCGCCGCCGCAGCCGCC
>NW_020954552.1:20479515-20493475 GCF_900497805.2 Vombatus ursinus | reverse complement strand
CCACCCGCACCCTGCGGCGGCCGCCCACCACCACTCGCACCCACACCCGCACTCGCCTCCGCCACCCGCCCACGGGGCGGCGGCCGAGCTGGCCAGGACCGCCTTCAGCTACCCGCCGCCCCCGCTGGGCCCGGGCCTGGCGGGCTCGCTGCAGGCGGCGGCCAAGCCGGGAGCCGGCCCGGGCCTGGCGCGCTCGCCCTTCTCCATCGAGAGCATCATCGGGGGCAGCCTGGGCCCCGCCGCCGCCGCCGCCGCCGCCCGGGCCGCCCAGGCCGCCGCCGCCGCCGCGTCGTCGTCGTCGTCGTCTTCGTCGTCGTCGCCGCTGTCGCCCTCGCCCGCCGCGCCCGGGGGCAGCTGCGCGGTGCAGGCGGCCGTGGTGCCCGCAGCCGCGCTCACCCGCTCCCTAGTGGCCGCCGCCGCCGCCGCCGCCGCAGCCTCGTCGTCCTCGGCCGCGCTGGGGACGCTGCACCCGGGGACGGCCCTGTCCAGCGTGGAGACCTTGACCGCTAGGATTTCGAACTGTTAATGGTTGGTAGCTTTCTTTTGCTTTAAAAGACCAAACAAACCGATTTTGAGGGGGAAAAAAAAGAAGGTAGGATATCGGGGTCCTTCTTACTTTCCTGACTTGGTCGGGGTTTGGGGTTTGCGTTTTGTTCCCACCCCTCCCCCTACAGTCACCTTGGCCTCCGTGGAACCCCCACCCCCACTCCCACCCCAGCGAGACCGCGTGTTTTCGGCGGCAGACCGGGCTCCCCTCCTGATGCCCACTATTTATGCAAAATCAATCCTATGCTGCAGCAGCAGAAACCATGTGGATGGATGGATTGAGGGTTGGTGGCAGTATCCGTGTTTGGAAGGTGGTTGCTTTTTTTTTTTTTTGGTTGTTCGGATTTCTTAATTATTATTATTAATATTAATAAAATAAATCTCTGAGCCCTTTTGCGGTTTCGAGATTCTCAGGTCCGAGGGTTCAAAATCAATAATGTACAGAAGATTAATAATAAGGAAAAATAATAATAGAGGTCCTGAGGGACAGCAGCAAAGCAATACTTTTTCATCTGAGGACACTTATCTGGTGTACTTTTTTTATAAAAGGAAAAAAATGATTAACATGTTTACACGGAAGAAAAAAGTCAAGATTATCATTTCTTATCCTAACCTGTGTTTTGTATCATAATAGACTTATTGAATTTTTATTTTGTACTGAATGCGTATTCTTTAAAAGGAATATTGTAAAATTTACTGGCAACTATTATTGTACCATTCTAATGTAAGATTTTTACACTTTTTTGGAAATAAAAATTTTTAATTTTCAAAGAAAATCTACCAAAAAAATTGCTTGGACTTGTCCCCCTTCTTAGTTTTTTTCCCCCTTTTCTGTTAAAAAAGTTCTATCTTAATATGAACGTTTAATGTGCAATAGAATAAAAAAATATGAATTTCCAAGAGAGTCATCAAAAGGTCCTATTATGACTTTTCTTTCTCAGTCAAGCTATGGGAAAAGAAGAAAGAAAAGGTGATAAGAAATAATTTTGAAATGTTCCTACAAATGAAGTAGAAAATAATGTTTTCTGGGAGTATATTTTAATTGACTTGATCATATTTAGTCTTCAAAAAGTTTAAAATAGTTACTTTAAGAGAAGGTATGGGACCATTACCTCTAATTTTGGACTTTACTCTCTAAGGTGAATAACTTCTATTCACTTTTCAGCACAATACTATGCAGTTCTGTGTCTATAATAAAAATGTAATCTCCAATAATACTGCAACAGTAGTGAAAAGCAAGACAATAATTAGTTTTAAACATTTTATAAAGAGAAAAAGTTTTAAATATCTACAATGTAGATGTTCTCTTTGCTTTATGTACAAAACAAAGTGCTGTTGAAAATAATTTTTCATTTAAATATTATTTTAAAATGTATTAAAGCTTTACATTTGCACAAAATGATATATTTTAAAATGCAATTCTTTTTAAGATGGAAAGAGTATGAAATTTTAAAACAGGTGTTTAAATCCCCATGTACTTAAAAGATAAATATAACTTTAAGTTAGCATATACTCAACTGAAAAAAACTTCCAAATAAAATTCATGAAATGTTTCATTGAACTAATATTTAAGGCATAAGTGATTCTCAAAATTAAGATAGTTTTAAATATTCTAAAAATGTAGTCTTAAAGCAGCTAATTTCTAATTCACTGAAAATATAAGTCTGTACTTTAAGCGAATTTTTTTTACAGAGATTGTAATTCTAAATTTAGGGTATGTAATAGGTTAGGACATACATCTAAATGTATTTACATATTTAACAATATATAGTACAGCTGAGGCCAAGTCAACAAATCCGATCTTTTTACACTACAAATATAAGCACATATTATAAAGATTTGCAGATTTGGTCTCCACTGTGATCTGTATGCAGACTGTTAAAAAGTTTCCATTTTGAAGTCAAATTATGCTGGAAGGGTAAAATCTTGCAATTATTATATTCATTATTGAGATTCCTGTCCCTTTTCTACCCAAACAGAGACAAAATAAAATGATTACTCATGTATAAACACTCTTAAGAAGGCAATTCAACCTTTGTTCCCAGGGATAGTTGAGAAAAAGCTGAACAATATTTTAAAATAAATAATATGAATCTGAGAATAAGTAGATGCAAGTTTAAAATATTCTAAAGACCATCATTTTCCTCTTCTCCCCTCCCCCATAAAAGGCCAAGTAATTCAGACTCAGAAGAAGTTTAAAATGGTTTATGGACTATATCACAGATGCTAGCTCAGAGTGACAAGTTAGTGGAGGCATACTTTTAAAGATATACAAATTACTGGCAGTGAAAGATCCGAAATTTAGATCTGAAAGTAATTACCGAAAGGGTAAAGAACAAAATATTGTCTTCATATATAGATTCTGTGTAGATGTTCTGAAAGTATGGAACGGCAAGCTAAATCCTGACCTTATTCTTAGGCCTCAAAAAGTATTGCATTTTTCCTGGTTTTTGTCCCTTTAAAGAAACGGCAAAGAGGCGTTGAGAAAGACAAACTTATCCCTGTTAAAATACATCTCTCCAGACTCACAAGAACGGCTTGGCCTCACATTTTTTCCTGTGGCAACAGAGAGAAAAGGTGTTTACAGTAATGCAGTACACCAGGCTGAAGGGTGCCTACATGACTCAGAGATGGGTTGCCTTTAATATCTTCTACTCTATTCGGAAATGAAAATGCAAATAATGATTCTCACCAGTACAACTATCTGTTACGGTTTTGCATTATGCCGGTTCAGCAATTCTATCTTCCAGGTTTTTGATTCTGCCATCGGCTTTCTAAACCCTGCAGGACAGTGCGGGCCCAAATCCCTGAGCCGTGTGCCCGTAGTGTGCGGCCAGCGGTCAGGCTGGGCTGGCCTAGCAGGTGCTGAAACAAAGGCCGGCCGGCCGCAGAGCCCCGCAGCCTTTGATGGGGCTAACAACATCTCTGCGCCAGGGCTCTTCATTCGCATGCAAATCCAGCGCTATGTCCCCTTTTCTTTGAAGGCAAACAGAAGGATGTTTGTGTGTTTGTAAGGATGAAGCCTAGTTGAACAAGACTTCACAAATCGGCAGGACCTCTAAAAATAAACCAATTGAACAAACATTGGTCACTCTCTCCTCCTCCCCACTACAAAGTGTGGATTTACCACAACTCATTAACCCGGCTCTTTTTTTCCCCCTTCTTGTTTTTCCATCTCCATCATATCCCGGTAAAGCTCCAAAACAAATGAACTGAATTGGGAGGGAATTGCTGTTAATAAGGGAGAGGAATATATAGGGACTGAAGGTCCAATCAGTTCCCCAAGATGGACCACACAAAAAGGAACTTCTCAATTTATGGTGCTGGTGTAAGGCGGAGATCTAATCTAGAGCTAGATTTAGCCAAATGTTATCTATTGCTAGCATAATGAAACCCTTATGGATTGAATTGCTCTTTATGCCACACATGGTGTCACGACCTAGGAAAGTTTCTTCCTCGATTTCTTTTTCTATATTGTATAATTATTTCTTTAAAATGAGAAGTCATTGCTACTCAATACTCTATCGGTGTACTTAACACCCATCCCCTTTCCTCTTAAAAATGGAGACAGAAAGAATGTGAGCGAAAAGTTACAAAAAGATCCAAGGAAGGAAATACGTGATGTCCTTTCCCATTTTTTATCGGCTGAGCAGTCTGTATGGTTGTTCATCTCTTCTCAGCACTCCCCCCCCCCACCACACAGAGGGAACTTTGACACTGAAAGTTTTTGCTGATGGAACTGTAACTTCTGATGTATTTATTATCAAAGTACTTCCAGTGTAATTGGGGTAAACAATGGTCTTTTCCTCCTGAGAAAAAGGCTTTTTACTTTCCTTGGACTTTTCCCATTTCCTCTCCTATGTCTGTCTTCTGAGAGAATTGGGGAGGT
Source organism: Vombatus ursinus (assembly GCF_900497805.2). Lineage (NCBI taxonomy): Eukaryota > Metazoa > Chordata > Mammalia > Diprotodontia > Vombatidae > Vombatus > Vombatus ursinus. Next base: position 20,489,040 of record NW_020954552.1, on the reverse strand, counting down.
GATTGTTTTGATGTAATAGTCACTCAGTGTCATTTGTTAAAGGTTGTCTGTCAGCTAGAGATTTGAGTCTATACTTTTTTCTGTTTTCCCTTTTTGGGCCCTTATGGCTTTGATTTCCTAGCTTAGCTGAGGACCTACTTTGGAGTTGCAGCCACCACTGTTGCTGTTTCTGCTGCTACTCTTGCTGGAGGGTCTGGCTTTGCTGTTGAAATGCAGTGATTCCCCACTATGATTTGTGTGTCTGAAGTGCTTTATTTAACTAATGCAACAACTCTTCACCTTTTCTGAATATTTTGTTTGTACCTGTTTCTGTTACTGTCAGAGAAAACCTGAGGCAATTTAGAACAAATATCTTACAGTTCACTTTAGCAAGACCTCCTAATCCTGAATTGGCCAGAGGTCCTCCCAATGGGGTGACTGCAGGGCTGACTGAAGCCCAGTTAGGATATTAAGGGTCATCTTGACCCTTGTATTTGGGCCAGGACTGGACCAGGTCAAGGGGCAGAGGACAAGAGGAAAACAGAATCCTTCCCTATGTCCCCCATTCATTGGTTCTTCAGCCAGCAGAGCAAGGTCACAAACACAAACAGACATACTCCTTAAGTTGCCATTTGCCTTCTCTCATCCTCTAGGACTTGGTAATTGTGCATATGCCTTTGGTTGGTAAATGTGTTTGATGTTATGGCCAGTGTAACATGGTGTGTTTATAAGGCCACAAATGCAAATGTGTAAATATGTTTGGTGTAAAATCTGGTTCCTTCATCTCCCGCAATAAATACTTCCACAGTTTCAGATAATATTACAGTTGACAGAGTTGGAGAATCTGATCATGACCAGCTGGTAGGGCACTTTGGGCCTTATACTCTCCTAAATGAATTCATTTTTCACATTAGCTCTCCTCACATCACATCTTTCCCGTTTTTAAACAGTTTCAGGCCACCCCTTTTAATTTTTGACTCATTCTACTCTGAACTTTTCTGTTCCTTTATCAAGGAGGTGAGATGTTATAATTCAGCAAAAGAACTATTCCCCTGTACCTTCCCTGGAAAACTATTGATTGCTACTAGTTATCAATTTTTAATTGATAGGATATCATAATCGTGCTTGTAAAGTATCCACAGTGTTCTAGAATGTTCGAATAAAAGGCAATATGAGGGTGGCCATAATGAACAGTGGAAGAAACTCATTACCCAGCAGCCACTACTGTGTTCATTGTTTTTGTCATTGCCATCATCATCACCATCATCTTCATCTTTGTCTTCTACTTATTCTTCTATTAAAGTGGCACCCAGCTTTCCAATTGTTTGGAAATCACTACTTTAGAATAGGTGTTTATTTAGAATGATATTTTTTTCACACTTTGAAATGCCTGAGCCCCCTTTTCTCACCCATGCCTAGCCTCAAACTCATTTTAGAGCTGTTGGGTAAAAATAGTTCCACAAGCAAATTCTCTCAGAAGCTTTCACTTCTGTCAGTTCCGTACAGCTCTGCATTTTCCAACATTCCTTTTCTAATTTCTTTTGCTACTGCATCATCTTTAATAAATATGTGACCCACCTTGGAACTACTAAATGGTTCTCTGATAAACAAAGTCCCCAGATTGGGACTCTCAGCACTTATCAGGCTAAGGGGCTTTGCAGAGTTCTTGGTAAGATGTCTCTGTGATAAGCTCTCTACTGTCTTCTGCTATGGCGATTCCCATGCACCTCCACATCTTTCCCACTGGTAGCTAGCTACTTGCTTCCCTCTTCCACCCTTTCAGCTTGTCATCTTATTGCTTGCCAGTCTTCAGGGACTTAGCTCCCACATTGACCCAGAAATCCTCTTTACTTCTAAAGACTCTGGATTGAAGAGAGGCCTTTTACCTGGAAGGGAACTGATCTCTGGAAAAATAAAGGTGTTTAAGACTTTGTCACCTGATTTCCTTTGGAAAGAAATGTGGGGGGAAAAGCTCTTCTTGAGAAGTCCCCCCACCCCAGGGCTTTAATTTTCCACTGCCCCTGAATACTGTATATGTGATGCATGTAGCCCTGTCTTGCAGGAGGAAGGCCATTGCACACAGACTGGGACTTAGGCAGACAACTCCTCCAGAGTCCCAAACTGTAATAGTTACCACTGAAGATGAAACCTTACATTCCCTGCCTGTCTTTTTTCCCCACCTCTGACTTCTCTGGACTACTCCTCTGGATTCTCCACAGCCAAACAGAACCAGAAGCTAAGCTGGTTTTGTTTCTAAACTTTTGTTCAATAGGGTAGTCTTGGGGATAAGAATTACTGTGCTGTTACTAAGTTGTTGCTTTCTTGTAGAAGCCTGCAGAACAGTTTACATTGGCACTAGTGGGATGGCTCTCAGGTACCAAGTCAGTTGTATTGTGTACTGTAAGAAAACCCAATAGCATCTTTTTCTTCTTTTCTCTCTTTTTCCCTTTCTCCCTCCGTCTCTCCTTCCTTCATCTCATTTCTCCCTTCTCCTCTCCTCTCCTCTCTTCTTCTTTCTTCTCCTCTAACTGAGGACTGATGACTGGGGAGATTCCTGGGGAGAAGGAATTTTTTCAAAGATCAAAACACAACTATGTACTCCCCTTCATTGTGGTCTCTGTCTTCATTTTTTTGTGTGTGCTGTGGTTTGGGTTGTTTTGTTCTGGACCCAAATAAAAAGTCACGAATGTGGCTATCTTAGGCCTCTTCAGTGGAGAAATCAGACAGTAAATATTGGGAGCTTTAGTTAAAGCTGGAAGAATTTAAAAGTTAAGATGAAGAGTCCAGTTTACTCTGAGAAATAGGTATCATCTTCAGCAGGAGGCATTTCCAACTATGTAAGATACTACGAATAAGGAGAATCTTTTCTGACTTAAGTAGAACATAGATAAAATAAAATGCATTGTATTGTAATAATATGTTGTCTACATATACAACAAAGGCATTGTTTGTCTTTGTATACTAAATAAACTCTTCCAGCATGTGCTACATAATTCACAGAGTAATACAAATACTGCTTCCCAATGTATAGGACCTTCTCTACCCAGGGACCAGGTCTAACTGTAACTGCTAGTACTTGGGTCCGTCAAATAACTGGAAAGTTAAGAGTAACAAAATGATGAAACTCTCTACATAGGAGAGAGAAAAGGGGAATCTAGATAGAGCAGGACCTGATTTGCCACACAGATCATCTCTTCATAATTGCCAAGGAACTTTTGCTTTCAACATCACCAACAGGATCACACTCCTGATTTGAATAGGACTAAAACATGAGATTTTCAGGCAGTAAATGGAAAGGAATTAATTTTCTCTAAAGTCCACTGTGAAAGTTTACTGTTAAATAACCTGACACTTAAAAAGGAACATTCTCACTTAACTTATTACTTGACGAATTTCACTTAAGTGAAAATGACATTGACAGACATACCCTGTTAACATGAAAGATTGTGGAGGGGAAAAATGTCAGAAAATGAACTACAAATATGCTCACAGCTTTTTTTTTTTAAGAAAAAAAAAAGGCAGGAGTTTGGGTTCAAATTAACTTTGTAGTTCAATTTCCACAGGTCTCACATAAAGTTCTGTGAAAATAAAAGTATCTATGAACATGCTTCATAAAATATAGAGCCCATAAAATATAAAGTATTATTAAATTGCTTCCACTCCTTTTCTTCTGTCTCTCTTATCCCTCCTTTTCTTACAGAAAACATACTTCCTCTAAGCTTTGGAGTGTAGTCTAATGATCCTTCAGTCTCTTTAGGAGAATATTTGGTCACAAAACAACAAAAAATTCCCCCCAAAACCTCACTATTTCCCAAACCCCAACTATAGCTGTCAAAGAAATACTGACAACCCTTTATAAAAAGAGTTTTGGAGAGAAGATAAGGACATTTCTATCACACTTGTTAATTTGGTAAGGAGATAGATATTAATTTTTGATAGATCGTTTTTCTTGTACGTTAAAAAAAAAGACTGTTTCCAGTCTCCCCTTCTCTCTCTCAGACCTTACCTCCTCATTAATTTATCTAGGTAATGTCTTCATTAACATCTAGCACCCCCCCCCCTTTTTTTGGTCAGTCAATATTTACTGAGCACCTGCTGTGTTCCAGAGCACTTTATTCCTTCTCCTGACTTCCTAAAGAAATTAAAAGCGGTCCCTGCCAAGGGGAGAAAGAACACACTTGGGAAACAAAAGAAACCCATCATCTTGGTGAGAAACAATGCAGGAGGAAAGATCCTTTCATTTACTTCTCCATTCTAAAAGGAGCTTTTCGTCACTACGAGTTTCCTGGTAGAATTGTAGCAAAGCTCCCTTTCCAGAAAATGTCTTTCTGTGGAGTACGAACTGACTTGCGTTCCTGAGCATCAGAAAGTGGCTAAGAGGGCGAAGCGAACTCATCGAGAGGCACCTTGCTCAAGGACCCAGACCCCTCAGACAGGTAACTATAGTTTCCTCACCACTCAAAAAGGTCAGGTAAGATTGCACTTTTAAGAAGCGTAATAGGTAACAACGGAATCTTACAGTTTCTCGGCTATGTCTTCCTTGTGTGACCTTGCGGAACGTAGTCTCAGACTCAGTTTCCTCATCTGTAAAATGGACACAGCATACTTGCAATGACTGCCTTATGGGATTGTGTGTGTATGTATGTATGTATATGTATGTGTATATATATATATATATATATAGAGAGAGAGAGAGAGAGAGAGAGAGAGAGAGAGAGAGAGAGTATATGGTATGGACCCCTTTGCAAGGGAAAGCTTTCGAGACAGAGTGCTCTCTTTAACCTTACCAATTGAAAATAAAACCTAGTCATTAGGTAGTACACTTTGCATGCCTGTAATATGTATGTATATAGAGTGGGTGATTTATGAGTTCTCTGGCTCTTTGAAATCTGTAAAATATTAACTACAGTAGACTGATAGTTAAAACAACAACAACAACAACAACAACAACAACAACAAAAACCATCACCTGCTCACTTTTCCCAAAATAATGCTTTTTACTACTACCAGTTTCAGAGAATGAATGTTCATTGTAACCACCAGCCCGTTATGTTTACCTTTTTTGGAAGGGGGGAGGGGAGAGACAAGGGAATTCCTCCCGCCAAAATTGCAGGCAAGCCCTTCCGACCCGAATGGACCCACACTCTCTCTACGTTGTTGGCTGCTGGGTTCCCAGGCTCCAAAGGGTATTTGCACCTGCCTCCCGGTGCCCCTAGTGTAGGAGTTAATTAGCCTCTATGCTCACCCTCGCTAGTCACTGACCGAGGGTGGACCATTTTTTATTCTGTTTTGTTTTGCTTTTACTGTTAGCTTCTTTTTCCAAAGTAGTCACTGGCAGGTAGAGAAAAGACGACCAAAAAAAGCTATGATTTCCACGTTTTGCTTTTCAGTTTATGGGAGTTTGTATTTTCTGCCTCCCTTCCTTCTCACCAGAACTCTCCCTCCTCCCTCTCCCCAAAGCGTCGGCTGTCCCTGGAGAATTGTCAACAAACTCTAGCGGGTCTACTTGGCACGCCAGGCAGTGTTTAAAGGGACAGGGTCTAGTTTTGGTGGGGGTGGGTGGGATAATGGTGTTGCTTTTATCCGTGTAACTAAAGCTCTGGCAAGTAATAAATCTCTCCCCAAAGGACTTTTGGATCTTTGATTTGAAAAATCGGATTCCTTTTGTGGAAACAGTTGACAGGAACCTAAAAGGATTAGTTGCATTCCACACGGGATCATTTTTATTGGCAACATTTTGAAACGATTTGGTCCCTTTCAGACCATAAACAATGTCCAGAAAAATGATCTAAGGAGACTTCTATTGTTTTCCTTTGTCTGCGAATCTAGTTGCCGCTTGTGCCAACGGTGTGATCGGGATTTGACAGGATTTCGCTCCCGAGCAGTGAGTGTACTGTATTTAATTTTCTAGACCCTTTCTATTTGGTTTGTAATCTCATTCGGCCTGAGGCCGGGCGGTGTTTTCAAAACGTCAGCCCCTTGAAATGAAATGGGAGCTGGTGATTTGTTTCTCGTGTGGCAGAGAGCCCCATGCTGACACGTTGCTTCGAGGTGGGATAACACACTTATCACACGCCCAGGCATGTGGCAAGATTGGCAATATAATATGCACGAGATAAAAAGCTTCTTGCCCAGTCCCCCCGAGATGCTGCCTGCAGGCAGTGACTTTGAGGCAGCATTGGCTTTCTAAAAACTTCTTTAAAAAGCTAAAACAAACAACTCCAGATCCTTCAAAATGGGGTTCAGATGGGAGCGCAGTTGGTGGAGGGAGTAAAGTTGCCTCTAAGTTTTGCGAAATCCGTGTGGCCTGCGCTCTTTGAGCAAGCAGCAGCTCTGTTGGTATGTGTTGGAAGCGCTGCCTCGGGTGTCTCGAGTTCCCCTCCTCTCCTCGGCTCTCTCCACTGTTTATTTTGTTGTCAGCGAACTTATCAAGATGTTAGTTTGCAGGAGGTTTTGACCTGCCTGGGCGCTTTGGCTGATCAGTACAGGATTTTCCCTCTGTTTTTACACCTGCACATGCTCCACCGCACTCCCCTGCCTGATTTATGGTCCAATTAAAGGTTCAGTGTTCCTGAAACCACCCGCGCTGCTTCCCTTTCCCTTGCTATCTTCTGCTTGCCCGCCCTCAGGCTGGAGTAAGCACTGGAATGCACCGGGCCTTGGGTAAGAGGCTCCCGGAAACAGTTTCCCCAGTCTAGATCTGGGTGGCACGGGCTGGAGGGCAGATGCAGGGATCAATTACTCTCAAGACAAAAGCAGGACAGCTAGTCAGAGAACCATGATTCAGTGTCCCTTACAAACTTCTACTCCCAAAGAAATGGAATAGACAACTTGGGGGGGGGGGGGAGGAAGAAAGGGACCCATACAAAACACAACCAAACAGCAGCATGCAATTAAGTTTCTGTGCCTCTCTTTCCCAGACCAAGGATTTTTTCCTTCTTGGGTTTTCCAGATTTTTTTTTTTGAAAGAATGGTCTCATTGCTACCATGCAAGCATCCATGCTTCCCTAGAGGAGTTAGTGGTCTACAGAGAGGCCCTCGTGGGAGCTCGTGGCTTATTCAACTGGATTCCATTTTTTCTGGGCCCCAAGATCTTCTCAGATGATAAAACCATCTCTTCAGGCCACACAGCCCGAGTTTCATCATTTCAACTCTTTCATGTATTGCCTGCCTGCCCACTAAGACAGCTGCACTTACCCTTCCCACCCTCTTCAATGCCTGTTCCGGAGAGAGCTAAACTGGCCCATAGAGAGGGATAGACGCCATTTTCCAATTGTGTTGATCCGAAGGCCTTTTTTTTTTTTTTTTTTGAAGGAAGCGGTGCCTTCCCACCTCTACTCTGGCTCCTCTTGGTCTAATTTCTTTCAAGTTCTCTTGTTCCTGGTGCTGGAGGTGATCCTTTCATGTTCCTTCTTGAAACCAGGCGTTTTGCAAGGGCCGAAGGTGTGTTATTTGGAGTGACCTAGGTGAAGTGAGAGAAAAGATGACGCCCACGGTGTGAGCTCGTGGGTGCGTGAGTAGATCTTTTTTTGAAGACGGAGAAGGAGGTTTGGGTTAACAACTTGGGTTGACATCGTTGTCATACGATATGACTTGAAAAGGAGGACCAGAGTCTCGTTTTTGGTTGTGACCGTCCTGCTTGTTGGAGTGTAGCGGAAAGAAGCCTAGGTCTGAGTTGGAGTCCCAGCTCTGATTAGTACTAATTGTGCGACCTTGAGCAAGTCACTAGACCTCAGTATTCCAGTTCTTAATCTTAGAGACCTGTGAGTTGAGAGGAAGTAGTTGTGTGTGTGTTCTCGTGCATGCGTGTCTAACGCCCCTCCAAAGTCGGTGCCCGACGGAGGCTCTACTAACTTGCGTTAAGAGGCCCCCCTTGGGAGAGCGCCCCGAAGCTTGCTTTGCGGGTCAGAGCACAAGAGCCCTATTGGCTTTTCTTTCTCACCTCTCCTAGTCCTAAATCTTTGCGCAGGCCCTGGATGTCTCGGCGTCAACAGACTTTCTCTGGGGAAGATTAGGCAGCTGGGGATGGGAAGGGAGGGAAGGTTGGGTGTGGGGCTAAGGGACCAGCGAGGTCAGCGCCCGCCCCTAGCCCAGGGCTCGGGCCAGATTCCACCTAGCCCGGGTGGGGGCGAGACAGGACGGGTCTGGACCCTCCTCCATCAGGGTCTTTATTTTGCTGAGAGAATAATCTGCTTCTCAACCGAGATTGGCAGCATTGAGCATCTCCCTAACTTAACTCGGTCTTCTTTCCATCCCTCAAGCCACCTTTCTAATTAGACTAATTAGTAGCTCCGAGGAGTGTCTCCGGGCGGGCCCCGGGGGGGGGGGGGGGGGGGGGGGGGGCTCCCGGGGTGGGAGAAAAGGGGCCGAAGGGGCCGCGTGGGGGGGGCGTGCGGGGGCCTTGGCGACCCGCCCGCCATTCAGAGCACAGTAACAGTGGCTACATTTGTCCCGCGGCCATTGAAAGGAGTCTCGATTAAAACGTTTGGGAACTCACGCCCCCCTGCATCCCCTTTCTAATTAGAGGGGCCCCAAGAGAGCGCGCGGGAGAACCCCGGGATCTGGCCCGCACACAGGTCCTCTCTGCCTCTGCTTTCCGCCCTTTCAGGGCCGCCGCTTGCCTTCGCCCAGACAAAAGTCCTCCGCCTCTCCCCCTTCCTCAGCCACCCACTCTTCCATCCGGTCCGGATCCTCATCCCAAGCGTAGTCGCTCAGCCAGTAGTCCCTTCTCGGGACAATGCCGGGGACAAGCCAGGGAGCAGGGTGGGCAAAAGAGGCTACTGCCTTCTTCCACTCCTGGAAGATCCCCTTCTGCCTTGCAAACTGTCCGTTCATTTCCTTTTCCTTTTATTTTATTTTTTTTCTTCGTGTGCCCTTGCTTATTTAGATCTTTGCTCGTATCCTGTCCTGTTATTTGCACCTCCTAAGGTCTGAGAGTCTTTGGGTCGGGGAGGGCAGACTGAGAAGCAAAGAGTTCAGCGTTCGTCAGGTCGGGAGAGAGGGCTTCCCTACCTTCGAGTCGTAGCTTACATAAATAATTATCACTTTTGTGAAAAGAACTTGGTGAAGGCAGTGCGAAGTGCATAATTTAGCTGGTGACAGTATGGGGAACAATTCCAAGAATATTTAAATTCCACTGGTAACAGTATTTACTGAGCGCCTACTGTGTTCTCAGATTTAAATAAGTTCATTTCTCCTTCCTTTTCCTCCCCCCCCCTTAACTCTCCTCAAGACATTAAACCTGATTAGGTTCAATTCCTCAGTACTGCTGGTAATTTAAATGACAATAGCAACCATAACTCAAGGAGGACGTCAACTTCGTGCCCCTTTATAAGACTGGCTGTGGTGTTCTTTTTCAGGGCTTAGCATGAAGAAGAAACCAAGGCGCCAGAGATGAGACAGCCCCCATCACAGAAGCTGAAACACACCTGACTCTTCGCGGTCTCTTTTTGGGTGATGGTGGAGGGGGTAGGTGTGTGTGTGTGTGTGTGTGTGTGTGTGTGTGTGTGTGTGTGTGTGTGTGTGTGTGTGTGTGTGTGTGTGTGT